>NC_048238.1:36425138-36725138 GCF_002007445.2 Ailuropoda melanoleuca
TCACCAGCCTATCCCATTCCCCCACCACCCTCCCCTCTGAAGCCCTCAGTTTGTTTCTCAGAGTCCATAGTGTCTCATAGNATCGAGCCCCACGTCAGGCTCCCTACTGAGTGGGGAGTCTGCTCGTCCCTCTCCCCATTCATGTGCTCTTTCTCTCTCTCTAAAATAAATAAAATCTTTTAAAAAATTGTAAAATGTCATGAAAATATAAATTATTATTGTGATTTTCAGTCAAACTGATATAAAAATAACCCGAAAGCAGGGCTCGTGTCATGCTGCCTTTGTGATCCCTTGTCTATGAACACTTTATTTAGTACTTATACTCATAAGGGAGCCCTCAGTAAACACATCAATACATTTCCCTGCTCAGGTAGATGCTATCTAATGTGACCTGATGGAAACAGCCCCTGCTCAGAAAATCCAAGCAAATAACTCATTATTTGCTATGGATTTCAGTTGCCTTTAGTAGCTTATAGGAGCCTCCTGCTATCCCGAAGTTTGGGGAGCATTTTAAATATTGTTTAAAAGAATAGAGAGGATCTATAAGATAATACATTAAGCCTTTGACATTTAGCAGGGATGCCTCCCTAAACCCTCACAAATCTCCAAATTTGCAAATACTATGATAGTGTACGCTTTCTATCATTGAATACACTGAAACGTGACTAAAATATTTGTGGTCATATTTTTAGTGATTGTATATGCCTCCTGACCCCTTGGTCTTGAGTCAAACTGCTTGAACTTTGTTTTCCCTTAAGAGGTGGACTTTCCTGTTAGCTCCTTGACCTGCCCTCAAACAGACCCCCGTAGACTTCCTGAATTGTCCGAACGCTGAACCCACAATGAGCAGAGCTTATGCCCAAACTGACAGCCCTGCTCAAACTTGAATCTTTTCTATCAGGAGAACAATTCAAAGACTGCAAAGTGGGTGAGGCCAAACAAATAGTCAGAAGGTTGAGGAGACTTGAAAGCTCCAGCTGAAAAAAATGGGTAGATGGAGTTCATTGGGCCTGTCAGGTTTTCATTTCATTTTACAGATGAGCAAAACTAAGACCCAGGGGTTTTTGAATAACTTGCCCAAGGTCAAAGAGTTTAAAGAGTCAGGATTGCAAGCCCTGTCAGAATTAGTATTTCATATGCTCAACTACCTTGTTCTACGGGAATGCCAAAAAATCTTTTGGATATCATTTTTTTCCTGCTAGGTGCTCAATAAATGTCCGGATAAACCAGGGATTATGGGGAACAATTTGTGCTTGTTATGTAATTGGAAGGTGAATTTTATTCTGCTTCAAATATTTCTGTGAACAATGGGGAGGCTTAAGCAGCTGGTAAGCAATTAGGGGTCTGGACAGCTGAGCTCCACACTGAGCAAGACAGGCTGGCGAGTGGCTGTTAGGGCGGGGCCTGGGTGCTCCGGGCCAGCACTATCTTGGCCACTTGGCGATCCCGGGGATTCTGACCCCTGCAGCCCCACAGCACCTTCACTACCATGCTTAATTAATTCCTACATCTGTCAGCAGACACCCAGGCACCTCCAATCCTCATGCTAATAGCAATTTCTCTAAAGAGAAATCTGGAATGAGGAGGGCCCCCTTGGAGCCCTATCTAAGAAGGTTTAATTTTATTACTGTAGTGTGAGAAGGTTATTTTTGGGCCTCTTCTCACCACCTGCTTGGTCTGTTAAAGATACAAAATGTGCCTTTCCATTATGATACCCCTTTCCTACCCCCTGCCCCAAAGTCATCTGTCAGGGAGGCCTCTCCTCTCTTCCCTTATTCCTTTAATGAGAGTAAAGGTAGGTCCACCTTCCCATAAATCCCAGCCCTCCTCTGGGACCAAAAACAGAAAAAAACAAAAAAAACCCCACCTTCTCAATATTTCCCTTCTTTTGAATTTGGAGCCACAGACCTCTTCCAAACATTGCAGGGATTATTTATTTCCCATCAGGACTCATAGTTTTTATTACTGTACGCTAAAAAAAAAAAAAAATCGTATTTGGTCAAAGCTAAAGCCAAAGGTGAAAATCACCATCATAAAATGAACTTCTAGGTCATAAGGCTAAATCTGAAAATGTACCCAAATATTTATTATTAAAAATGCGATATTCAACTTTTACAAGATTGACATTGTAGATTAGAGATAATATTGTCACAGGTACTGTCAGCTGCTTGCTTGATTGGGTGATCACTACAATGTACATTATATTTCTGATACCAAATGATTGCTCGCTTTCAGATGAGGTTGGGGGATAAGCAAGATATTTTGAGGCTTGTTCTGTTAATATAAGATTCTGCTGGCGGAAGGCTGCCAGCAGATTGTTAAACCAGCCTTCCTTTCTACTAGCAACCAACTAAGGCTAATGAGGTTGCTTTTCATCTGTTGGACTTGAACTTTGGTCAAGGTGAGGGACTAATTGAAGCAATCCCCCCCGCCCCCAACCCTGCCCATGAAGCTCAGTGAGTTGCTCGAGAAGGAGGCTTTTTTAAACGTTCAGAAACCGTCGTCTTCTTTTTTTTTTTTTCTAAAGATTCCATCTATCTATTCGACAGAGATAGAGACAGCCAGCGAGAGAGGGAACACAAGCAGGGGGAGTGGGAGAGGAAGAAGCAGGCCCATAGCGGAGGAGCCCGACGTGGGGCTCGATCCCATAACGCCAGGATCACGCCCTGAGCCGAAGGCAGACGCTTAACCGCTGTGCCACCTAGGCGCCCCTCAGAAACCGTCTTCTATGTTATCTTGTTCAATAGTATAAATGATAGCACTGAAAACAATCTCTCAAGAGATAGGCTTATGATATAGTTTAATCTCTATCATTGGGGCTTGTATTATTTCTGAATTTAAGTGTTTGTAAAACGCTTGTCAGTTCAGAAAGGAATTAATGTTCTTCTTAAACTTATCAACTAATACTGTGTTAATCTGGTATAAACTGTCAATCTAAATCTCTACTTATTGAACTATTTGAAGGTTCTTAATAATTGTTTTGGAATATAAAATTAATAGCTTTCACATCATCAACTATAGTAGTGTTTAACTTTTGCAAAGATCAATATGCGTTTATGCTTAAACGGTCTGAAAAAAATCTCAATATGTGAAACACATGAGATTTTTTTTACTCCAAGTTATATCCAGAATGCCTACCTCCAAGTTACATCTAGAATTTGAATGCTTACTCTCTGATATTAACAATAAGAAAGAATTCTGTGTCTTGTTCATTTCACAAACGTTTATGTTGACCAAAGAGGAGGGTGACCTACATTAGAATGTGATCCTTCTGCACGAATAGAAGGATGTCAGTAATGATATAGGTGTTTAGGCTTTCTTGGCCTTCCAAGGGCCAAGACAGATGCAGATTTTGTCTTTATACTGAGTCCAGAGCCTACTGTTGGCTTCATCCTTCGGTTCCAGCTTAGATGGCTTCAGGACCAAGTTCAAACCAGCCTTCCTTTAAAAGGTCATCTCTTCACTTGACTTTGATGCTCTCCCTCACTACGGCTCTACCACTTCCCTTGTTTTGGGGCCACACCTCTCCACAAAGGTCTTCCCCGTTTCCTTCTATTTCCATGCTACTCCCTCTCTTGTTCATTCATCAAAGGTTCTCTGAGCTTGTACAGTGTACAGGCAGTGTGCTTGCTCCTGGAGACACAGCTGAGAACTGAACATTCCCTTCTCTCAAGCAGTTGCTACCCTAGAGCGTGGAAAGATGGGTAAATCGGGGATTATTGTCTACAGTGTGTGATTAAATGCTATGTGGCAGGAGACCACAGGGTGCTGAGGGAACTCGTAGGGATGTGGCACCTCGCCCAGCCTAGAAGGGCAGAAGAAACTGCCTGGGGATGCCCCGTGAACTAATCCCTAGAAGCCGACTGAAAAAGAGCTGGGGGAAAACCAGACCAAACCAAAAACAAGCATGAGTTCGGTTCTTGTCTCCTTTGCTCACCCCAGGTGGTATTTTGAAAGACCATTAAATGACCTTCTTATAGAGTCCAATGGTCCTTTTTTGTTGTTTTTTTTTTTTTTACTTTTAACGGCATCTGAGACTTTTGACCATGCTTATTTTCCCTTCACTTTCTTGACACGCTGATCGTCCTGGCTATTATGGTCTCACCTGCTCCTGCTTTTCCCTATCCTTGCTGATGTCTCTTTTCTTCCTTCCTTCCTTCCTTCCTTCCTTCCTTCCTTCCTTCCTTCCTTCCTTCTTTCTTTTCTTCTTTCTTTATTTCTTCCTTTCTTTCTTTCTTTCTTTCATTTCTCTTTCTCCTTCCTCCATTTGTGTGTGCAACTCACTGAAAGCTCAGCCCAGGATCCTTGGAATTTTCTTCTCCCTCTGGCAGAGTCCATTAATCCTCAAAGTCTCTACACCTCTAGTCTAACTCGCCTTTCATTAAAATCCCCAGCACACCTCAAGCTACATACATACTCATCCCATTCTCTGTCTTCATATCTACTTTAGTCCTATCACAGTCCTCCTCCTGCTGCAAACCCATCATTCAGGAGAGCAGAGACACCAGGCATTATTAATACCTCCGTTAGAATTTCTCTTCTCCTTCTAGCAATGGTGCCAATGGTTGCATTTTAAGTCTCATCTCAAACTGTAGAATATAGATTTTGTCCCTTGTTACGGGAATCTTAACCCCAGTACACTGAAGGAGATCAGAATATGCCATCTCAAAATATGCCATGTTGGTGTAAGGATTATTTCGAACTGAAGGCAACCGAGAAACAGCAGATGTGGGAAAAGTTCTCTACCCTCCCCTTTCTGCCTAAAGGCGAAGTATAAATTTCCCTTTGTGAAGATGTCCCTCCTCCCCACTCCCATACCAGCAAGAGGAAAATCACCAGAGACACTCTTATCACCCCAGAGACTGCATGAGATTGAATCTGAGTAACAAATCTCACTGAGGTAACCTATATCTTTTATTAGTTTTTCCCATATATTTATTACCCACAGTTTACCACCTCTAGAGGCCCAAACTGCTTTTCTTTGCCTTGTCACTTCTCAACAAATTTATCACTGTTTGTTAAAGCGGTATATAAGCTCTCATGCATACCCACTTGGGATTCACTTCCTTTTCCGTGAGACCCCCATGTACGTATAAATATACTATTAACATCAAATCAAGTTGTGTGCCTTTTTTCTTGTTAATCAGTTTTTTGTCAGTTTATTTGGCCCAGAAACTGAGCCTAAGAGGGTAGAAGGAAAAGTTTTTTCTTCCCATACAAGTTATACGGAGTAATAAAAAAACTTTTTTTGTTAGAGGCTGCATGTAATTCCTGACTCTTAAAATCATCACTGAGGATACATATGGAAAAAAAGTTAACGATATATTATTATTAGGGGTGGGGGAATGGAGTAACTGGGTGATGGACATTAAGGAGGGCCTGTGATATAATGAGCATGGGATGTTATAGAAGACTGATGAATCACCCCACTCTATCTCTGGAACTAATAACACACTCTACGTTAATTAATTGAATTTAAATAAATTAAAAAATAAATTAAAAAAAATAAAAAATGAAGAAGGTTCCAAAAAGACAGGTGAAATGTTTTCTCATTTTGGGGAAATATATATAGTGTGTATTCTGTATGTGTGTAGTGTTGACAGTATGTGTATTAACTATTTATTGCTGCTTAACAAATTACTTCAAAACTCAGTGGCTTAAAACCACAAACGTTTATTATCTCAGGGTTTCTGTGTGTCTGGAATTTGGGGATGGCTTGGCTGGGCGGTTTCAGCATGGGGTAGCTCTCGTCTTTGGAGTCAGAATGTCGGCTGGGGCTCTAATCTCTGAAGACTTGACTAGAGCTGGAAGATCTCCTTCCAAGATGGCTCACTCGTGTGGCTGTTGGCAGGAGGCTTCCGTTTTTCACCATATGTGCCACTCCATTGTGCTGCTTGAATGTCCCCATATGGCAACTGGCTCCCCTAGAGAGAGTGATGAGACAAAGAGAAAGGGAGGGAGGCAAGGAGGGTAGGAAGGAGAGGGAGAGGCGGGGAGACAGAGAGACAGTTTTAGAAATCCCATACCACCACATCTGCCACATTTGAATAGTCAGAAGGGAGTCATGAAGTCTGACCCACTCCCAGCGGGAATGGAATTAGGCTGCACCTTTTGAGGGAAAGCATGTCAAAGACTTGCTTGGACATATTTTAAAACTACCCCAGTTTGTGGGAAAATACCTGTAAGAATAAATGCACCATTTTTAACAATGATTATCTCTGGGTGGTGGGATTATGAGTTATTCATTTGTCTGTATCTTCAAGGTTTTAAAAAAGAGCTTATTTATATATTTATTTAGAGAGAGTGCACGTGAGCTCCTCAGCTCCGCTGAGCATGGAGCCCCACATGGGGCTCGATCCCACGACTCTGAGATCACGACCTGAGTGGAAATCAAGAGTTGGATGCTTAACCAACTGAGCCACCTAGGCGCCCCTTATGTAGTTTATATGAACATGACTATATTAAAATAACACACATCTTTAAGTAGACTACCAAGAAATGTTACATAACGCTGGTGTTGTGGAATGCTGAACACATTTCTTGAGACGTTCTCAATAAATTCACTTAAAATGATTTGGCCAGAAACAGTTCCATGATGCAGAACTTCTAAAGTACCTATCACCTTATTCTCAGTTTATAAAACTGTGAGGCAGAGAGAGATTAATTGAGGTTCACTAACTGCTCAAGGTCATAGAGTAAGTATGTGGTATAAATGGGATTTGAACCTGGGCAGCCTGGTTCTACAGCCCAAGCTCTTCAACTAAATGAAACATCCACAGTACATCTTGGACTGCATGTAGTCATGCTGTAGATCATACAAACGATATGACCAGAGACACGAAAGAGCCAGAACTGATGTAGGCAGGGGAAGCTTCACAGAAGAGATGAACAGTGAGCTGTGTCTTGAAAAAGAAGTGGGATTTGGGGGATCTAGGGATGCCATTCCGAATGAGGGGAGCACCCTGGCCAAGGTCCAGAAAAAGGTTGGAGCCTGGCCTTTCCAAGGATGTCCCACTGAGAAGAGAGGTTCTGGTAAGTGGATGGGTTTCTGGTGAGTTGTGTGAGTTACGGCAAAATGGAGTGAGGTAGTGGTAGGGGAGGGAGGCCAGGTTCAGAGGAGCCTTGGCTGCAGATATGAGGGCTTACCTTTAATTTATTTATTTTATTTTTTTATTTTTTTAAAAGATTTCTTATTTATTTATTTGACAGAAAGAGAGACAGCCAGCGAGAGAGGGAACACAGGCAGGGGGAGTGGGAGAGAAAGAAGCAGGCTCCCAGTGGAGAAGCCTGATGTGGGGCTCGATCCCAGGACTCTGGGATCACCCCCTGAGCCGAAGGCAGACACCTAACGACTGAGCCACCCAGGCGCCCCAAGGGCTTACCTTTAATTTATGTTCACACACAGACTTGGAGATATTGGTCCTTTGCCACCAGGAAGGAACTTAGACATTTTCTGGTCTGTACCTTTCACTTTAAAAATAGGAACCTAAAGCCTGTAGAAGAAAATGATTTGCTCCCTTCCCAAATTTATTTTACTTACTTACTCTTTTAGAAATTGTTGGAATGCTAGGGCATTTTTTTTCCATTCAAAATTCTTAATTACTCTATTTTTATAATTAATCTTTTTTCTAGTAAAAATAATGAAGAATCCCTTTTCTAAAATGGGCCACTGCAGGCTATGGCTTATTCTGTACTAATTGAACTTAATATGAAGTCTGTGTTCTAGACTAGGATACAGCCATTAAAGAAGACCCATTTCCAAAATTACCCAGGGCACTGCCTGTTGATATGGGAGATTCACTTATTTGTTCGTTTATTTGTTTATTTAGTACATGTTCTGGACACAAAGCCCTCTTCAAACCTGATATATAAAGCTGTCCCCAAAGGATTTAACAGTTTATGGCCCATGGAAACTTGGAAATCCCTGAAGTTAGATTTGCTCAGCAGACATTGGTACCTTATTAACTCTCAAAAATAATTTCCAGGATGGAAAATATTAAGATATTCAAATAACAAAAATACCTTATTTGCTTTCTGTTCTCTTTATCAAAGTTTATGTTGAAACGAAGCACGCACCGAAAGAGCCGAGATCAATTCTCCATGGTACTTAGTACCCTTTTCACACCACAGGCTCTTAGTTGATGTCATGTTAATTACCTAGAAAGGCTGGTTAAAACAATTTTTTTTCCTTTGATGACTAATGATAACTGGTGAGTTCTACCCTGCTCCTCATGTTTTTCCAGCAGGGAGTTTTTGCCATAAATTAGATATGGATTCCAACTCCTGGAACATTTCGAGTCCCCTCATTCAGACTAAAGATCAAAGTAATTCAGAATATGCACACATGGCCCCAGGAACTAAACAAGACATCTTTATCTTGCTGGGCAATTCCAGGGTATCAACACTGCCTTACCCATGGGCTCCAGGAATTACGAGGAGTGAATGATAGCTTGTCCTTTGCCCCTCTTGTCTCCTTCCTCCCACCCTCGTTCCTTTCTTTCCTTCCTAGCAACAAGGTGAGAGAAACAATATAGAATTTTTGCGGGAGCAGGGGCACTCCAAAACCAATCCGGGAAAAGAACTGTGTATGTGACATTATCGAAAAAGTCAGGCCATTAGCAGGGTGATTAATGTACCCAATGGTGCCTCTCATTGAGGGTCAAGTCTCCTTAGTAGCTAATGTGGGCAAAATGATCTTTAAGCATCCATTAAGGCTCTCAGATAAATGCCCAAGGGAATTCAATAGCTACCTCTATGTGGGCCCACTGTTCTCCCATGACCTGGGCCTTCTTACCCCGCCACCATGCTAGCCTTCCCTTGGTGGACTCATTGGGCTGGGGTCTACATCCAAGGCACTGCTCAGATTTTCACTCTTCTCACTCTTCCTGCCCCTTTAGGGACCTCTTATTTGTACACTCCCATGGTTAGCTCTTCATCTTGCTGAACTTCCTTTCCTGCACCCCAAATCATTCAATCAACCTTAATTGTCTCCATTTTTTTTCTTATAATAATAATATTTTTATTATATTATGTCAGTCACCATACAGTACATCCCCCGTTTCCAATGTAAAGTTCGATGATTCATTAGTTGCGTATAACACCCAGCGCACCATGCAATACGTGCCCTCCTTACTACCCATCACCAGCCTATCCCATTCCCCCACCACCCTCCCCTCTGAAGCCCTCAGTTTGTTTCTCAGAGTCCATAGTGTCTCATAGTTCATTCCCCCTTCTGATTACCTCCCCTTTCTTTATCCCTTTCTTCCCCTACCGATCTTCCTAGTTCTTATGTTCCATAGATGAGTGAAACCATGTGATAATTGTCTTTTTCTGCTTGACTTATTTCACTTAGCATTATCTCCTCCAGTGCCGTCCATGTTGCAGCAAATGTTGAGAAATCGTTCTTTTTGATAGGTGAGCAATATTCCATTGTATATATGGACCACAACTTCTTAATCCAGTCATCTGTTGAAGGGCATCTGGGCTCCTTCCACGATTTAGCTATTGTGGACAATGCTGCTATGAACATTGGGGTGCCTATGGCCCTTCTCTTCACTATGTCTGTATCTTTGGGGTAAACACCCAGTAGTGCACTTAATTGTCTCCATTTTGTGTTACTTCTTCTCAGGCTTTTTATCGAGTGCCATTTTGTCTGCATTTTTTCCTGCCTCTTTGATTTTTCTTCAGTCTTAATTTTTATTCTTTAAAACTTGACTACGGTATTTTATAAAAGAAAATTGCCCCTACTAATGGAGATGAGGTTGTGGGTTGATAAGACACACATTTAGCAAATGTGTCCCAGAGACAGCATACGTGATTTCCATCTTCCTGTGTATTTATTTCTGAGTTTTTCAATCCATGACTATTTTGGAGTGAAATTGTGCTACATCTGTTATATTAGGGGGGAAAACCACTGCAGTTCAATGTCTGGTTATTCCATTATGATTTCTGCCACATACTAGTCCGATTTCTGTCGAGACAATGCTGCATTAAAAAAAACAGCTCCCCAAATCTCAATCTTTTGCAACATCAAGCATTTTTTTCTCACTCTTGGGTCTATAGGTTGGCTGGGGGAGCAGCAAGTGGGTGCATGTGGTTGAAATGCAGACATGGAAAGGGGACCAGCAAGAAACATTTGGAGGAAGATGAGTTTCCATGGGGAGGCAGGTGGCAGGTTTAGAAGGGCCGCGTGCGACAAGCCAACAATGGGAAATCCCAGAGCGTTTAAAGTAAAGAGGTGGCATGATTATATCCTAGAGCATAGATAACACCGATGCTGTGTGGAGGATGGGCTGGGGCTGGAGTTGCCTAGAATCAGGTGCCCACCTGGAAGGCGGCAGTGCGAGTTGAACCAGGAGCTGGTGAGCCTGTGAAATTGACCCTTGGCGGGATGAGCAGAGCACATACAGTAGAGCTATCTAGTAGCTTTATGACAGCACTGGAGCACAGAGTAGAGATTAGTTTAGGGAGGTAAAAATTAGCAGTCTGGTTGATGTAGGGAGTAAGGGAGAGGAGAGGCTAGGATGAAACGAAGATTCAAAGGTCATCTGGGAAGAAAGTAGTGCCGCCCTGGAGAGTGGAGGAACACAGAAAAAGCGCAGAGGGAAATTGAGAGCCCTGGTCTCCTGCACCGACCTCTTCAGGCTGTAACAGAACAGACACACAAATGTGCTTCCTTAGCCACAGAATTAGTGTAGAATGTGGGTGACGATAACGTTGACAATCACCATTGAAGCAGTGAGCCCAACACTGTCTCCTTCCGTGCATTGATTATCTCATTTGGTCTTCACAGCAATCCTAAGGAACAGGTACCTTTCCTCTTCTCATTTTATAGATGAGGAACTTGACAGGTAGAGTTTGTGAGGTTCCAAAGGCACGCAGCTGGTAAGTGGTAGAGTAGAAATTTGATTCCGTGTATGTATGTCTCCTTTAATTTTTTTTAAAGATTTTATTTATTTATTAGAGAGAGAGCATATGTGAGAGAGAGCACGAGCAGGGTCAGGGGCAGAGGGAGAAGCAGACTCCCCACTGAGCAGGGAACCCGATGTGGGACTCGATCCCAGGATCCCAGGATCATGACCTGAGCCAAAGGCAGCTGCTTAACCGACTGAGCCACCCAGACGCCCCTGTATGTCCCCTTTTAACATCCACTTCGGTGAGGTGGCTGTTACCCCAAGGCTGGGCTGATGCTCAGGTAGGGCTGGCTGGCCTATGCCCAGAGGGATGATTTCTCACTTCCCCGGAGTCCTCCTGAAATCGTCTGAATCATAGAAGTCAGTGCCTTTATTATACACAATCACTGACTGAGTGATTCCTGTGGCTTCAGGACAGTCATCTTTCTCACTAAGAAAGTTAACCCCTTTCACAAGTAGCATGTTTTCACTTCACAAAGATCTTTCATGTGCATCTTCTCTTTGTTCCTTACAAAAATGTTGCATAGAATATAAAACAGATATTGTGATCGCTAAGGGTCCGCAAACTTTTTCCTTGAAGAGTCTGATGGTATATATTTTAAGCCTCGTGAGCCATACCGTGTCTGTTTCCACTACTCAACTCTGCCCTTAGAGCATGAAAACAGCCACAGACAATTCGTAAATGAACGAGCATGGTTGCCTTCCAATAAAACATTATTTACAAAATTAGGCAACCAGCTATATTTGATCTGTGAGCCATAGTGTGCCAGCTCTTACCCTACATGTATATGCTTCCGTTCAAAGTGGTTAAATGCGGTGCCTGGCTGGCTCAGTCGATAGAGCATGCAACTCTTGATCTCGGGTTTGGGAGTTCGAGCCCCACATTGGGTATAGAGATGACTTAATAACAACAAAAAAATGAAAACACACAACAAAACAACCCCACAAACTGGTTAAATGATCCTCCCAATTTCATACAGCTTGTAGAAGGAGGAATGGAATGGAGGCCTCCTGCTTGCTTTGTTCATTCAGTGAATGTCTGAGTCCCGCTTATGTGTCAAGCACTGTTCTAAGTCGTGGGGACAAAGAAGGTCCCTATTTCCATGCAGCTTACATGTTTTGGGGAGACAGATGATGGACAAGTAAATGAGCAAAGGAGATAACTTCAGAAAGTGAGGAGTACCGTGAAGAAAAAAAAGCTGTGCTAACTAGAGGATGACTTCAGCTATGGGAATCAGAGAAAACCTCTCTGAAACAGAAGAATTTGAGCTGAAATCTGGAGGAAGGGAATAAGTCAATTACACAGAGATTTGGGAAAGATGATTCCAGGCAGATGGAATAGCTAGTGGGGAAAAAACAGTGTGGCTGGAGCAAAGTGAACAAGGGGGAGGATAAGACCTGAGAAATAGACAGGGGGAATATAAGGGTCAGAATTATAAGCCATGACAAAGAATTTGAATTGTATTCTAAGTGAAATGGGAAGCCAGTGCTTTTTTGACTATGACATGCTGTTCTTAAATCGTTTTGTGTCTCTTCTGCTCCCTAAGCACATGGCAGATGCTCTCAGAATATATTCATTGATTGATGGGTTCTGTCACTTAGATTCCCTCAAGGCATGAAAGACCCATCGACATGCTGGGATCATTGAAGACCCTTGTGAGGGGACACATTTCATAGATCCTCTTTTAAATAGATCCCTTTGTTCTCTTCTGCGGTAGTGCTGGGCACCATCCAGACCATCTGCTCTGGCCCAGGCTCCCTGGCCATAGGCTCTGCCACCATTTGCCAAAACACTCCAAAAGCCAGCCATGAGATGTCTGACATCACAGCTACTTTGTCAGGATGAGCCATCATGGCGGATCAAGTTTTGTGGCAGTCTTGTTCTAAGTGTGCAACGGAGCAGCTGTGGATAAGTTCTCTGCCTCCATTTTCTCATCTGTAACCTCAAGCTGGTGAAATGAAACTATGTGAAAGGTCTGAGCCAGAGAATGTTCAGTGTGGCAGTTCTCTTTCCTTCCCAAATGTTCTTGTGTTTAGCGATTCCTAGCCAAGTCCCATCAAAAAGGAGTGATTCACTTAGCAGCTTCGTTTTATTAAAATTTTTAAAGTACTAAAAAAATGGCAGCAAGCCTTAAAGTAATTGGAACTGTACTGAAGCTGCGTGGCCATCTCTGGTGCGATAGACTTCAGAGAGGATCATTGCGGTAGAGCCCGTGATACGCCCCACTTAGATCCCCCCCTTCACTGAAGGATGGTTTGCTGCCAGCAGTCAGACTTCAAAGTCAGCCCTTCAGAGACTGGTTTAGCCTGCAGCGCCATCCCTCCAACGCCACACCCCCTTCCCATGTGGCCCATTTCCCGTCGCTGATTGATGAGGGAGTACAATTTGACTATCTTGGCCCAACTTGGGAGAACTGAAGGCTCTCACCTCCGTGAGGAAGTTAGCTGAGATGGAGGGCCTGCATTTGCTACTCCATTTCTCCCTCTACTCCATTCTGCTGCTTTTTCCTTCTCCCCATTGCTGTCGATCCCAAGATCCCTCCCTAAAAACCATTGCGCACATCAAACTCCATGTCATCCTGCTTTCCAGAAAATCCAACTTAGAACCATCGTGTGTAGGTGTTTAGCCTTCTTAGCATTGCTGTGACCATCTATTAGTGAATCTGTTGCTCGTGTAAAGTATTGTTAACACTTTATGTCCTGTATCCGTCTGAAAGGGTACACGACCCATGCATTGTTGACAAAAGCTTTCTTCTACAAAGTTGAAAAAACGGCAGAGAGAAGTAAGACCTTCACTCATGTACCTGGAACACATAATGTCTCCAATTAAAGGAATTTTAAAGGATCCTTGATTACTAAATGCTCATTAATGAGGCATGAATGCCATGAGATCTATCAAGCGAGAGATTAATCACAGTTAGCTAATAAGGTTATGTATCATAACAATATGCAAAGGAAGAAGGAAATGCTGGCATTTGAGGGGTTAACTCAGGGTCAGAAAAATTAAGAAATTTGGAGAAGTACAAGTACGATGGTAAACTATATTTGTTTTAATCCCAAACCTCCTGAGAGTTTGCAAATGATTTTAGATACGTGTGCACTGGCGGTGTGTGTCCTTCGCAGAGAGTGTCCTTGGGCAAATGAGTCTTAGAGAGGTTAAATGAGGGTTGTTGTGGTGATTAAGTGAGAAAATGGATGGATGGTACTTGGTAAGTGCTCAATAAATGTTAGCTGCCGCTGCTGTTGTTATTCAAAGTGGCATCTGGCTAACAGTCCCCAGGGAAGCCTCTCTCAACATCTAACAAAAACCACTAATGAAGGCCTAGGGGGAAAACAAAGCTCCCAACATGGAAAATAAGACTGATAGGTAATATAACACCAGAACGCTGAAGAAACTGGAACTAATTTCAGGACGAGGAGCTGGGTTGGAACGCAAAGACAGCTTCATAAAAAGTAGAACAATATTTCGTGCTTCAGTCATTAGAGATTCACCCAGAGATTCAGGATTTGAACCAGCCAAAAACCTGGGCACCTTTCTTTCTTTTCTTTTGGGTGTGGGAAGGAGCAGTACAAACACAGAACAGAAGGTGATCGTGCATTATTTACCGGAGGCCGTTGTAGGAAGAACCCAGGTAACAGTGCATGCTGGGAATTGTAGTTTTTTTCAAGTAACACATCAGTTCAGATAATTAGATGGAGGTGGGGGGGAAGAAGACACCCCCTCACGTGGTGCAAAGGTGCACAAAATGAAGTTTTGTTAATAATTGCCCATCAGCCTGTCATTTTCTGGTAAGTAGGAGAAGGGTATCCTACTCCTAGCAGAGGACAGGGTGTGGGACCAAGGACTAAGATGAACAAAGAGGAAAGTAACAACAGACCTGT
The DNA here is from genome assembly GCF_002007445.2 of Ailuropoda melanoleuca. Lineage (NCBI taxonomy): Eukaryota > Metazoa > Chordata > Mammalia > Carnivora > Ursidae > Ailuropoda > Ailuropoda melanoleuca. The sequence continues at coordinate 36,439,934 of NC_048238.1, forward strand.
GAATGATACTTCAGAACAAGGAGAAAGAGATGTATCTAGAAGACTCAAGGGGAATAACAGGTTTCTGATAATCATCTACTAGTGAATCCAGAGGAAAACTTCAAGACACTACCTGACATTTACAACAGAGCACAGGAAGACGCGGTCCTCATGAAATAGCAGTAGAATGGAAGGATAGCACATTGTTTAAAAAATCTGATTATAAAATCAAATAAAAACGTCAGAAATCATTCCTAAATGAGAAGACACATGATTATTTAAAAAGATGGTGGATCTAAAATTCTTTATTATGTTATTAATAAAAACCGAGGTTGCTGGGGCTGGGTGGTGAGGGTGAAGAACGGAATATTGTATTATACCCTTTGTCTCAATCGAGGGAGACTCAAATGCTATCTCATTCCTCGTTTGTCCAGATTAGATAGACTGTAAACTTGTTGATAAAAAATAAGTTCTAAGAAACCGCTGGCGGAATGAAAGTCAGTTATTGTCAAGGAATGGAAAACAAAGGAAACCAGAAGGAAGAATTAAAAATATTAAGGTAGAAAGTAAGATGACAGAAGCCAAATTAGTAATAACGATAAATGTCAGTAGGTTAAACTGGTTGCTTTCAAAATTTCAAGCCCTTGAATCTTATTTCCAAATGAAATCATCCCCAATTACAAAGCTATACTTTTTTTTTAGTTGCATCTGTTGAGTATGAAGTCAATTAACGTGACCAAAGATAATGAGAAAGTAGACTTCACTGTGTGTAGGCCACTATCTTGGACTGTCAGTTTATCTGACAATTAATCTACAGATTGCTGCAATTCCAATCAAAATATAATGCAATTTTTATCAGAACTTGACAAAATGAGTCTAAAGAATATTCCAGAAAAAAAGAAAAAAATCAACAACAAATACTAAAACTATACAAGATATCAAAATGTACTAAAAAAAATCTAATGATTAAAAATGTGATGCTAGCCCCAGAATAGTAATAGCATTTTAAAAATCCAAGTATGTGTGCGGGTGTCCATAGTTTTTTACATTAGAAAAGCTTGCAACTCAATTCAGTTGGGAAAGTATGGATTATTCAATAAATGATTTTAGACCAGATGGCTAGCCCATTTGAGAAAAAAATTAAATCAACAAGTTAATTGTAAATATTAAAACTGGAAATTTAAGATGCAAAGCCATGCAAATAAGAATAGATTATAGACTAGAATAGAACATAGAATAATATATCATTGAAGTGGAGAGCCACTTTCAAAGCGTGGCACTTAGAGCTTAATGTCAAGGTGAACATACCACTGCCCACTCATGGCCAAATTTAGAATAAAGACACACGCATTCATTGAGGCGTCCTCTATGGCCACTTACGCTCTGCAAAGACGGAGTTGGAACAGAGACCGTTTGGCTGGCAAAGCCTAAAATATTTCCTCTCTGGCCCTTTACTGCAAACGTTTTCTTACCCCTGGCGTAGATCATAAAATAATTTTACATGGTCAGATCTCAAAAAATTAAAACTCTGGCATGGAAAATAACATCATAAACAATCAAGAACTGGGAAGAATATTCGCAATGTATATGATAGATCTATAAATACCTTTTCTAAAGAATAGGAAAAGTTGTACAGTCGTGGAAAAATGGGCAAAAGACAGAAACAGGCAGTGCACGGCACAGATAAATAGCCAACAAACAAGTGGAAAATGTCAGCTCTCACTAGTATCTTTTTAAATGTGTCATTTAAAAAATATCACAAATAGCTATTAAGCAACCCAAAAGAGGGAGCATACTTAGTGTGGGCCAAAATGCAGAAAGACAGACTCTCTTGGGCTATTGGTGGGTGTGTAGACTGAAGGGGAATTCATAGCCTAGAGGAAAAGCTTTGCATGTATATATGTTTTGATAAAGTGCCTCCGCTACTAGGATTTACTGAAAGGGAATAATTAAAAAGAGGTACAAAAGTTCAGTTCTAGGGGTGTCGGGTGCTGGATTATATAGGATGGGAAAGCATTGGCAGCAAATCCAAACATAAAAGGTTACGGCATTGCTTGAGTTAATGATCATGAACACATAGGTTCAAATATTCTAAGCTATTACAAGTTATGTTATACACTTTTTAAAGCACAAATGTTCAGAACATATTCTTGAGAATAAAAGATAGGTTAAAAAACATCGAATACATTGTAATTGCATTTTTGAAATGAAATTCACGTACAAATCTCTAGCAAACATCGGTTAATATTAGTTATAGCTGCCTTGTGGGATAACAGATGATTTTTATTTTCTCCTCTTTGCTTATTCATAGTAAGTGTTTTATTGAACTGTCTCATCTCTGTGGGATACAGAGAGGAAATGGTTTTATTTTGCGCCATACCCAGCCGTCACTCCCACAACCGTGCCATCTGAAAAGTCCCTCCCCTGCTGAGTCACAGACCCCTTAAGGACATTTGGGGATGATTCCTTGACTTCGTTTTTGGATGCTATTAAAACTCTGTCCATCTCATTTACCCTTCAGAGATTTTTCTCTGTCCCCAGGGCCTGTCAGTTTTTTGGCTCAAGAGGCCCAGAGTGAGCGCGGTGTGTGGCTGGCCGTCTTCTCTGTTCTCTGGGGATGTCCCTCCTCTGCCCCTCGTTTTTCTTGCCACTCCTCTGTTGTGTTGTCGGGGAAGGAGGAGGGATTAGGGGGAAAGGGCAAATGGCTTAGCTGGGCTCCCTCGCAATCTGCTGTCAGTGGCTGCTACTTCTTCCGACAGGTGCCCGCTGCCTGCTGTTTGACGGGGTCTAAACACCTGCTCTCACTCAGGGCAGTGAGATGTTTACCATCTGACTCTTGTTTGATCCCTTTCAAACCCCACCTCCTCACCAGCCCTGCTCAACCACCAGCCTCCCGCTGCTGACACCCCCCCTCGGGTGGGGGCACCTGCAAACTCGCTCAAGTTTGGCTCCCTCCAAGCCCTTCACGTGACCCTTGTGAAACATGGCCATTAATGCCAAACCTGGGCCGTGCCATCCTCTGCATGGTCAGCCCTGCTGTCTCCTCTGCTGCCCTTCCCCCTTGCTCCGAAGGGCCCCAGGGAAAGATCCGCAAGTCCTCTCCCCAACTGGATTTTAAGACAGGACTTGGTGCCAGTCTCCACTTCTTCCAGGGCCCCACCAAGTCTCTACTGGCCATTCCCTTGGAGCCTCTTCCCTTGCTTGACTATGGTTGTTTGGCTCAGCTTTGGTTGCCGGGAAGACTTTGGGTTATTTGGGAGAGGGGAGGGAACAGAAGGGAAGAGAAGTCTACAGACCTCCTCGCTTCTCCAATGGCCTAGGACTCCAGCAATGCCTTCCTTTCTCCTCTCTCGGGCCCTTCTTATGACCTGAGGGGAAGGTAATTTTTTAAGTCCCGGTGGAGTTGTTTCCTTGGAATATTATAGGAAGTTCTTTGTGAGGAAGGCACTGATGAATCATGTTATAAAATGTGACAATGTGGGCAGTTGGAATGACTTGCTTTACTAGATATCAAACATATTCTAAAACCATGGCATCATTATGACCAGATATACGGAATGATCAATGCAAGAAAAGAGATAGCCCTCAAGCAGATCCTTACATATGGAAGGACTTAGTGTATGCTAAAGTAAATATCACAGACTAATGGCAAGGATTGACCTACTCCACAAAAGTGCAGAGAAAATTATTTGGGGAAAAAATATCGTGTTACATTCTCATCTTATATCATACATGGAAATAAGTTTCAGATGGATTTAGAGTTAAAAATATAGCCAGAAAATCTCTAGAAGAGCATTTATCATGGTGAGCATTGAGTAATGTATAGAATCATAGAATCACTCTGTTGTGTACTTGAAACCAATATAACATTCTATGTCAACTATAATTTAAAAAGAAAAAAACCCTAGAAGGTAAAATAGGTGGTTAGAACTGATCTTGAATTGAAGAAAATATTTCTAAGCCTAAAAGCATTGGAAGAAAGCACAAAGGAAAAATGACTACTCGCTTTGGGTTAAATAAACAAACATGCAAATATTTTTTAAAGATGTATTTATTTATTTGAGAGAGCGTACACATGAGTGCAAGTGGGAGGGGCATTGGGGGAGAATTTCAAGTAGACTCCCTGGTGACAGGGAGCCCCTCCTTAGGCTTGATCTCATGACTCATAAGATTGTGACCTGAGGTGAAACCAAGAGTCCGAGACCAAGAGTCTGAAGCTTAACCAACTGAGCCACCCAGGCGCCCCAACATGCAAATATTTTATAGGTATGCTGAAAACTCCATTAAAAGAGACAAGTGAGAGTTGTTGAGTACATTCTGGTATAATCGGACAGGCAGAAGGTTAGTATATTTAATACATAAATATACTACTAATCAGTAACCAAAGCATTAATGTCTCCATGGAAAAATGGGCCAACACACAAACGGAGAAGAAAAATGCACTCATGCCCTCAAATTCTATCAGCAACATATCTGACTTCCCTAGCAATAGAGAATGCAAACCCAAGTAACAAGATACCTTTTCACCTATGAAATAGCAAGAGGTTTTAAAAATGTACAAAGATGTTGACAGTACAGTGAGCTGATCATTTTTAGCCACAGCTGATGAGAGAATGAATTGACCTAACCTTTCAGGAAAACAAGTGCAAATAATGTAAGAAGAGCCTTAAGACTGCTGGTTCTCTTCTGCTCAGCTGTTTCACTCCTAGGAACCTATCTCAAGGGACCATCTGGATGCACAAAAGTATTGATGCACAGGAATATTAATCATACACTTTTTTGGGTATAAATCATCAAAAATTGGAAATAAGCCATTGTCCTATTATTAGGTCCCCAGGTAAGTAAATGACAATTTCTTCATTGGACAGTTTTAGCATCTGTGGAATATCCCAAATATTCCACGTGTTGGGGAATTTTAACTGATATGGCAAAGTGCTTATGTGAAAAAAGCTGAATACAAACTATTTATAGCATGACTGAATTTTTTTTTTTTTTTACTCTCACAAACATGGCTCTGATCACTTTAGTTCTCATGCCTGTTAGGTTGTGCTTTTTTTTCCAGACACAGAGAAAGAGACCCCCTTCCCAAGGTAGGAGAGTTTCAGCACAAAGATGAAGCAAGGAATTCAGTTATACATTTCAGTTATGGCGATCATTCCTACCTTCTTCCTTCACCTTTGTCAATGCATTTGTTGCCAAAGGTTTTGTAAAATTACAGCGGATTTGAATACTCAATTTCGATTTCCTTAATTATATTTTTAAATAATATGTATTTCTCTTTATATTGTTTACATTTTAAAAACAGCTTAATGGAGGTATAATTGACATACAACAAACTGCATGTATTAAAGTATGCAATTTGATACATTTTGACATATGTATATGCCTGTAAAATCATCACCACAATCAAGATAATGAACACAGCACAATTGGAATTTGATTATAAAAACATATGGCCTAGCGAGAACTACCCTACAATGCTCAGATTATTTATATTTAGAAAATTTTATTTTACTCTCTTTGGATGTATTTTCAAAATTTTCTGCAATCTGCTTGTGTTAATTTTTATGAGCAGAAAAACCCTGAGGAAAAGTCAGTGACAGTGACTGAGAGTGGGTGGCAGAGTGGTAGGTCAGGAGACAGTGCCTTCTGGAAACCAAAGAAAGAGAAATTTGAAGTTAAGGAAGGCTCAAGTGTTTTAAATGCCGTATATTGGATCATACATAATATAGGTAACAATACATGAAGACTCTACCAAGAAAGGTCCAGAGCTGTTTTGGGAAAACTGACAGCAGAGATGGAAAATAGTGGGTTAAGGATTACGTGGGCTCGGCAGAGTGGAAGAGGGGCGGGGCGGAACCCGGGTCACAAGATAAACCTTGACCATGAGGAGAGACACCTCTTTCCCTGAGGTCAGAAGTAATGAAGCTAGAGCAAGGGGAGGGGCGTTAGACAAAATTCCGCATGGGAGGGTGGAGAGTTGACACCTCCACTTTTGCCTGTGGTGCAAGAGGCAAGGTTGTGTCCTACGAATAATGTGACTTAGATGGCATGGTGGAGAATACTGGTGAATTTTGTCAATGGCAACTAAAAAGCAACAGGTGTAAGTAATGCATACCTGCGTTGAAGAGCTACCTGGGGGTCAAAGACCAAGGCTGAAATGGTTCTTATTTCCCTCTTTGTTTTTTTTAAGATTTATTTACTTATTTGAGAAAGAGAGAAAGAATGTGAGCATGTGCGCAAGTGAAAGGGCAGAGGGGCAGAGGGAGAGAATCGTGAAGCAGAGTCCCCACCTGATTCGGGGCTCGAACCCATGAGATCATGACCTGAGCTGAGACCAAGAGTCTGATGCTTAACTGACTGAGCCACCCAAGACCCCACCTATGTCCTTGTTTTGAATAATTTTACTGCTAGACTCGAGGCAGAAGGGCAAAAGTGAGTTGTCGGATTAATGCTGCACAGAGGGATGGCAAAGAAGGGGGAGGTGGGTAAACAAAGAAACAAAGAATTAAGGATATAAGTTAGCTAAGGGATGCTTTATTATTGGGAAAGCAATCATTAGCTTTTCCTAATATAATTTAGGAATGCCTGGTATTTAAAAAAAGCAGAGGTTAGACATTTTTAAAATTAAAAGTTATTATTTTTGGTACATGGCTGATTTTGGTCATATTCCAAGTTAGACTGATTCTTCACCCAATATCATTTAGTTCACATTTTCTTTAACACTCATGCCAACACATTCCATTGTTACAACGTAGCAATTAAAACAGCTCTTGTCTTTCAGATCAAATGTCAGAAGCAGTGTCTGCACATGGGTAAGCATTCAACAAATGTATCGAATAGATGAACAGACATTCTTGCGTATCTATAGCCATACAGAAAGCAGTGCATCATTGAACAATGGCTTTGAGATTCTTTCAAACAGACCTAATAAGTAAAGATTGGTGACGTCAGCTGTAATAGATATTGGGAAGAAAACTAATTCGTAAGTATTCCAAGCAGGGTCTCCAAAGTGGAAAAACAGCCCACCCAGTCAAATCAATGGCAAATCTGGTATTGTCCTCAGTTCTACGCAGATCAGATGACTGCTGCAAATGGGTGTTATCTAGTGAAAATTTCCCACCATGTTATACTTGCTCGCTTCAGGCATCGCCATGTTTTATTAACACACTAAATAAATTGCCATTTCCTTAACTTGCTCTTGGAATGTTCTAAAGTTTCTGAGAGTCATTACTTTTCAGAGAGCACATGAAATTATAGAACTTGTTTATCAGCACTAGGTATTTCCTTGGAGGGTTGAGCTTTAGGGATAGCATATATTTATTTCCAGCAATCACGAAAGCTAAAGGAAATTGTCAAGGACTAATATTAAACAGCCTGAATATATTTGGGCAACTCTAGATCTAGCATTCACTGAAGATCATTTTTGGCAGTTTTTGTGTGCTTCCTATCTCCACTGTCCTTATTTAAGCCCTCCTCATCATCGAAGAGTCACTGTCTTGAGTTTATATTCTGAAAGTTGCCAGCCTGTTGTTGATTTATCCAGTATTTCTGTGCCTGAGTTTTAGTTCTAAGTTTCATCTCTTTTTTCCGGGAGGCACTTCATACAGTGGCTGGGTGAGGTGACCTTCAAACTCCGTTGCTATAGTGATATCTCACTGAAGGCACTAGAACCTTTCCAGGCCTCAGTCTTCCTCTGTAAGACAGTAATAATATCTCTGGTTTTATCCTACAGAACTTTTCAGAGACTCATAAGATCTTTATGGACAAGTACTTTTTAAATTTATTTTATTTTATTATTATTTTTTAAAGATTTTATTTGTTTGTCAGAGACAGAGAGAGGAACAGAGAGAGAGAGTATAAGCAGGGGGAGCGGCAGGCAGAGGGAGAAGTAGACTCCCCACTAAGCAGGGAGACCGGTGAGGGGCTCGATCCCAGGACCCTGGGATCATGACCCGAGCCAAAGGCAGACACTTAACAACTGAGACACCCAGGTGCCCCATTTATGGACAAGTCCTTTGAAAAGAATCCAGGACTTTAAAAAAAAAAGGGGGGGGGATGGCGCCTGGGTGGCTCAGCTGTTAAGCGTCTGCCTTGGGCTCAGGTCATGATCCCAGGGTCCTGAGATCCAGCCCTGCATCGGGCTCCCTGCTCGACGGGAAGCCTGCTTCTCCCTGTCACACTCCTCTTGCTTGTGTCCCCTCTCTCGCTGTCTCTCTCTGTCAAATAAATAAATAAAATCTTTTAAAAAAAAGAAAAGAAAAGAATTCAGGACAAAGTAAATATGGGAGACTTTTCTTCTTAGAAGAACTCAACCCAATGTCAACAAAGGTTCTTTCTTCTAGATTATCGGTATTGCCGTTTGGGCATCATTTCTTTCTCTCAGTGTTTTGCTGAAGATTCTGGTTAAACCACGCTTCTATCACTGCTTAGAATCCACTCACTCTGCACCATTTCTTTTTAGTCTCTTCTAGGTGGTAATTTCCATTCCCCTGTCCTGGGCCATAAACACTTAGGGCAAAATGGCACCCAAGACTCCAGAGATAACATTTAAGAGTCTTTTGAAACTTTGATAGTTGGAACTCATTAGTCTCCTGCTGAAGGGGCAAAGACGTCTTGAGTTTACTGGAGAATAGTTTTTATGTTCAGTTTGATTTCATTCATGATAACTTAATTGTTATACTGATTTGTTTATAATATTGAAATTACCTCTCAGCTCAGTCAGTAATGATTTATTTTGATATTACAAAAAGTCATTAAAGGTAAGATAATACTCCTTCTTCTATTACTTTGCTGCTTTCCTAAAGATAATTGCCTTAGGATTTATAGTTCTCCTATTCCTAAAATAAGAACATTTGCCCACACAAAACTATTTGCTTAGCTCTAAGAAAATATTATCTATATAGAATTTTTTTTCTGAAAAAAAAAATACTTGAATGCTGAACACTTTCACTCTGGACTTACTCTCTACTGGAAACTACAAGGGTTGTCAGTGTGAAGATAAGGAGTCGGTATGGGGAAGGAGTATTAGCATTTAATGCTTTGGCATGGAATGATGGGTGTAGTTGGAATTGTTAGTACTTTGCATGAGAACTTGCGTGTATTTCTTTTCTTTTGTAAAGGCTGCTGATAGGGCTTTTACACAGATACACAGGGTTTCCAAATTACCCAGATACTGTCAAGGCCCCATCCATCACTCCTCAGCCTTAACTATTTCATTGCCTGCCAACCTAAGTCTAAATGCCAGAAATTGCATCTGAGAGCTTTCTCAGACTACTTGAGTCCATTCTGGGATGTGTGTTCTACCATATTTCCCAGAGTGCCCAGTGGGATTGAGCCTACATTGTCCCCAGTGGCCACTTCATGATAATGCCCCTTCCATTGGCTTCCTTTCCTCCCCTATCTTACTTCCCCATTCCCTTTCTGGTATTTTCTGGGATCACTTCCCAAAAACCTACTTGCACTGAAATCCTTGACTCAGAGTCTGCGTCTGGGGGAATCCAAAGTAGGACAGTTGGGAATATGGATTCTCTGTCCATACAAGTATATTTCAGGAGGGAGGATGACAGCTGAATCAGTAAAGGGATCATGGGAGGATGGTGAGTGACCTTGTCAATTCAGATCAGACAACTGTTCCAGAGGGCTGTGATGGCATCAGAGAGAAGGCTTTCTGCCCTTAAGTAAAGGGGCAGGGGGACAGATAACAGAGTTCATGTGACTGAGGGGGAGTGTTGGCCGGGCAGGACCTGACCTTGAAGTTGGTGGTGCCACGTGAAGGCGTGGGAATGAGAGCTCTCCCCTCCCCCACCCTACGGTCCCACCACTCCATAGGAGAAGGGCTAGGACTTGGTTTCCGATTTCCATGTTATCTCTCACCAACTGTGTGATTTAAAAAACAAATATGGAGAGACCATTATGGTGGGAATGAGAAACCCGTAGGTAGTTAGTATTCCCAGTGAAAGGGCAGCAAGCAGCGCTCTAAGAAGAGCAAGATGTTGTTTGACATTTAAAAATAGACCTAACTCTACCAATTAGTCTGTTCTGCCCATGGTAACCTTATTCAATGTTATGGTGGTAATCGCTTCTGGAAAGCTCTGACATATTTTATAATTGAACTGCCAGGTTCACACTTAGCTATAATTCATTCACAGATAAGTGTGTCTTGTTAACCAAATTATGTTGACTCCCTTGGAAAGCTGGTGTGAGGACTTCCCTGTTTGCTGCCTTCATGTGGTTTTACAGTCTCATGACAGACCATTAGCGTGATGAAGGATTGATTATTGTCTTGGGTACCAAACTGTAATTTGGCCCCATTTTCATTTTTCTTTTTCATCAGCTGCAGAATCATATGCATTTATCAAAATGGGTGTCATCTGTTGTGAAATTCATGAAGTTAGATTGCACACTTGTCAAACTTTTTTTTTCTTCCTGGCATTGACAAAAACATCAACATCTAGCTTTCCTCAAGCTACTTAGAAATAGAGATGTCCAGGTGAAAGAATGGTGGAATCAAAAGAAAAGACTAGGGGCTCCAACAGCTCATTCATTCCACCAATATTTTCAGAAGGCTTTCGGTGGACACGGCAACGTGCCAGACCTGGGCTGAAGTCAGTGAGGAGTTGGAGGAACAGGAGACTGGCTCATTCATTCAAAAATGGTTTAGAGCCTGCCGTGCTTGGCGCTGTACAAGGCACTGGGAAAAGAGCAGTAACAAAATAGCCAAAGCCCCTTCCCTCATAGAGGGGAACTCTTATACTCTAAAGAGTTTATATGAGATAAAAGAAAGGGACTATTTAGTCCTTATCCTCCAAGCTCTTAACAATCAACGTGGAAAGACAAAGGACAGGCATTCAGTTAAAATACTAGAACGGTGCAAAAAACGAGGCAACTGAATAAAGAATGCGTTTCAGACATGGGAAATTAACGCCAGCACAGTAAAAGAATGACCCAACGGTGCCCCTGCCAGAGACTTGCCAGGACACCTCAAGGAGGTCACTTAAATGCCTCTGTGTCCCAGAGCTCCGTGCCCCGGGGGCAGTTTTAAGGCTGATTAGTGCCTTTGACCATCCATCTGGAAGGCCCATTGCGATGAGTAATCTGGAAGCAAGGCAATCCCTGAATGCAGCTTAAAAAATCTCCAGCAAATACCATCCTAAATAGTGATGCCTGTATTCCTTTAAAATTTACTAAGGAGGTAAGAAGGCCTGTTTTCACTGGATTTAACATGATATTAGAGGTTGTAAGCAAGGCAATGAACAAGGGAGAGGAATAATGGCTTTAAGAATCTAAAGGAAGAAGTTAAATTGTCATTATTTTCAGAAACCTAATTGCTTACATCTAAAATTCAAGAGACTCAACAAGCTATTAGAACTAATAAGAAATTTCAACGAGGTTAGTGGATAAAAATAAGATTTAAAAAATCAACGATGTCCCAGTACCTCAGCCACAACCAATTAGAAAATGTAATTTTAAGAATCCTACTCACAAGAGCAACAAACCTTACTGACGAATAAATCTAATAAAAAATACATACAACTTAATGGAGAAAACCAGGTGGAGAGCACTACATGTTATTTCAATGAAAATCCCAACAATTTTGTATGTGCATATGTGCGTGCGCGCACACGTGTGTGTATAAGATGATCTTAATATTTAAAGAGGATGGCAAAAAGCTAAAAACACCAAGACAATTCTGGAAAAAAATAAAACAAAAGCAAAATAGAAGAACTTGCCTTACCAGATATATATATATATATATATATATATATATATTGCAAAATTGCATTAAGACGGTACAGTGTTGGCGTAGGGATGGAAAAGTCTACCGTTTCTCATAGGAAACTACAACTCTTTCTGGGTGAATGTGCTTGTGTGTGTGTTGGTCAGTGTATGTGTGTCCTCCTCTAAAATGGGACTCTTCCTGTCTCAGTTGTGGTTGAGGCACGAAGACAATGAATCCTGTACTTGAAAGGCGCTATCGTGCAGACATTTCAGAGTCAACATAGGAGAATTGTTTATGGGGCTTTTAAACCCTCCCTTTCGTAGGGGATGGAGATAGGAGTGGCGGCTCGGAGGAGGATCTATGAAGAAAACTTCTTTGGTAGGTGCTGGCTGTTCTCGCTCCTAATCCCGTCTAAGGCAGGAGGGTTGGGTACCCTCCCTGCCCCGCAAGTCCAAGAAGAGGAGTTGTCTGTGAGAGGTTGGTGCATGGTTCCCACAGTTGGTGGGGCTCGGTGAACTGGCTTTTGCCACCTTCCAGGAAGTCTGGAGGGTCTGTGAGGAGTCCCTGACCTGCTTCGATGGCGGAGCAAGGTTGTGGGCGCTCCTGCACGGAGATTGGCCTCCAGCAGAGCGTGCAGGGGCCAAGGATGCAAAAGTGGTTCTGTGGATGAGGTGGAACCACATGCAGGAGAGGGAACCAGCCTGGAGCTTTATATGACTCTGTGTTCGAGAACCACCAGGGGAGGCAAAGGGGGGACAAAAGAGAGTGGTCCATATGGAGTGGGCAGCAGAGAGACAAGTGCCAAGAGGAAGCCAGCCAATCAGAGGAAGGGCTCAGCATTTGCTGGCTCAAATAAATCCCTCAGGGGGAAGCCTCTGTCAGACCTAAGGAAGTCAGTTTGAAACACCTGCAGGGCCTGGTGAGTGTGAGGACATCTTTCACTTCCTCTTCTCTGCCCCTGCCAGAATCAGAAAAGCGGGGAGGAAGGTCAGGGGTAGGGCGTTGGAGGCATTGGGTAGAGAGTGAAAGTAAAAGGATTATGCAGTGTTCCTAGAATGGTCTTACCATCTGCGTGCAAAGGCCCCAGCTGGGTGGGAAATTTAACTTTAAATCAAGTTTGGAGTTTTGATGTTTATATAGGACTGTACTTTCATATATACAAAATAGGCATTTTTGGAAAACCTCTCATGCTGCAAAATCCCACTCCAAATAACTGCCTTATGGGAAAAATGTCTTTGGGGCAGACCACTGAAAACATGTAAATTTCTAACTAGACTACTAACAAAAACCCTAACAATCCTACTAAGAAAATACTGAAAGTTCAGTCTCCATTGATATTTATACCCAGCCCTCACAATTGACTGATCCTTCCCTGCTCTTGGACAGAGACTCAAGCTTTTGCCATTAAGGTGTAAGGTATTGGGGGCATTGAATTCTGATAGCAACAGTCTCATCAAAACTAAAACTCAGATGCAGGGTGTAGACATTTTTAAATTAAGGTCCTTCCTTCCCCCCACTTCCTTTCCCTCCCTCCCTCCCTCCCTTTCTTCCTTCTTCCTTTCCTTCCTGGAAACATAGGAAGAGATGTCTTTGCAGCTTCTCTAGTTTAACATAATAAAAATTGTGGTGGTTTTTGAATCCACTAAACTAGCCACTGCTTCCACAGCCAAAAAAAGGCACTTTGGATGAATTTTTTACCTTTATTCGTAAGGTCCTCGTAATGGACTGAATGCTTATGTTCCCCCAAGATTCTTATGTTCAAATCCTAACCCTCGCTTTTGTGATGGTATTAGGGGATGGGACCTTTGGGAGAGATGATTAGGTCATGAGGCTGGATCCCTCAAGAGGGGATTAGTACCCTTATAAAAGGGATGCCAGGGAGCTCTGTCACCTTCTCTTTCCACCATGTGAAGATATTATATAAGTCTGCAGTCCAGGGGCGCCTGGGTGGCTCTGTCGTTAAGTGTCTGCCTTTGGCCCAGGGCCTGATCCCAGGGTCCTGGGATCGAGCCCCACATCAGGGTCCCTGCTCCGCTGGGAGCCTGCTTCTTCCTTTCCCACTCCCCTTCTTGTGTTCCCTCTCTCGCCGGCTGTGTCTCTCTCTGTCAAATAAATAAATAAAATCTTAAAAAAAAAAAGTCTGCTGTCCACCATCTTCAGATATGTAAGTCTGGAGATATATAAGTCTCTTTCCACCATACATAAGAGGATTCTCACCTGAACCCGACCATGCTGGCACCCTGATCTTGGACTTCCGGCCTCCAAAACTGTGAGGATTAAATTTCTGTTGCTTAGAAACCACTCCGTCTGTGGTCATTTATTCTAGCAGCCTGAACTGCCTAAGACTAGGGCTTTCTCTTTAATTATGAGAGAGCTTGCCTCTGATCTTTTTCAAATCATTAGCATGCGAGGAGCAATCACATATGCACCCATACAACTTCCATATAATACTGATGAGTTTCCCCTGTTTGCCTATCATATTTGAGCTAAATGGCGTAAAGCAACACAATTTCTAATATAGTGCACACATATAAAAATATGTCAACAGCAAGATATTAAAATGAGAGATGGTTTCCATTCTGACCCAGACCCCCAAAATAGTAGGGGATGTGAAAAGCTAGACCCCCTAAGTACCTCTAGACTACAAAAAAAGTTCGAAGGAGCTGAGAGAGTTGAAGAATAAAGAGACTCTTCTTTAGAGAATGTTGTTGGGCACTGTGAGTATCCTGTCACCATGGGAAAGGGATAGAGACCCTCATCCATCACCTCAAGTCTTTTTTGAGAAGACCATCACTGAAACCACTTCAGGATTTTAGTATATGTCCTCTGGAGTTGGGGAAGCACTAGAGACTGGTATGTGCTACACTTCTGAGGAATCGAAAGTTCCAGGGCTTGGCCGAAGCAACCAGTGGCTGTGGCTTCGAGTAAGTGACACCTGTTGATGACACATCACAGATCTGAGTTTCTGATGGACCAAATATGGGTCAGAGAATAGGTGAGCCTGAAATTACTTAAAGGGACTTTGCCCAAGAGGGCATCTAGAAAGGTAATGGGAGAAGGCATATGGGGAGGAAGAATCCCAAGAAACAGTGAATCAATGGTAGATTCACAAAAGGCCAGGTGGAGAACGCATCCCCCATGTCAGGAACCAGCAAGTGAAACACCCTCAGGGATGGGTATGGAGTTCTCCAAAGAACTCATGGAGCATCCCACAGGAGAGATAAGAGTAAAAATTCACCGCAGCTAGAGGAAACCAATACTTGCTTATAATGCTACCAGTCAAGGCCTTTTTGGTTTCTCTTATTTCTCCTAGTCACTCCCCATGATTTGATTCTAGAGTGGTCAGAAACAGTGGTTAGCAAGCTGGGGACAGAGGGGTAGATGTTCAAGGTGGTAAAGTAGAGAAAAAGTAAACCCTGTGTCTTTCTCAATGCAGGTTTTCCACCTGGATCATGTCTCAGCTGGGTGAGGGGAGAGGCTCTGACTTTGACGAGAGTTTCAAGTTGTTGCATATTATTCCAGAGTGGAATTACTGAAGTGAAGTTGTTTTGGGAATTGAAGAGGGCTTTTCAATCTATCTGAGAGTGAAAAGAAAAGTTATGGGTCCTGCCATAGTTTTCCTGTAAGAAGCAAGGGAAGAGAAGTCTATGGGTTGAGGAAGGCTACTGGTAACTGGGTATCTGCCATGGTATTTTTCATTGTGTGTGTGTGTGTGTGCACGCGCGCGCGCGCGTGTGTGTGTGTGTGTGTGTTTGAAGAAGCTCAAATTAAAAATCTAGCCAAGGAAAATAAAAAGATCCAGTGGCTTCTAATTGATCGGCTTTATATAATGTCTTGCCCAAGGCAAAGAATCTCAGTGTCAAATTTTGGAAAATTCTAAGAAGTTATTTAACTGAAATTATTGAAAGAAAAATTTCAGTGAAACCATGAAGGATGCACACCAGCACATTGATCTATCCCCCCTCATTTCTACAGTGTCACTTGCTTGGCTTAGTTGATGGGTTATCTCACCAGCCATCCTTTGCCCTTTCCCTGGCCCTCCATCAACTACTCAGCTGTCAGGCCCAAGGCTCCATGGTCTGTGGCTGATGTTTGATGTCTGTGTCTATGTCTGATTTGTGTGCTGTTTCTCTTATGTTTTCTTTTCTTCTCTCTGTCTCTGTGGGTTTTGGTCTGGTGCAGATATATATGTGTGGAAACATAAAAACCACTAACTAAACTATAAAATTAATAAGTACTTCCAAGTATCAGCTAAAACATCTAACATTGTGGTTGGGATAACTATATTCAGGAAATTATATTATGTAAAATTTAAAAAATTCAATTCTACACCAAAAATGTACTAGATGCTTGAAAAAGAGAACTATAGATTTATTTTATTTTATTTTATTTTATTTTATTTTATTTTATTTTATTTTATTTTATTTTATTTATTTGTCAGAGAGAGTGAGGGAGTGAATGAGAGAGAGCATAAGCAGGGGGAGTGGCAGGCAGAGAGAGAAGCAGACACCCCCCCCCACTCAGCAAGGAGCCCGATGCAGGACTTGATCTCAGGATCCCGGGATCATGACCTGAGCTGAAGGCAGATGCCCAAGCATCCCAAAATACAGATTTCTTTAACACTGACCACTAACTATAGGTAGCCATATCCATGGCAGTAAAGAGTCAAGAGGAGGAGGTGACCAGAGGGAAAAAGGGATGGATAATAAGAAAAAGAAGGTATCATGGTGCCTGGGTGGCCAAGTGGGTTAGGCCTCTGACTCTTGGTTTCTGCTCAGGTTGTGATTCAGGGTCATGGGATTGAGCCCTGCATCAGGCTCTGAACTCAGTGGGGAGTCTGCTGGAGACACTCTCTCCCTCTCCCTCTGCCCCTCCCCCTCCCTAAAATAAAGAAATGAATCTTTTTTTTTTCTTGAAAGAATGTATCAGTTAAGCAAGCTGATTTATAGAAGGGTCTTTGTTGAAGCCTCTCTTTTCCTTCTGCCTTCATCTCGGCCTGTGCCTCCAACAGGACACCTCTTTCCCCGGTAAACAAGTCTCCTGGGTCCATTGCATACTTGTCTAATATGTGTCTTGACTGCACTAGGTTCCACTGCCTGTGAATTTCTGGTTTTCCGTAGCAAGATTTCCAGCCTGTAAAAGCAGGGTGATTGAGAGAAGTGCAGCCCCATGTTTCTGAGAGATCTACAGAGGCAAAGCCAAGTCTTGGGGAACACTCTGTTACTACTGAACTATGTAATCTTCTGTGGTCCCATGGAATCCTAAGGAAATCGAACCTTGTGACTTCGTCAGCTTTCGTAAATCTAAAAAACACCTAGGATCCAAGATGAGTAACTGCTGGCACTCAGTTTTGATAGGGCACGATGGATTTAAATAACTTCTGAGGTTAATCTCTTTTCCTTGATTTAAGTGAAATGATTTCTTATTGGTCAAGGGTCCATGTTTCTAACACATATCAAATAATGGAACAGGTATCAAGGTTCTCATCCTCTTGTTTCTAAAGTCCAGGCTTAAGTAACATGTTCATCAAGTTCAGAATAAGGGACACAGCTAGGGAAGTTAAGGCTGTGATATCTTTGTGATTTGGTAGGTAGTGTCATGCTACAAAAGGAGCAGACTCCTTGTTACACAACATGAGATTGGAACCTTAGCAATGATTCTATCCTGCCATGACCTTGGGCAAGTTTCTTAACCTCCCTGAGTTTCCACAGCTGTATAAAGGGAGTGATGATTTATACATTGTGGAGTGGTGAGAATCAAATGAAATTATGTTTTCAAAATACCTGATACAATGCCTGGAACAGTAGTGAACAGTCAAATGATATCTTGCTACCCCATTTTTGAACCTCCTGTTACTTTTCAGCATTGAGCTGACTGGGACAAGTATTAGGTGGCCGAGCTGCTTCTATCTGCAACATTGCCTGTGTTTGTGGCAGATGGGAAAGAGAACATGGTAAAGAAGTTGCTGGCCTTTAAAGTCTCTACCCAAGGGGTGCCTGGGTGGCTCAGTGGGTTAAGGTCTGCCTTCCGCTCAAGTCATGATCCCAGGGTCCTGGGATCGAGCCCCACATGGGGTTCCCTGCTTATCGAGGAGCCTGCTTCTCCCTCTCCCACTGCCTGTGCTGTTTTTCTCTCTGTGTCAAATAAATAAAATCTTTAAAAAAAAAATAAAGCCTCTATAGAAAGAACCGAGACTTCTGCTCATTCATTGGCCAACGCAAGTGACTTGGCCATACATAGATTCAACAGGATGGAGAATTATAATCATTCCATATGAATGAGCACAAATATTGGTGGAGAATCATGGTTGACCACAGGGTTGATCTAGCTGAGTGCTTATTTCCCTGAACTGTCCAGAAGAACATGGAGAGATAACGAGCATCTAATTACGAGATTATCCATTCATTGAAAAACTGTTTATGTAATCCTATTTACTTATCCTTTAAGTCTCAAGGCAGAGGATATTTCTGCCTTAGTCTTCCTGGACTTTTCTGGCTGCGTAATAAACTCTTTCCACCGTGGTAAGCCATTTTTCTTCTAAGAGCATGTAATGGTAAGGTACGATTTCATAATACTTCCTTTCTTGAGGGTTCTTACCTTCAGGGAGTTTACATTCTGTGTCTTATTCATCCTTAGGACTCTCAAGGTGTCTAGTTTAGTGTCATACAATTGATTTAAAGAAATTGATTTAAATATTTGTATTTACTGTATTTATGTATGTATTTCAATCCATTGAAGAGCCGAGATGAGAAGTGAGCGGTACGCGTTGGCGGGGGGAAGAAAGTGGGAAGTCCTGGGTGGTGAACATGGCAAACTCCTGGAATGTCAGCTGAGACTCCTGAGAACCACTCTTGCCGGGTTCAGAAAAGACAGAGGCTGTTAGAGAAAATTAAAGCCATCGGAGAACGATATCAGCAAGTTTATAATTAGCAGTTACTGCAGAAAGGAGAAACATTCATCCCATTCTGACAACAAAGATCGCATAATTGCACCGCGAGTGTTTGTCCATACCCTTCCCAGGATGTGTTAAGCATTTACAAACAGAAGCAAATAGCTTTATAGCGCTGGTTGGAAGCAGCAAGAAAAATGGGCCTTCTTGGGGCTGTCCCGGATCCCCGGGCATCAGGCAAGAGCGTGTGGTACGGTGGGGTTGCCGTGTGGGTACATTACCCATATCTTCCTGTTCCTTTTCTTTACCAACAATCTTTAGTCCTAAGTCAGGGCAACCAAGAATGATCCATTCTTTCTTAGCGACTAGAGATACGCTGGGAGTCACTTGTATTTTTTTTTTAATTTGACTACTATTTATTGAGAGCCTACTATCTGCCAGACAACTGTGAGAGTTTGAGTCCGTTCAGTCCCTCAGGCAATCCTGGAGTCTTGTTCTCAACATGTCTTTATGCGTGCTGTTCTCTCTTTCTGAAATATTCTACTCTCTGTCCTGAATAACCACTACTTACCCCTCCTGTTTTGGTTTTTGACATGCCCTCATTTGAGAAGAATTTCCAGGCCTCCCCACCAAGTTTTAGTTTCCCCTTCTATGCGTTTTCATCACGATATGAACTTCCCTTATCTCAGCACCAATGCTACTGTGCTTCCTTGTGGAACTGTCTGAAGCTTCTGTTGGCCTATATACTCTGGGAGGACCAGGCCTATTTCTAGCTCATTGCTGTATCCCCTGACTCATTGGAATGGCTGAGGAAAGTGGATTAATGTATCATTATATTTTTATGGCCATCCTATGATTATATTGTTACAATATATTACCATGTCAGTGCCCTGTAATAGTGCTGAATGTCTGTGTACCTTTGAGGGATTTAGCCATTTGTAGCTAGCTGTAATTTTTAAAGAGTTATCTCCAGAATTTCTATGGGCTGCTTTGTCAGAGCAATCTGAGTAAAGTGCTCTCTTTTTCAGTGAGATGAACAAAGCCAGGAATCAAGACCCTTGTGCTAGGTTTGGCTCTGTAACTATCGTGCTGTGTGCTCTTGGGAAATAACTTCACCTCTCTGAACTGTTGTCCTCATATGTCAAAAAAAAAAAAAGAGCGTGGAATAAAAGATGTTGTGTGTTTGACATTCTGTGACTAACATTCTGTGGTGATTTTAAAACATAACCCAAGCGTTCTTTGACTATCCTTCCATTGAGTGGTAGGGTCTCTGCTCCCTCCTCTTCCACGTGGGCTCTGTGACTGATTATTCAATGAACTATAGCAGAAGGGATGCTATGCCAGTTTCCAGGCCCAGACTGAGAAATCGTCAGCTTCTACTTCCTGCCTCTTGGGGTGTTCACCCTTGAAACCCAGCGAGCAGTCTATAAGGAGGCCTACGCATCAAATGAAGAGGCCCACCATGGAAAGACACTGAGCTCCCTGGTCCCCAACCCCAGCTAAGCTCTCAGCTGACAGCCGGCCCCAAGTTACCAGGCCATGTGAGTAGCCATTTTGAAAGTGAATCCTCCAGCCTCCACTTGAGCTGGCCCAGCCACTGCCGCATACAGCAGAGAAGAGCTGTCCCTGCCCAGACCTTCTGAAATTGCAGATTCAAGAGCAAAGCCAATGATTATTGTTGTTCTAAGCCACGAGGCTTTGGAGCAGTTTGTTACACGGCAACAGATAACTGATACACCTCTCATTCCTTCACAGTGTCTCAGACCTTACATCCACTAGAATATTCTGCTACAGGTAAAATTAGCTCCAGACCTTTGACAAATCAATGCTTACAC
Organism: Ailuropoda melanoleuca; assembly: GCF_002007445.2. Classification (NCBI taxonomy): domain Eukaryota; kingdom Metazoa; phylum Chordata; class Mammalia; order Carnivora; family Ursidae; genus Ailuropoda; species Ailuropoda melanoleuca. The sequence goes on from NC_048238.1 coordinate 36,460,359, forward strand.
CAAATTTATAAGAGGAACAACAGCAGCAAGGGGACTGTGCCATTAAGTGGATCAAATGTTGGTTGAGTAGTGCTCCTTCTGGGCTGCTCAGTAGAGGTTAACCGAAAAAGCTTTGGTTAAATTACCTGACGTATGTGACAAATGGGCCAACCACTCTTTATTGGAATGTTAGCTCTGTGATCGATGATGACTCTTCGCAGGACTTTCTGGAGATGATTGCCAATTATGGGTGAATCCCCAAACCCTAATGAAAACTTTCTTTTTATTTCTTTTGTGTAAAGTGATGTTCTCTACAGTGGCACTGAAGTGTCCATTTACTTCTGTGTCCCCTCAGTGACCGGGGGCTTGGACCCTGACTGTGTCTTTAAAATGGCCTCTGAGGGGCGCCTGGGTGGTGCAGTCGTTAAGCGTCTGCCTTCGGCTCAGGGCGTGATCCCAGCATTCTGGGATGGAGTCCCACATCAGGCTCCTCCACTAAGAGCCTGCTTCTTCCTCTCCCACTCCCTCTGCTTGTGTTCTCTCTCTCACTGGCTGTCTCTCTCTCTGTCAAATAAATAAATAAAATCTTTAAAAAAATAAAATAAAATAAAATGGCCTCTGAAACTAATAATACCTGCTCTGTTAATTAATTGAATTTAAATAAAATTTTAAAAATACATCTAAAAAATGACATCATGTTGTATGTGAAACAAGATTTTTACACCCCAAATAAACAAATCTCTAGCTAGAACAGTCCAGGATTTATAGTGAAGAGAGGCTTTTCTTTCTTAGTAGTTAAGGAGTTAGAAGTCAGTGGGAAATGAGGATTGATGGCTACCATTGTGATGCCTGTGAATGGTGGCTTCCAAACTAGGTAACAGGACTCAACTTTTGGGATGGTCCCCCTTCTAAATGAGGGCAGTGGTCCTTTTCCCTTAGGGCATACTAATTATGAGCAACAACCACAGAGCCAAATAATCTGGGTGAAAGCCCAGCTCACTGGCTACCCGACCTTCGACAAATCACTAGGCCTTTCTATGTTTGCCTCAATTCGCCCATCAAGGTGATAAAAGCAGTGACCACTTCATAGGATTTTTTTAAGGTCAAATGAGTTAATGTGTATAGAGAACTGAGAACAATGCCTGCAACCATAGAAAGTTCTATATAAATGTTGGTATTATTGTTCCTGTTAATATTGCTTTTGGTAACTCTAAATTTTATTTCCTTATTACCTTATAGCTAAGAACCTTACCTAGAATTAAATCCTTTATGTGCGGACACCAGACAGAGCCTGCCATAAACCAGGAGGCCATTTATTAATTTAAAAAATCTTAGGGTGCCTGGGTGGCTCAGTCGGTTAAGTGTCTGCCTTCGGCTCAGGCCATGATCTCAGGGTCCTGGGATCGAGCCCTGCATTGGGCTCCTGGCTCGGTGGGAAGTCTGCTTGTCTCCCTCTCCCTCTGCAGCTCCCCGCTGCTTGTGTATGTGCTCTCTCTCAATCTCTGTCAAATAAATAAATAAAATCTTTTAAAAAATTAAAAAAATAAAAAATCTTGTGCATAGCATTGGAACAGGGAGCATATTTGGGCCTCCTTTTTCCTCTCTTATTCCTGGGGCTCTGACCCCCAGAGCATTCCTCTTCCCAGTTCTGCCCCCTCCCCAGGAGTTGCCCACTCCCATCCCAGTTCCTCCAGTCACTTTTCACACCATCATTTCATCAACACGATTCAGGTGGATTTGGATTTTGAGGCCGGTGAGTGTTTGTCTGTTTTCCCTAACACTCGAGTTCAAGTCTGTGCCTTAGACGGAGTTCCCTGGAAATTGTGAGACAGGGTTGTGTGTGAAGGTTTGTTGGGGAATGCTCTAGGAGGATATACCCCTGAGGAAGTGAGGGGAACAGGACTGGACATAGGCCTCAGCTGATCCTACATGGAGTGCTGGAGCTGGGAAGGGCCTCCAGAGTTGTCCCAGATTGAGATTGACGAGGTCAGGCCTTTGCATTTCCAAGTCAGACACTGAGGCTGAACTCGCTGGAGGGATGCAAATTTGGGCAAAGCTGCTTCCTGCAGCCAAAGGCACCTCCCACTACGGGACACAGCTGGGTCTGCAGTGGATAGTCCCAGCAGCTGGGGATGGGAGCACCAGCTCTGACAAGAGGACCTGGATGAAGCGCCTCAGAACCCACCGAGTGGAGACAACTTGTTTCAAGAATGATACATTTTTAGTGAAAAGCACTTCGACATCTGCTAACAAGAGGCAAACAACTCGGGCAAATTACTCTCTGGGCCTCATTTTCTCCTGTACATTGGCGATGAGATGGTTCATAAGGGCTAACAGACAATCGATTCTAGTTCTTGTCCTACCTCAGTTCCATGAGGTAGGACAGTTCCACGAAACCAAGACGCTCAGGTCCAGAATTCTAGCTCCGATGTCTTCAAATGACACTGGGGGCCTGTATTTTGGCTCTTAATCAGGGCTGGCTCCAAGGACAGGAAACGAATGTCACATAAGCACCTCCAATGAGCAAGGCTTCCTGTCAGTTCATTTAACCATGACCATGACGCCGACAGGTAGGCATTAACATCCTCATTGCACACAACAGAAAAATGAGGCTGGGAGAGGTGACGTGGCTTGTTCAAGGTTCCATGGCTAATAAGGGGCAGAGACAGGGGTCCCATCCAGGTTCACGCACCACTTTCATCCTATTGCTGCCCTAGCCCCGGCACGGGTGCCCTTCACTTTAAAGCTCAGGCTTCCAGAATGTAGCTGGGAACAGGAAATTAAAATTTTAAGGGGGATTAATATTTTAAAAATATTGACGTAATATTCTGTTCTGCCTTCCTGAGCATGCGATCTTACCCTAGTTGACCCAGGATACTGAACTTTCTAGAAATTTGTTTTGAGGTTGTGTGTGTGTGTGTGCACCTGTGCGCACGTGCACACAATAGAAATGTTAAAGAAGGGGTATGGAGAAACCATGATCATGTTCACAAAATATTGTGCAGCCGGACAACAGCCTTATAAATTCGTCTGTGATCTTTGGAAAGGATTTGTTCAATTTTTAAGGCAGACCCTTCTGTCTCATTTCCCTTTTGCATTGTCGCATAGCTAGCCCCAGGGCCCCAGAGTAGAACAGAAACATGCCGAGTCCACGCAGCAAAGCCATGAGTCTAAAAGGAGAATGAGACCCAGGGGAAGGAAGAGACTGCCAAGCCCCTTTCCCTCTCGGAAGGAAGTGGCAAAGAGAAAGAGCAAGAAAGAAATGGGAGAACGTAGCAGCTGTGAGTCCCTGATTTTTTTCTCTCTCGCTCCAGTGAGGAGAAGGCGAGGTGGTTAAGAGAAATTAGGGTAATACCAAGAATAAACGAGGCCCAGCACGGCAGGATGAGGGATCCTTCAGCTGAGTCTTGGGGTGGACAGCTGGCCAAGCAGAAGGGATGGAGCACTTGGCAGAGAACCAGGGACCAGTCAGTACCTGTGAGGGCGGAGGTGAGGCCAAGTCACCACTGAGTTTGAAGAAGCGGAGGGGGTTAGCAGCCTGGGGTTACACCACCCACAGCCCTCGATGAATGGTGCACGCAGGACAGTCCAAAGGGGAACAGAGCTGTTCCCCTTGGAGGCCGAGGCCACCGTGCCTGAGGACCTCGAGCCTTTCCTATCATCATGATGACCTGTCTGTTCCTTTCCACCATCGAACCGTAAGGCATTAGGGATTCTCCTTCACATCCCGCCCCAACGCAAAATCCGTCTCCACCCTCTTCCACCTTGCTCTGCACAAAACGAGGCTGACTTTCATAGATGGGGCTCCCTTGCCCTCGAGCTTCTGGATGCCTTTTGCCAATGGAAGGCACCCTCCCTCCGGAGGCCAGAGTGTGGATGGAAAGAGAGAGGGGGGTTATTTGTCTCTTGCTCGCTCCTATCTGGCGGTGGGTTGCCCCCTACAGAAGGTCCAAAGGACAACCCTCTCCCACGTCTATAGGTCTCACTCTAGGACTGTGGCACCTCTCCCTCTTTTTACCCTTTTAGACTTAGGGGTGTCAGCACCCTCCTGCTGTGAGCCTTCCGTGCTTCCCCATCCCTCCTTGGCTTCTGTAACCCCTGTTGACACCTTTGAAAACAACCCCCTACTTCAACAAATCCCTTTTGTGTGTGGTTTCCTGCGGGGAAGAATCCTTTCTGTCCTGGTTTGCCCCCAGATAGTCCCAAGCTATCCCAGTTGTTCCAGTGTAATGAGTGCAGCATTCCCCTTTTACTCTCAAAAGATCCTTGTTTGGCTAGTGTCCTACTGCTGGCACCGTACTGCTGCACGATCTTCCGGGGGGGAGGGGAGCGGCAGGACGAGGCGCTGGTGAATAGGGTTCCATTTGGACCAGACTGGGTCCTTAACGAATTGGTTCTCCTGCTCACTCACAGGGGGGTGTCAGATTTGTTACAGACACAATCAAAGAAGCTAGATTTCCCCTACGCTTGCAGGCTGTAGCATGAATGATGTTTTCAAATCCCGTTGCTCAATTGTCACTCCTGGGGGACAAGACTCTACTTTCTGCATCTTTGCCATCTCTGCTCTGTTTCGTGCCCTGCCTGGCCTGCGGTTCATAAACACTGTCTGAATGAACAATAAAGAGATAGAGTCACCGTGTTCAATCAGTGTGACAACTCCTTCACACACGGACGTAACCACGGCACCAGTTCTCACAGGGGCTGCAAAGACTTCACACGGGGAGCTGGTGTTAAAGGGAAAGGAATTGGCAGAGTGATTGAGCGCGGAGGCGCGCACGGTCGGCGTATATGGTTGCGTGTATGTCTGTGTGTGTGTGTGTGTGTGTGTGTGTGTGCTGGGGCGTGTGCATGGTTGCACGCGTGTTGGTGGGTGGTTGTATGTGTGCAGTTTTGAGTGCAGGGTTGGACGTGAGGTCACAATCTAAATAGGAATTCGCAGTGAAGAGTCCTTTCTGTTAATAGGATGAACATGAAGTTTAGAAACGCAGGACACATTGCATATTTTAAAATGCCCCCACTTTGCCCTTCTCGCTGCACACGACGGGGCTGGCCACCGCATCACCTGGGTCTGGGCGGTCTCGCTTCTATGATGTAGCAAGCATTCACTGAGCACACACGTGTGCTGGGCCTTGAGCTAACAGGTGTCTCCTTGGGGGTGGACCTTTAGGTACGGCGGTCCCAGCCCTGAGCACCCCTGGGGCTGGCTGGTGTCCCTGCATCTCAGGTTCTGACTCGCTGCCTTTACCTCCTGCCCACCTCAGAGTCTCTTTGGATGAATAAGCAGAAAGATCTCAGTAGAACTCCTTGGTTCTGTGGAAAGCCAGGCCCATGGTCCTCAGGAGCCCCAGCACTGCCTAGGGCAACTTCTCAGAAACTCAGCCTGCTCACAGACCCCTAATTTCCTTCCGGGTGGTTTCCTACTTTCTCTCGGGCCGTGGTGTTTGTTCATTGGTGAGACATGGATGGTGGTCGGAGGCAGGCACTGGGACAGGAAGCCTTCTGTATCCTTGGTCCAGGTCTCCTCCCAGGAAAAGCCCTGAGCGGGGTCTGGGTGATTGCGCAGTCTCGATCCTGAAAGTGACACTCGCCTTTGCGTCCCTTGGGAGGCTCCCTGGGTGCTCTTTGACTCTGAGCATCACCTGTCTGGGCTCCTTCTCCCTGCCAGGTATGGGTCCCGTTCACATTGAAAAGCCTCTGCCCTCAGGTCAGAGTTTCCTTTGGGGTCCCCGTTCTGCTGCAGTGACCGGTGCTAACCTTCCCCGCTCTTCTGTGGGCTCTTTGTTACCTTTTCTCTGGTCATGGCCACCAGTGACTCTCAAATCCTTGACAGTCCCCCTGAGTTCTGACTCTAGCCCCTTGCGGCCAGCCCCACTTGCTTCTTATACCCTGTAAGGACAACTGATTCCTCAACTAAAGAGATGTGTCACAGGCTTCACACGTGGCTGCACACTTTTTGGTCCCCCTCCCTTGGAGAGGTGGAGCTTAAATTCCCCTCCCCTTGAACGCAGGCTGGCCGTAGTGATTTGCTTCTAACAAATAAAAGAGAATGATAGTGATGCCTACCAAGACTCCGCCGTAAAGGGCAGACAGCTTGGTTTGACTCTGTCTCTCCTGGGAGCCTCACGTCTAGAACCCAACCCAGGCCCCAGGGACAGGCATCAGGTGGATATACTGGCTGATAGCCAGCATCGCTCCCCAGACATGGGGAAGAAGCCTCTGTCACAACACCCCAACCACTATCTGACTGCAAGCACATAGGAGAACCTCCAGGGATAAACCAGCTAGCTGAGCCCAGTCAACCCCCAGGCCCATGAGAAATAGTAACAAATGATTGTTGCTGTTTTAGTGCCATTATGTTTGGGGTGGTTCATTAGGCAGCTATAGACAACCCCAAGCAGAAGCAAGAAGAACTTGGAGAAAGTTCACAGAGAGCCAGAGGGTGATGTAAAGGTTATACATAAAACACAGTAACACGCTGGGGGAGTCTAAGCTTTTTCACCAACCAAAGGAAAGATCAAGGGGAAATTTTAAAGTGTCTTTAAAAACATAGCAAAGGAGCTGAAACCCTCTGATTTCCAGTGAGGACAGCATAAGAGGAAATCAGATTAAATTGCAGTGTGATGAATTTGGGGTTGATGTAAGCAGCGCTGTTTGAGTGGGAGTGAAAATCACAGGTGCTCATATTTTAACAAATCATGTATAGTCTTTATTGCCCTCCCATCTGGTTAGGTGCCTGCCCTCCCTTCGTATGCCCTGTGGTCTTTAAGAAACTATTAATACAAAAGGTGATTAATACATATTGAAGAAGAAATGTATTAATATCTTCAGATATACATTATTTGGAAATTTAAACATCAGAAAAGAAAGAAATCATGCCCAAAACACATTTCCTTAGAATGATATCATCTTTCTAAACGGTACAATTAAAAAAAAAAACACTGAACACCTCTGGGTTAATTGGTTTGAAGCTACGTGATATAATTTGCCAAAAAAACTCACTTAGAATTGGATGAACTTGAAGGATGGCACCTCTCGGCAGTCTCATTAGACAGACACACGGCTATTTTGCAGTTCCAGAGTTTTCAACTTTCCTCAACCTGGAAGGTTGGCCCAGTCTCGCATCTCGTCTTCTCTGCCTGTCAGTGACTTATTGCTCAGGGACGACCACTCCCTGCCCAAAATAAAATATCATGTAGCTTGGGGCACCTGGGTGGCACAGCGGTTAAGCGTCTGCCTTTGGCTCAGGGCGTGGTCCCGGCGTTATGGGATCGAGCCCCACATCAGGCTCCTCCTCTATGAGCCTGCTTCTTCCGCTCCCACTCCCCCTGCTTGTGTTCCCTCTCTCACTGGCTGTCTCTATCTCTGTCGAATAAATAAATAAAATCTTAAAAAAAGCACACAAAGAGATACCACTTCACACCCATTAGAGTGGCTATAAAAAATATATCATGTAGCTTAATCACCGTTTAGATAGCGCGTGAGTCTGCAAGTTGGCTACCTCGGATCACTTCCTAGGATGTCTCTGAAATTCTAGTCTCAGACTGGTGTAGACAGTGTGGAGATGTGTCAAGTCGTGCAAAATGTGAGCTGCCCTGTAGCTAACAGGAGTATGGCAGCTCAGGCGGGAATAGAGACTCAGGGACCCTTGACTAGACCCCCACCCCCACCCCCATCCACTCTGGAAATATACTTTCATTCCTTTTTTCCATCCCTTCCACACTTATACACCCACTGCCGCTCTTTGGGCAGAGCAGAGAGCTAGGTTTACAGAAAGAATCTAGAAGTCTCCTGCAGGAACAAGAGCAGCCCTCCCTCTGCGTCTTAAACGCAATCACAAAAGCCGAACTCAGAATTTTTTCTCCTCCTGCCTTTGCTGCAATTTTTGATGCTGGAGGGCATTTATTCAGCTTTTATTATTTTCTTGTTAAAGAATATTTAATCTTACTGGTGGGTGGGTGTGGGTGGTGATCACATCAGAGGGAAGAAAAAGAAATCCAAGCGTGTTTCTGAGAAAAAAAAAAATGTATGTATTAACCGTTATATGGTAGGGCATTCTTTATGGTTAATATGCAGCTCCGGAAAGAACAGAATAGNTCAGCTTTTATTATTTTCTTGTTAAAGAATATTTAATCTTACTGGTGGGTGGGTGTGGGTGGTGATCACATCAGAGGGAAGAAAAAGAAATCCAAGCGTGTTTCTGAGAAAAAAAAAATGTATGTATTAACCGTTATATGGTAGGGCATTCTTTATGGTTAATATGCAGCTCCAGAAAGAACAGAATAAAATAGCTTCGAAACTATACAAAAAAGCAAAATCAACTCTGTGTAGATGGACCCTGTGTTAACAAACTCAGAGTTGTATTCTCTAGGAAACGGGATTCCTTTGCTGGGGATGACTTTCAGAATTAACCTATTGTTCATTACTTGCGTATAACACCCAGTGCACCATACAATACGTGCCCTCCTTAATACCCATCACCGGCCTATCATAACATAATAAAAAAGTTATTATAAAAAATAAATAAAGGCCAAAAAAAAAAAGAAAAGAAAAGAAAAAAGAATTAACCTATTGTTTACAAAGTGCCCTGGTGCTGGAAAGTAACACTGGCAAAGCAATNCATCACCGGCCTATCATAACATAATAAAAAAGTTATTATAAAAAATAAATAAAGGCCAAAAAAAAAAAGAAAAGAAAAGAAAAAAGAATTAACCTATTGTTTACAAAGTGCCCTGGTGCTGGAAAGTAACACTGGCAAAGCAATGGATCAGTCCTCTTGACTACGGTGTTGAAGGCTCAATACAGACAGCCTGAGAGAGCTAAGGGAGGGCATTCGGACGCTTAGAGTACCAGTAACAAGGCCAGAATCTGGCGGGAAACATCTAAATGGCATTGCCATTAATCAAATCACAGTTCAGGGAAATCCTATCGATCTAAACCTATCATATCATTTATTATAGTGGAAGGACCCTTTTAGTTTGTCCCAGGAAACGCTACTCAGTGATGTGTTATTTATTTGTTGCCTTCCGTTCCCTGATCTGTACAACGGGAAATAGTAATCATACGTCCTTTGTGAGGCCATTGGGAGGATTGCATGAGGGAAGATGTGTAAAGTTCTTAGCCAAGGGGCCTGGTCCCTAACACCAGCTAATGTTCAGAATAGTTCTTAACATTATTTTTTAAATTTTTATTTATTTATTTGATAGCAAGAGAGTGAGCACGCATGAGCAGGGAGAGCAGCAGAGGGAGAGGGAGAAGCAAACTCCCACAGCAGGGCGCCCGATGACGTGGGGCTCGATCCCAGGACCCCAGGATCGTGACACGTGCCGAAGGCAGACGCTTAACCAACTGAGCCACCCAGGCGTCCCAGCATTACTGCTCGAAGGCAGTACAGTGGAGGCAAGAACATGGGTTTTAAAACTGGATAGAGCTGGATTTTAATCTCAGGTTGTTATTTTTTAAATGTGAGTGGCAATGTAGCCTTGGGCATATCACTATAAAATCGGGGGAATATGACTTATATGGTTGCTGTGAGGCTTACATAAACTTACTTACAAAGGGAATTGAGTGCAATGTCTGGCACATGGAAATTGGTGAATGAATGATCACTGTGATTACTGCATGGAAATTTTGTAGTCCCTAGAGGGATACATTTGGCCAACGCCATACCTGACGTTTTTCAAGCACGAACCACTGTACTTCAGGATTTGCAGGAATTATGGGTTGAGTCCATGTAGGTCCTCCTGGAAGACGGGGGGATGCAAAGGAGACTTAACTGGGAGAGAAACTATGAAGGAAAATGAGGAGAGGGGCAGGAGTAGGAGGGGAGAGCCTTCAGACCACGATGCAAGTCTGACCCTTGAGAAAAGAGAGGGAAGGAAGGAGGCTCAGGTGGGAAGGGCCTCAGACACAGTGCAGCTCTGAGAAAGTCTCTGCCAGGCCGATGGGGAGCCCCAGAGGAAAGACGGCCCATCGGAGAAGTCCTACACCAGGCAGAGTGGCCCAGATCTGGGGGCCCCGTCGTGCTCAGTCATTGGGTGGGAACGGCCTGGGCAAAATGGGGCCTCAGCAGGAATGCTGCTGCAGATCCCAAAGGGAAGATGCAGCAGCTGGGGGCTGTCAGTGATCTGTGCTCCCCCAAGCAAGGTCTCTTGAAGGGAGCTCATATACCTCCATGAGCATCACGAGTGACCATGTTAAGTTTCATCCCAGTCAGAATCATCTTTGCTCATATTAGTTAGTTCCTGGTCTGGGTCAAGCTCTCAGAATAGACCCTCTATCGATGTGGAGTTGAATAGAATTTTCTAAGAAAAGAAATACTGCCAAGAGTAGTTCCAAAGAATAATTTAGGCACTTGATCAAACAAATATGATATTTGCTGAAAAACAGATTTGTTGAAAAATCAACTTAACAGTTTCCATTTGGAAAAGAGCAAATCAGGTGTCAATTTGTCCTCTTTGATTCCTCAAAGGAAGCTAGGCCATGAGTCTCCTTTAGCTGCATTTAACTGAAAGAAAAAAGTATCTTCTTAAGTGACATCTTTCAGTTATGAAGTTTCAATAATTCATTCTGGTTTCTCTTCCTGTCTAATTGCATTACTCAGATTTATTTAAATTTTTTGTTTTAGAGGGCTCTCAGGAATATTAATAGTAGGAGTAGATTGGAGGGATCTAGCAAATTTACTTTTGGCTTTAATTTCCTCTGCTATGAAACCATTGCTTCTTCCATGTTTCATCTTTATCTTCCCTTTCATTTGTGATATCGGAGAGAAAAAAATTGTCCTCTATCCTCTTAGGTTCAGTGTTTGGGGATTGTGAATTAAACGGACAAGAGACAGAGTAACAAAAGTAAAGGCAGATTTAATCATGCACATAGGGGAGTTCACAAAGAAATTTGAGTCAAAGGGGCAATGAGAATTTGGGGCTTATCTATATCTTAATAGGGGAAAGGGAAATGATGAACACTTATGGGAAAACAAATTACTTTTTGGAAAGATAAGTGAACCCTCAGGAGAGAGAGATATGGTAGTTTGTGACAATGTTTAGGTGTGTTGTGGGGACTTCTTAGGTCCAGTGATGAGTCAATTTTCCCCAGTTGCTTCTGGGAAGGGAATATATGACAACTGAATTCTTTTGAGTTCTTTTGGAAGGCTCTGCTTTTAGGCAGATAAGAAATTTCAGGAACTCAAATGTCTTCCACTCAAAATAATTTTTATGGCATATTTTGGACTCTCTGTGATGTGAATACTGAAATATTGGTTTGTCACATAATTTGAGGGTCCAGATCAAAGGTGGTAGGTAAGACCCAGTAATAATGCTCACACTGTCTCAATGGTTCAGTGTTTCTTCATTATTTAATGGTGGTAGAAAACAGAAGCTAAATGACATTCACTGATGGCATAGGTCAAGGAACCAACTCTTTGGAAAGTAAAAAAAAAAAAAAAAAAAGACAACCCTTCCAATTAGAACTTTACCATGATAAGGGAGAGGCCTTGGAGTTGAGGGCAGAGGAGAAGGGAAGAAAAAAGGATGGAAAACACCAGACTGGAGCCTCAGTCTCAGCCAAGCAAGAGCTGGTTTGTGGCTGAATCTGCTCACGGCCTAAGAAAGCCAACAGGTATTAGATATGAGAAACCAAGGAAAGCATCACATCCCCAGGGAATCAACAGTGCTAATAAATCAGCAGCAGGCCTGGATAAATTAAACCTTGGCAGTGCAGGCAGAGGCCATGACCGCAGTTGCTATGACCCCGTCTACATTTTCTACCCCAGCTGAAAATGAGATGAGGGTGAAAACGAACATTGGTGTTTATGCAGCTGGTATCCTGTTGGAATCATTTGAAAGTTTTTGATTAAAAACAACATGGGGTTTTGCTGTTCTTTTCTTTTCTTTTCTTTTCAAGTAGGCTCTACACCCAGCATGGAGCCCAACGTGGGGCTTGAACTCATGACCCTGAGATCAAGACCTGAGCTAAAATCAAGAGTCAGATGCTTAACTGACAGAGCCACCCAGGTGCCCCTTGTCATTGTTTTCGATGTCATTTGAAAGTCAGGGATCTCTGAGAGGCAAAGGCAATAGGCAAAGTCAACAGGCAAATAAATTTGTTGACATGACTTTGACTTTGACAAGAGTGGCACAGGACTAACTAGTTGCCTCCAACTTGTGTTAAGAGTGTACTTGAAGTTCACCAGAGGTGGGCAGCTACTTGCCACTTTTGACTGAAGAACATGCCTATACTCTCTGGGAATTGACCCTCTTTGAATAAGTGGCCTTACATTCAACACTATTTGTTATGTCACTGTAGCGACAAAAAAAAAAAAAAAAACCTCTGTAAACAATCTGAATACACGCAATTGTGGAAATTATTGGCTAGATTGTGCTACGCCCGTATTATGCAACTATTAAAAATGAATTAGATGAATACCTATTGACCTGGAGAGATACCCATGAAGAAAAAAACAGCTTGCTATTAAAAAATATTCAAGAATCATACGTGAGAGACTTTAAAACTTCTTTTGCTTATGATATGAACTATATATAAACCCATCTTATTGGTAATGAATAACAAATTTATTAAATTACGGTTCTTTGCTTTAGCTGGTGAATAGATGAATCCCTTACCTGGAGCTTGGTCCACTTTTCTGTGCTTCAACATAGCTAAAATAATCCTGAAAAGATGAGGGTTATAATATTAGAAATACCACCTTCTAAAAGTTAAAGGAGTAAGAGAATTTAGGGAAGTGAAGGGCAAAGGGATAAATGTGCTGAACTATTTGGTTAGGGTTAGGTCCTTTAGTTTTTTTATTTTTAAAAAGATTTTATTTATTTATTTGAGAGAGAGAGAACACAAGCAGGCAGAGTGGCAGAAGGAAAGGGAGAAGCAGACTCCCTGCTGAGCAGAGAGCCCGATGCGGGGCTTGATCCCAGGACCCTGGGATCATGACTGAGCCAAAGGCAGACGTTTCACCGACTGAGCCACCCAGGTGCCGCAAGGTTAGATCCTTTAAAAGAATTTTCTGTTGAGAGAAGGAAAGACTAGAGGCTACCCACTACTATTTGAGTATACATAGAGTTGGAGAAAAAAAAGTGGTCAATGTGAAGGGCCTAGAATCACATATGCAACCTCATTTCTGCATAGAGCATTACAGTTTTAAAGACATTTTTACATCCAGTTCCTCACTTGTCAGAGAGCTGGATATATGCCTGCCATTTCACAGGAAAAAAAAATAAAAATAGAACTTAGATTAGTTCTGCCTAAATTCTGTCTCTGAGTGCTAGCTAAATTGGATAATTGATAAAATCTGTATGTGGAGTCAGTCAAGAGAAAATTAAGGTTTTCTTCATTGGAGTTTAGAACTGAGATAGTCTTCAGTGTAAATAAATGCATGAAGTGCACTATGGGTGATGCTCTCAGCATTCCTGTATCTCACACGGGCTCTGGCAGATGTGGGGCGCGGAATGAGAATGGAGTAGAAGGGACACCATCTGGGGTGTGATGCAGGGTAAGTGGGAACAGCAGAGAACCTGGAGTAAGGAGGTCACAGAAGAACTGAGGTGATCTGGGGTACAGAGCTTCCTCTTCCGGTAATGGTGGACCAGTTAATTAAGACCAACCCTCCTGCTGAAGACAACTGAAAGAAGAAGAAGTTGGGATCTTTCTCTCTTTCCTCTCTCTCTCTCTCTCTCACTCATCTATCTATATCTATAAAACACACATATAAACCCCAATATATTAAAAAAATATTCTAGAAAGTACTAGGTCAGATAGCTGAAACCAGAGCGTGGAATTACTGGGCCATTATACAAGAAGAAAGAAGATAGATACTCAAAGAGCAAACCAGAGTTTGGGGCCACTTTCCTCCTGGGGCATTTGCAAGCTCCTTCCCAGGTGACTGAGAGCCTAATACGCTTGAGGCTTAGCAGCCTTGAATGATGCTTTTGAGAGCTTTACAAGGATATAGGTACAGGGTTTGGCATTGAGGACTCTGTGGTCTTGGGACCATAAGAGTGCTATATCCGAGGAGAGAGGGTACACACTCAGATGTCGTTGGTTAACTTGTTCTGATCCTGGAGTGGAGTAAAGTGATCTTGGATTGCCTATGTCCCCAGACCCTGGCAGAAGCAAACAGAACCCCACTCTGGAGAAGGCTAACACGATCCTGTGCCTCATATTCTTTCTATAAATACTTGTAAATACGATACGTGGCGAGCACAAATTAACCAGATGCATAAGGAGACTAGCCCAAATGCCTTGGAATGGCATCTCGAAAAGGTTGAAAGAAAACCACCACCATCCGGGAATTCTTTTTTTTTTTTTAATTTTGTTTACTTGAGAGAGAGAGAGAGAGAGAGAGAGAGCATGTGCACACGAGTGGGAGGGGGAGAGGCAGAGAGAGGGAGAAGCAGACTACCCGCTGAGCAGAGAGCCTGACCGGAGGCTCAATCCCAGGACCCCAGGATCATGACCTGAGCCAAAGGCAGACACTTAACCGACTGAGCCACCCAGGCGCCCCAAAAGTTGGTACTTCCACTCAAATGAAATCGATAAAAAAAATCTCAAAAATCGCTGTACCTCCACAGATACAAAATACATTAAGGAGCTATTATGTACAAATTTATGCCAAAAATTTTTAAAAATTTAGATCCAAGAGACAAATTTAGAGAAAGATACAACATGGTAAGCCTGACACGGAATAAGCAGAGAACCTGAAGAACACATTTTAAAAAATGGGATTTATAAGTTTTTCTACAAGGAAAATTCCCGAATGACTTCATTAGTAAAGTCTACCAAACACTTAAGGAAAAAAACAATGCCAATCTGTCAAAAATTCATCTAAAACATAGAAAAAAAATGAAACATTATCTAACTCGTTTTATGAGAACAGCGGAACCATCGATACTAAAAATTTAACAAGGACGTGACAAGACGTAATACTTCAGGTCAGTATCACTGGAGAACGTCCATGTACTATCCCAACAATCTAATAGTCATTCAAAGTTAGCAATATATGAAAATATCATATATCTGAATCAAGCTTGGTTTATTCCAGAAAGGCAAGTTCGGTTTAAAAATAAGACGCGAGGGGCGCCTGGGTGGCACAGCGGTTAAACGTCTGCCTTCGGCTCAGGGCGTGATCCCCACGTTGTGGGATCGAGCCTCACATCAGGCTCCTCTGCTGGGAGCCTGCTTCTTCCTCTCCCACTCCCCCTGCTTGTGTTCCCTCTCTCACTGGCTGTCTCTCTCTCTGTCAAATAAATAAATAAAATCTTTAAAAAAAATAAAATAAAAATAAGACGTGAAGCCGTGTATTTCACCACAATAACAAGATTAAGGACAAAAATCATATGATTGTTTCCATAGAGGCTGAAACAAATTTCATAATGTTCTCTATGTATCTATGGAGGGAAAAGCTCCGCTGAGCAAATTAGTAATAAAAGGAAACTCTCTTAAACTGATGAAGTTATCTACAAAAAAACACCTACACCAAAACTCTACTTCATTATAAATTGCTGAAAGCTTTCACTGTGTGATGAGACAAGACAAGGTTGTCAGCCATCACTACTTGCATTCATCATTGTGCCTCAATGTTCCATCAAAGACCTGGAACCGACATAGAGACGAGAAATAACTGAACTTTACAAGTTTCCTGGGCTCTACGCTTTTTTGGGCAGGGTGTGGCTAGGATTATTTTGTTCTTGTTTTGATGTATCTTTCTATTACCCTTTTGTGTCTCCTGAAGTTGGCTTTAGGCGAGTAAAGTAGAGCATCTGGGGGAATACAGAAAAATATGGTTAATGGCAATTTGAGTTGACCTCTAAGGGGAGGATACATGGGGGATCAGCCTCTCTTTAATCTAATGGGGCTTTCTGAGGCCTCATAAAAACCCAGATTTGTGCCCTCTCCCCGGCCAAGCTTGCTGGAGTATCTTCTTTTGATTTCACTGTGGTTGAGAACGAGGGCGGGTATGGAAAGAATACTATTTTGGAAGACATTTTCTCTGGGGCTAGTTTTTAGTTGGGATGAAATCACCAGGGTACCGACACATGTTGGGGTAGCTGGGACTGACCGATCAGTTTTGTGCCCCACCTTCTCTTAAAGAAAATAACATGCCTCCAGCTCTTTCACACATGGGAAGGTGTCTAAGCCTGGTAAGCTCAGCTTCAACAATTGGGATGATAATCAAACAATTTATTTTAAAACTTGCGATGAGCAGATAACTTAAAGCAGCAGGGAGGATCATGTAAGAATGAATGAAGGTCTGTGCGTGATAGACTGACAGGAGGTGCCGATACAAAGGAAGTGATAGATGAAATCTACAACAGACATCAGTGCGACTTTGATATTATATTAGAATCATATTCTGCTCCAAAAGATAAGAAGATTCATCTGCTCTTCTTAGGTATCTACTGGGAGGGTAATAGGAAGTAAAGGGTCATTGTGGTAGCCAATGTGTACATGAAAATTATAAAACAAATTCTGATTTGCCAAAGTCGGCATGACTATACTTGGGAATGTGTGTGTAGGTCCTGAGGTGAATTGAGGGTACTTCCATGGATGGCATTAGTGTTGTCTCCTTCTTAGTCTGACTTAAGTGGTCACAGCTAACCATGACAAGTTCTTTCCACTGATGTGGCTATTGGCAAGCTGGAGGTATGCAATGTCAAAACAACAAAGCACTTTTTAAGCTTAGCCAAAGTGGGTGATTGCCTCACATCACCAGTTAGAAATAGATACTGAAGGGTCTTTCATATACTGAAGCGCTGATCTTTGAATTCATCTTACCTTTCACAAACACATGAAGAATGCTGAAGCTCATTGCTCCTTGGTAGACGATGAAAGATCAGCCACACACCACGGAAAAGATGGGAGCCATACCCATATGTGGAGCATTACTAGGAACTATGGAATGCTTCAAAATAGGAGAGGTATTCATGCATCAAGGTTATTATTTATAGATGTTTATCTCCTTTGAGGCAGCCAACTAAATCCAAATCTTCTTGAGATTTGATTTTGCAATGGGATTTTAGGATTCTAGAATGGTCACTGCTCCTCATTTCCCCTTGCCCCCAGTGTGTGTGAAGTTCAGATCGTGTACTACATGAGGGGGCATCATTCACGTTGTGGACATATACAGAACGGATCTATACGAGATCCCTGCAGGTAAGTGTAGACATTCCAGGACTCTCGGCTGAGTCCTGGGGCAGCCAGAGAGAGCCCTCACCCCATAAACCTTTACCTACCCACTTATGCCCACACACCCCCCCCTGCAAAGACTGCACGCTCACATTTACTTGATCATGCCTCCTCTTGACTGTGCTTGGAGTGTCCGGACTCACTCAGGAAGCAGTCCCCTTATTCTGAACTTGTCACAGTCACCTCGTCTTGGGATGGAGTACGTGCATTCCTTCCAGCTTATGTGCAGGGTGGGGTGTTAAGTGCGCAGTGATGTAGGGTGGGTGGGTGCCTACGTGCAAGCCACTGCTGCCCTCAGGCTCTGGAAAGATCTTCAGACACAAATGGGGCGCTTTTGAGCAGGCTTTGTTCAATATTGAGTGGGATGCCTGGGTCTAGCCAAAAACTTACAAAATAATTTAACTTATAAAGTCACTGGATGCTACTGCTTTAAGCCTAGTGATCGCGTTCCACTGTTTTCTTCCTTGTCTCCCTCTCCTGGTCCTCCTGTCCTTTATACATAGGCACTTCTAGGGTCACTGTGGTAACCTGAAAAAATGGCCCCCGCCCCAAGATAGATGTGCTTCCTAATCCCAAGAACCTGTGAATATTATATGGCAAAAGATGTGATTTACAATCTTGAGATGTGCAGTTTATCTTGCCTTATCTGGGAGGGCCTTGAATGTAATCACAAGTATTCTTTTAAGAGAGAAGCAGAGGGGGGCGCCTGGGTGGCACAGCGGTTAAGCGTCTGCCTTCAGCTCAGGGCATGATCCTGGCGTTATGGGATCGAGCCCCACATCAGGCTCCTCGGCTATGAGCCTTCTTCCTCTCCCACTCCCCCAGCTTGTGTTCCCTCTCTTGCTGGCTGTCTCTATCTCTGTCGAATAAATAAATAAAATCTTTAAAAAAAATAAAATAAAATAATAAGAGAGAAGCAGAGGGAGTTTCGAGACAGGTCGGGTCACCTAAGGTGCCTGCAGGGACCAACGGCTGGTTGTGTGTGATTGCTGAGACTGACCATTAATACGTGTGTTATTTTTCTACTGTTGGATAACAAACTACCAGAGGCTTAGTGGCTTATGCCCACACACGTTTATTATCTCAGTTTCCGTGGGTCAGGAGTCTGGGCATGGCTTAGCTGGGCCCTCCGCCAGGCTGTAAGCCAGGTGTTGGCCAGAGCGGGGTTCTTATCTGGAGGTTCTGCTGCCAATGGATCAGCTTCCAAGCTCCTGTGGTCATTGGCAGGATTCATTTCCTAATGGCTCTAAGACCGAGGGCTCTAGCTTCTTGCTGCCCGTTGACTGGAGACCACTCGTCGCTTCTAGAAGCTTTCCACAGTTCCTTGCCATGTGTCTTTCTCCACATTCTCTCTCTGCACACGGCAGCTCGCTTCTCCAAAGCGAACAACGGAGAAAGATAGCAAGTTTTCTAGTAAGACAGAGTCTTATATAATGTAATGCAATTACAGGTGTGACATCCTGTTACCTTTGCTGTATTCTGCTCGTTAGAAGCAAGTCACAGGCCCTGCCCACACTCCAGAAGCAGAGGGAACCATACAAACGTATGAACTCCAGGAGACTGGGGATCATGGAGCCACCTTAATGTCTGCCTGCTACAATATACTCATTTATTAAGAAATTATCAAGGAAGGAGAAACTTTTCTCTAATTCACACAAAGGTCTCGCACAGGTTAGTAGAGGCATTTTTTTCCCCATCTCACCCCTCTGTTTTGTTTTGGCCAAAGTGGTGTTAAAATGATAAGCCAAGGGCCAGAAGTGTATTTTATCAGATGACAGAACGTGACTAGCATCTGAGAGACCGTAATCGTGGTGTAGTTTTACAGGAGTTCCTTCCATTTTGATGACATTTGCTAGAATGTTGCCTGCTCTTGGAAAAGAGAAATCTCAAATAAATCACCACAACTGAAAACATCTCCTCTTGGCTCAAGTTCTTTTTTTTTTATCTGACAAAATATCTCCCTCACAGGTCCTATAGAGTTGTGTATTCACCTTAGTGAATTTAGATTACAATCACTTTCTAACGAGGTTACTCATTAGTGTCGATGCAGTTTCTCTAGATTCCTCTAATTAGCAAGTATTATGAGCTATAGTGTATTGGATAGGCAATTCTCGAAAATAATTTTATCCTTCTTCAAAACCCTCTTCATTCCCATTGGCCCAGGTGGGGCTGAAGTCTGAGTTACTGCTCACCTTGACTGTTACCACAGATTCCTGGCTTCTTATTCTTGTCTACACCTCTCTGATTTGTTTCTCCTTGGCCTAAAGTTTTGTTGTAATGCTTTGTTCCCTCTATCTTAAATTCTGTGTCCCTTTGCTTGTCCTCAAGTCCCTGCATGGTTCCCCTGCCAGCTAATCTAGCCTCATGGTCCAGGTCTTCACACTCTTCCCCAATTATCAGGGAAGCCATATTGGATGGAAAGCACATGCTCTTATATGCCATGGGCCTTTGTACATTCTGTTCCTCCAGCCTGAAATACAACCTCAACTCATTTCTTCAGTGCTTTGTGATTTGGTTATGTATTTATTAATTTATATTATGAAACACTTCAACCATAAAGAGAAATATAGAGAGTAACATAATAAACAAGCATATATATCCCCACCATCTGTTTTAAAGATATTGATAGCTTGCCATATTTACCTCAGATGTATATTTTTTTTCAATTTTTAAGATGAACATTTTCAAACATAGAGAAAGTCAAAACACTAGTTCAATGAATACCCATATATTTGGTACTGAGATCCAACAATTGTTAATATTTTGCCATATTATTCTCTCTTTCTCATTTCTTCTATTACCATCTCTTTCCCTACACACACATGCATGAAACACTTCACAAAGTTGCAGGCATCATTCGTGACACTTCACCCCTGAATACTTCCACATACATATCCTAATACTAAGGTGTTCTCCTACATAACCTTCATATAATTATTTCGTCTAGGAAAATCAATAGTTCCCTTACCTCAGTGTAGTACTCTGTCCATATAAAAATGGCAATTTTCCCCAAAAAAGTCTTTTATAACCTTTTTTTCTACATAGAATCCAAACAAGTTTCACTCTTTACACTCTGGTTAGGTTTCCAAAAGCTCTTATATTCTAGAACAGTCATCCATACAATTTGTTCTTAGGATAGTGAGTTTTTAAAGTGATCAGAATGGTTGACTAGTGGTATATCTCATAATCTGGATTTCTCAGAATTTTTCCTCATGTTTTTATTTACCATCTACCTTTATTAACATGTGTCTCCCAAAACCTGACAGTTTTCCTCTTACCCATTACCCTTTTGCCTAATGGTTGGGACGTACATGGATGCCTGAATTAGTGATATCATTTGTGGTTATAGAATGATAATTTTCTAATTCTGTTAATTATTCTGTATTTATTAGTTGCCATTCTGCTGTAAAGAAGAGCATTCACTGATCAACTGGAGATGAATTTCAGCTCCTCATCCAGGGTGATTACTTCATTCTTCCCCTTTAATTAGCAATTTTCAGAGTAAATCATCTCCATTGATGGCAAATGAGTTAATTTTTCCCCCTTTTTCTTATTTTGAGCATTATTATAGGCTATTTTGATATGAATTTTTCCAGTAACAGACCCTGAGACAGGTAGTTATTTGAGAGGTGACTTCAGAAACACAGGTAGGAGGGCAGGGCAATGAGACAGGGAAGAGAAGGAAGACAATCAGGGAGTGCTGCTTACCCATTTCTCCCTAGAATGAACTGGTGCAGGACCCTGCTGCAGAACTCAGAGACTGGTGGAGTACATGTGTCCTAGAGTCATCTCACTTGAGAGGTATGTATTCACAACTTCGGCCAGTCATTCTTTGAAGACTACTCATGGGGAGCGTTAATTCCTGGCATTACCAGCCAAAAGGGCTTCAACACCCAGAAAAAGCCCTCAGGCAAAGAGATAGAAGTGCTGGTAGCTGAAGTTTACTGACTAGGGGGTATCACTTACAGTCATTAGTTTGGGGTTTTTTTAATTAAAAAATATGTTATTTATGTATTTGAGAGAGAGAGAAAGGAAGAGTGAGCAGGAAGGAGAGGGTGAGAGAATCTGAAGCAGATTCTGAACTGAGTGCAGAGCCCGACGCGGGGCTCGATCCCATGACCATGAGATCACGACCTGAGCAGAAACCAAGAGTTGGGCGCTTAACTGACTGAGCCACCCAGGCACCCCAGTCATTAGTTTTGATGTTCAAAGTCCCAGAATTGACCAGTGGGAACTCTTTGAATCCTGCTTGCCCTGTATCCTTTTAGCACACTGCTATCTGGCATGGGATGAATCAGACGAACCTTAAAATGTCCCTGGGCCAGACCTGACATTAACCATTTCTTCCAGGAGCTCTGATTCATTTTAGGGGGAGGACCAAGATATGAAAGCTAAAAGTGCCCATTGCTACTGGATGTGATCACTTCTTGGCCCTTTTAGTGGCCTACTTCACAAGTTCACATTGAAATTTTCAATTCGAATTTAACGCAGAATTTTTACTTAATATCTTTGATCTTACCTCTGTTTCTTTTCTCTCATGGAAAATATGGTTTCTAATAACATTAACTTAAGGTGTCAAAAGTACTATACCAATATTACTACTAACCAAAGAAAGATTTGCATTATTTCCTTGCATTTCTTTTTGTTGTTACTATATCTCAACAATGATGTACAATCAGAGCACTGTGTTCGTTCTACAAACACTTGCCAGAATTTTCTCTCTCTTTCTTTTTTTCTTGTTTTTTCTTGTTTAACCATTGTGACATATAGTTAGGATCATTTTCTCCTACTTGTTTTTCATTTTAGGGTTTTCCTGAATTCTGTTTTCGAACACAGAACATTTACACAATTCACGCATCAAAACACATGCAAAGTACTCAGAGAAATCTGCCTTTTTTAGTTTCCTGGTTTATTTTCCAGCCCTCATTTTTGTATATGTATTTTTATTTCCCTTTCATTCTCAGCCATATGACAGTCTACTATATATACTGTTTTACACCTTGCATTTTTCTCTTACCAGTTTATCCCGGGGATTATTCCACTTCGACTCATGGAGATCTTCCTTGTTATCCTCCAAGTTGTATAACACTCCATTTTGTGGCTGTTACATAGTTTTATCATACAGCCACTATTGAAGGATATTTGGGTCAATGCCAACCTGTGTGTGTGTGTGTGCATGCGCGTACACACACACTCACATGCCCGCTCATGCACGCACACACACACATATGTACCCTCACGCGTACATATGTGTTTATGGAGGGGCAAGGTATGACTTTAGCGTAGATTCTCTGATGTGGGATTGCTTGGTCAAAAAGTAACTCTGTAAAAAAAAAAGTAATTCTATAATTTGGTAATTTTATGTAACATTTCCATATTCTTTTTAATAGTAGTGCATTTTATTCTCCCACTTTATTGTCCCTGGCCTCACCAGTAAAGTTTGTTGTTGCTAATGCATTTGTTTATTCCAGTTATACTCTCAAGCTGTTTACAGAGATAATGTCACATTTTTCTTTCCATAATTCTCTTACCTCCCAAAGTTTCCTTTCATCTAATCGCTTTGGCGAATACTTGCAGTGCAATGTTAAGAGTAGTGGAAATAGAGGAATCCTTGCACTGCTTCTAACCATAGTGGGAAGGCCTCCAATGATTCCCTATTAAGATGCTGGCTTTATTTAATTTTATTTTGTCATAAGGAAGGATCAGTTCCTATTTTATTAAATGTTTTTATAGGAGTGGGTTTTGACTGTTGTCAATACTGTTAACATCTAAGTGGACAACATAACTTTAAAGATATATTAACATGCAGCATTACATTAAAGGATTTTTTTAAAATACTGAAACTTCCTTGCATGCATGGAAAAACTATTTGTTCAATATATATGTTATAATATACATATACATATATATACATATGTAATATGTATAATATATAATATGTATTTAATATTCTATATTAATTTATTATTATATTTTAATAATATCAGAATATAGAATTAGAATATATTTAATATTTTATAGGATTCTATGTTTTTTTAAAAAAGATTGTATTTATTTATTTGTCAGAGAGAGATAGAGAGCACAAGTAGGGGGAGCAGCAGGGAGAGAGAGAAGCACGGTCCCCACTAAACAAGGAGGAGGATGCAGGACTCGATCCCAGGACCCTGGGATCATGACCTGAGGTGAAGGCAGACGCTTAACTGACTTAGCCACCCAGGTGTCCCTATGTCCTAATGTTCTATCTAGGATTTTTGTATCAGAGAGATTGGTATCAGCATCAGGTATCAATGTTATATTCATCTCAAAATCAGAACTTAAACATTTTTCTAAGTTCTGGAACTTTTCTAAATTCTAAAACCATTTAAGTAACATTGGGAATATCTGACTTTTGAAGATTTGTGGAAATTCCTTGTGAAACCACTTGGTCCACTGATCTTTAGAGAAAAGTTCTATAATAATTTTCTTTATTACATCTATGAAAACTGATCTTTTCAAACTTGATGTCTCTACTGGCATCAGTTTGAATGAATTATGCTTTTTAAGAAAATTACCTATTTTATGTAGGTTTTCAAATGTATACAAATGTATTTATTTGCATAGAAGTATACAAGGTAATCTCTTAAGATACTTTATAATTTTGTTGGTCTCCATCGTTATGGTCATCACATTTGATGTACGTGTACTTTCTGCCCTGTTTCTCTTGATCAGGTTAACTACTCGTGGCTTTATTTTATATTTTATTGTTTTAGTGCTACTCATTTTCTCAGTTCTAACTTATGATTATCTGGTTTTATATTTATAATTTCCTTCCTTCTGATTTCTTTGGCTTTATTTTCATATTCGTTTTCTAATTTCTGTTTTCCTTATTTTTTGAATTTATTGTTAAATTCACTTGTTTTCTAAGTTTTGTTTTTACTGCTATAAATATTTAAGGCTATGAGTTTTACTCTTAATGTTGTAGTTGAATCTCCTAATACATCATTGTCATTGTTCTGTCCTCCCCCCCCAGTGGCAGATCTATTTAGCACATAAGACTTCTGATTAATAGGAACAAAGAGAACAGTTGAGACATATATTACCAGGAATTAGAGCCTATCATCAGCCTAGGCAAAGTAGAAAGAAAAAGAAGATCTTAAAAGCAAAAATGTTCTAGGGCGCCTGGATGACTCATTCAGTTAAGCCACTGACTCTTGATTTCAGCTCAGGTCATGATCTTGGGGTCCTGGGATTGAGCCCCACGTTGGGCTCCACACTTAGCGGGGATTCTGCTTGAGATTCTCTCTCTCCCTCTGCCCCTCTATCCCCCTGTGCTTGCTCTCTTTCTCCCTCAAATAAATAAATAAATCTTTAAAAAAAAAAAGTAAAAGTGTTCTTTTATCCCTTACCTTTGAGATCTCCTTTCTCTTCCCACTTTGCCTAGGTGAATGATGATGGCTAGCTTCCAGGAACGTACGTCTCAACTCTTTCCCTTGTTAATGTTAATCGGAAGTCTTACGTACTAACAAAGTTGTGATACGATTTTGAGCAAAGACATACAAGGAGCTATGGGGTCTTCTTTTAATATGGGGGATCTGGGTGTCCCTGCAGTACCAGATGTTTTATGTCTTGTCATGTACTTTTGGTCTATTTTCCTCATGTGGTAGACTGTTCCTTTTTGAGGATGCAGATTTGATTGGTTGATTGATTGACTGATTAATAATTATTTATTTAACTTTCTTTTTGCATTCTCAGCTCCTAGCAAACGTGCGTTTTTCCGATTGTGGTCTGAGGACCGCTGAGATCAGAATCACCTACAGAAAGGAGAACAGAGGCTGTTCAAATTCAAAGTGCCAGGCCCCACACCAGATACACTGACTCAAACTCTCTAGGGAGTAAGGCCAGGAATTCTGCCTTTGAAATAAAATCACCAGGGAATTCTTTTATGGTTTGCCAATTCCTGGCCTAGAATTTAGATCACTCAATAAACATTTGTTGAATTAAATTAAATCTGCTTACTTAAATGACAAATGCGGGAAATGAAACATGTTGCAAACGTTCGATTCCTGCAGGTTTGCTGGGACTTTTAAAATGGAGAATCCTGGAAACATCCTATCCCCCTGCCTGGTGGAAATTCGAATAGGTAACTTTTATAACAAATTAATTTAAAATTATGGAAGGAGGCAATGGGCAATCACCTACAGAGAAATGCCATTACTAAATGTTCGGGCCAGCCATCATTAGTTAATACTCTGAACATCACATAACTAGTCCTTGGTTTTTCATTTTGTTCCTTGTTGTGGAAAAGAAAATCCTTAATTCCTGAAATCAGTTGGAATCTCTTATCTGTTGGTGTTAGAGAAATTCAGTCCTAGCAAGTCCCATCCTGAGCTCACCAAAATTGATAAGCAAGGGCTGACATTTTTATTGCGGGGTGCAGGGACAGCCTGTTTCCATGGAAACAGACGCCAGCTTGCTGAAAACAGAGGTAAGAACTTTAGCTTTAATTACTATTTCAATTTGAATTCAATTGACTTCAGGGTAAATCTGAAGACATCTTGGCAGTATTATTGTGAGTGCTGTAGGCATGGCCCGCACTATATTAAAACAGCTTAACGATTATAACAAGGTACTGTGGCTTATAAAAGAGATCCAGAGCTCAGTCACTGAAGTAAGTGTAAGAAAAGCATCTACCGAAGCCTTAATTTTTGCACTGTAGACATGAATAAGTGACTTGCTCTTAATGAATCTAAATTGCCCTTGACAAAGCAAAATCATTATGGAATTGGTCTTTGTGTCCCTCCTACAAGCACTAATGGAAGAGAATACAAAAAGAGGCAAAGAAAAACAGAAGCCTGATTTTGGAGAGCTCTGTTTGACTCTATGAGGTTTGAGGCTGACAGTGTTGGGGTTCCTTAAATTATATCTCCTACCTTCAGCATCACTTAATTTCACTCCTTGGTTTCCCCAGCGTGTGTGTGTGTGTGTGTGTGTGTGTGTGTGTGTGTGTGTGTATACACTGAAATGTCAGAGATCTCTTATCAGTTTTGGCTCACTCAGGCTGGGACTTGCTAGCACTGAATTTCTCTAATACCAACAGCTGTGAGATTCTAGCTTCTAGAATAGTCATGGCCTCTCCCCTATGTATATTCAAGAGTTCCTACTTTGAAAGTAAACATCCTTGGAAGGGGTTTATGTGTTACAACATTATCTGGCCCAGAAAGTAGTAGGTTGGGATTAGCTATAAATTGACTCAGAGCTAGAAGTGGTTACAGAATAAATAATTGGTAAGAGGTCAGGATGAGGGGCCCAAAGGAGAGAAAAAAGGAAGAGCAGAGTTTACTGAAAGCAAATGTTGCCCATTGATCTATTTGAGGCTCAACTCAGACTATAAAATAACATATATATTTTTAAAAAACTAAAAAACCAAGATGGAGACAATGTTGGCCATCAGCATTCTATCAACTGGGACTTTGAAAAAGTCAGATTTCTCTCTAGAGAGGTATGTGAAAGGTGTGCATTTCTTGGTCACGGTTCCAAAGCAGAGGATCTTGACAAAGCCAAAAGCCAAAGGTTGCAAGATAGGACGCATTCAGGAGTGAGAATTCTAGAGCAGGCATACCTGAAATAGCAGGACGTTGTTCAGGCCGCACCTTGATTCCCTCTACTCCATATACTAATTCTCTGAGCCCATTCTCCAGCTCCTGCGTGCTCCAAACAGCTAACTTCCGCGACCCTCTTGCCATTATTATCCTTTGGGTTAATGGAGCTGTTTCCTTTGCATAGAGAGCCAAAAAGGCCCACAAGTTCATATACCATGCCCATACCTTCTTGTTGTGGGACCATGAAAGCCTAGATCCTTTTTCTTGGGGTGCAAGAAATGTTGGGGTGTACTTAACAATCCAGAGTTGACTGCAGAATCAGGCTGAGGCTGGGACTTTGGCTGAAGTCCTATCTTTGCTTGACTTTTGCCCCTTCTTCCCCTATGTTGTAGCCAGCCTCCAAAATGGCACCCAGTGACCCTTACTGGCATTCACGCCCTTGCATGGTCCTCTCCCTCTTCTGAATAAGGCCAACCTGTATAACCATTAGAATACTGTGGAAATGATAGTGTGTGACTGACTGACTCCCAAGGCTAAGCCATAAAAGCCATTGTATTTTCCACCTTGCTCTCTCTCAGGTTGTCCTTAGAAAAGCCATTTGTCATTTGAGGCAGACACTCAGGTAACTCTACAAAGAGGTCTGTGTGACAAGGAACTTGGCCCTCTCACCAATAGCCGGCACAAACTTGCCGTTCATGTGGTTGAGTCATTCTGGAAGTGAATCGTCCAGCCCTAGCCCAGCCCTCATATGCCTATAGACCCGGCCCACATCTTGGCTGCATTTTATGAGGGATCTTGAGCCGCCAGAACCCCCAGCTAAGCTGCTCCCAATTCCTGCCCCTTGGAAAACACGTGCGACAATTAATGTTAGCTGTTATGTTAAGCCGCTAAATTTTGAGGTACCTTTTTCTGTAGCAATAGAAAACCGATACATCCTGCTCCCTCCCACTTTCTTAACTGATTTTTTCCCGGTACTGTTTGCTTAATAAGTAACTTGCACCTAATCTCATCTCAGCATCTGCTTCTGGTGAGCCCGACCTAAGACATCTGGATTCAAATTCCGGCTCTGCCATCTATGAGCAGTGTGACCTTGGGCAAGTCGCAAATCTCTTTTGCGCCCCAGTAACCTATGGATCATGACAGCGTTGACCTCTCAGAGTCCCTTGAGGATCAGAGAGCTCAGTGCTTATAAAGTGCACAGCAGAGTGCCTGGCACTTCGTGAAGGCTCCATAATGTCAGTCCTTATTGTGAGAGTAGGAGGGGGTGGCACTTGTCAGCCATGAGGTCCAACCAAATGAAATATTTTTCCTAGCCTGCATGACCCCGATCATCCGTCTTGCTGGCTTTTGACCGTAAGGAAGTAGGGACCAGGAGACTGTGGATGCTTCCGCCCAACTTGAGGAAAAACAATTCATGGCACGTGCGCTCCCTGTGGTAGGTCAGTAGTGTCATCTTTATAAATGAAACTCAGACCATTGCATTATTGCGATAAAATCTGCCATTTTGCCTTAAGTAAACAAACCTGGCTGCCTGATCCATCACTGGCCCTGCCACACAGAGAGCGCGGAGCAGAAGCAGCTCTTTCCCCAGCTGAGTGACAATGCTTTTCTGGTGGGATCTAAGACCAGACACTGCCCCCCTCCCATAGCTTTTTAAATCCAGGAAAGGGGCGCCTGGGTGGCACAGCGGTTAAGCATCTGCCTTCGGCTCAGGGCGTGATCCCGGAGTTACGGGATCGAGCCCCACGTCNTCAGGCTCCTCCGCTATGAGCCTGCTTCTTCCTCTCCCACTCCCCCTGCTTGTGTTCCCTCTCTCGCTGGCTGTCTCTATCTCTGTCGAATAAATAAAATAAAATCTTTAAAAAAAAAAGAAAGAAAAAAATGTTTAAAATAATTAAATAAATAAATCCAGGAAAAAGTGCAGCCAGCAATACCCCAATTAAGACTCTTTATGAAGGGAGATTCTTTCCTTCTAGTATGCCTGACTCAAAAAATTCCTCATGTAATATTAACACGTACATCCGAACAGATAGTAGGCAATTGTAATAGACTGGAGAAAAAGAGGAACATATTCCAACAGCGAAGATATAATGAAGAAAAATCAGAATTCTGTGAGCAGAGCAGGGAGCGTAAGATGAAGAGATTCTGGACTTCAGACTCCAGCTAAGTAGCGAACGAGAAAGAATTCTGCATTAATGAGGGGTCTAAGGGAAGAGCCTGATGGACTGGCTGCACACACAGGGGGCTCCGACAGAGCTCTGGGTGCCATTCGTGTTTCGACCGTGGCTGAGAAAAACGCCTTCCGCAGCCCCAGTGAGATCTGAGAGAACGTTTCCTCCCGGATTTTGTTTTAACCTCCACAGTCTAGGTTGTAATTACCAGCTGTGAAGACTTGTTGATTATTTATCGTGAGACAAAGCACTTGGAGAATTGAAAGATGCGTGGTGAGAGAGAGGGCCAAGTACCACAAAGAGTTTGGAGACTCGACAGTATGTGGGTCCAGAACG
Source organism: Ailuropoda melanoleuca (assembly GCF_002007445.2). NCBI lineage: Eukaryota > Metazoa > Chordata > Mammalia > Carnivora > Ursidae > Ailuropoda > Ailuropoda melanoleuca. The sequence continues at coordinate 36,489,613 of NC_048238.1, forward strand.
GTTTGCTCTATTTCCAGGATTCTCTGAGGAATATTCCCTAAAACAGGCACTGCGGGTTATGTTGGTTCTTCGGAGCCTTTCTCCAGATGCCTGTGGAATTTGCGATTAAGCCAACACATGAAACTGTCAACTGAAGCCAAGAGATAGTCCTTTTGGCTCAGGAATAGTTCTGTTTAACACATGTTGGCGAAGCCTGCCAAAAGTCCTAGGAATGATGCACTGGAATTTAAAGAAGGAACCTTCGATTGAGAGCAAAAGTCACACAGAGAGCTTTCCTGAAGGTCCTTGGTGGGCTCAAGGATTGGTCTTTCATGGTACAGGGAGAGGGAACTCCTGAGCAGCTCTGACCTTTTATCCATCATGATGAATTGACCGTCACTGTGTGCACCATTGACTTTCAAACTACTTGTTAAGCTCTTGTTTATACAGTACTCCCTCTAGCAGTTTGCACAGAGTGGCTTAACTGGGCACTCTCACGCACTGTTGGTAGGAGGAAAAATGACTATAGGCTTTTGGTAGACGATTTAGGAATATGTATCAGAATTTAAAATGCAGGGTATCCTTTTGGGTCTTGGCACGAAACAGATGGCACCTCCAAACTGGGTGTTGAGAGCATACGGTAAAGGTCTAGAGAAACCAACAAGGGATATCTGTGGCTGGCCAGAGCAGGCAACCGTTGTCACCCTAGGACTGAGGGGCAAAAAGAGAGAATGGTTGACAGAACTTGGAGCCGTCTGGAAGGCCATGCCTCCAGGAGCTGGGGCCCTTGGTAGAAGAATGCAGCCATGTTTTGGCAGAAGTTTTGCTGGCAGTTCTGAGAGAAACACACACCTCAAACTCACTCCCCTCCCTTCTTGCAATCTCTTGTCCACATCTCACGGTAGCAAAACTCAACCAGAAGCCAAAACTCGACCAAGGAAGGCCATGGTTACAGTCCATTCAGGTCTGTCTCTTTGGACAAGGAACAGGGTGCTCGAAGGATGGAGAACGGGTCTTCAGGACAAACAAAAGATCTAGCATGTACACATACCTTTTGATTCTTATTTTTACAGTACTTTCCAAAGAAATATTCCAACAGGCTTTCACAAATAATCCATATAGCATTTCTTCCTAATAGAGAAAAAGAGGAAAGGACCTAAATTTCCATTAATAGGAGAAAGGTTTAAAAAAGGCATATTCATATTATGGAATACTAAGCTGCTATTAGGAAAAATAAGAGAGTCCATATGAGCTGGTACGGAAACATGTCCAAGATGTAGAGATACAGAAAAAAAAATGCAAACCTAGCAAACAAACAAAAACCCAAGTTACCAATCAAAATGTAGAGTATGATCCTATTTTTGTTAAGGAAAAAAACCTGTAAACACGGACATGTGCATCTAAATATTTATTTACACACAAATCTGGTTGGCATGAACAGAGAAAGGGGAAATTTTAGTATTTTTCTGAGATACAATCTTTATTGGTTGAGATGTTTACCAGGATGTATTTGTGAATTACTGGCATAATCAGGTGAAACAATAAGGCAGAGCAAGTGAGAAACTTGGGCGAGGCCTAACTTGTAAACCCATCGGAGGCAGAGACGAATCCCCCCTTCGGAATGCCTTTCCTTCCTTGTCTTTCTGTAGCCACTCTGTTTTGTGGGCATTGAGGGTCCTCCAGGTTCAGTCTTAATCCCAACCCTCGCCAAGCCAATGCCTGGCAACCCTGGGGAATTAAGCTGCATATTTAATTCACCTTCAGCCTATTGGGCAGGGGATATGCTCGCTGATCTGTCTCCTTCCTCCTTGACCCTTGCTGTGTCAGCTAGCTGCTCAACTGAACCATACCATATTGAGACTTAGGCAAGGTGTAGCAAATGCATGCTGCCCCGTCCCCATACCGTAGTCGGAATATTTGGCTTTCTGATCTGAGCCTCACCTCTTCTCCGTGGCACATTAGGCCGTTGCTTCATCTGTTTCCTAGTTCCTGATTGCTCAAGTTCTCCCATTTGGCATCCGCACTGTTGGGTGCTCTCATTGACCACAGTCACTTGCTGATGTCATATTTTTGTTCCAGCATTTGCTATTGCGTTTCTGATAACTTGCCCCTTTGGCTAGATGGAGATACCACCGCTGGGCCTGCCTGAGCTGACAGCCCCGCCTGGTATGGCCCCATTTCCTCCCAGGGTCCGGAGAAGCTCTTGCCTTGGGTTTCTAATGCACTCACGTTTCTTTGGGTCTGTGGTCCTGTCCTAGACCCGGATTGCTTGGTTGGGCCCTGCCCATCTTGCCTGGCTCCTACTGACATTCCCTCACCAAAGGACTTCGCCTTGCCTCCAGTAATCCAACTTCTTCTGTCTTGTTCTAAATCAAACAGACCACCTGGAGATACTTGTGGCAAATTTTCTTTATAGATTTTATTTATTTATTTGACATAGAGAGAGATTGCACTCTCTCTATGTCAAAGCAGGGGGAGTGGCAGGCAGGGGGAGAGGGAGAAGCTCTCTGCGGAGCAGGGAGCCTGACATGGGACTTGATCCCAGGACCCTGGGATCATGACCCAATCCGAAGGCAGATGCTTAACTGACTGAGCCACCCAGGCATCCCACTTGTGGCAAATTCTTAAGTCTCATTATTGAGTGATGCTCAAAGTGTCCTTGTCCCCAGACCAACGGTATCACAATCACCTGGAAACTTGTGAAAAAATGCAAATCCTTGGCCTCACTTAGGCCCACTAGGGGTTGGGGCCTAGCCCTCTGTGTTTTAATAACTTGATGGTTCTCCATGCCAAGAAAGAAGTGGTAATACATAGGAAAGGCTTCCAGGTAGTCCTGGTGGTGTTTAAGTGTGGCGTATGACATCAGAACTGTCCAGAGTACTTTTCTGGCTGATTTACACATCTCTTCGGCTTGGATTTCTTGAGCATTGCATGCAATGCACTGTGCTGAGTGCTAAGGAAGATAAATAAGACAGTGATATCAAGCACCCAGCCCCGACTCTGCTGCCTTCAAGGGGCTTCTAAGCCATTTTGGAAGATGAGGCATATAGTATGAAAAAAAAAAAACCCCCAAATGACAGTAAAAGACAATCCTGAAGTTCCCTAATGAGGGTTATTGAGTGATCACAGTGGACTGGAATGGCCTGGAAAAGCTGGGCTGAAGAAGGCTGGCGGGATTTCGATTCTAGACTGAAGGATAGTCCATCCAGAAGACAGGTAGATAAAACATGTATTAGTGTTTATGGAATGACAGATACGCTAGACTTTTCAAAGCAGGGAAACCAGCAACATTGAGCTCCCAAATCTCAGTCTGTGAGGTCACGGGTACTGCTAGTGCTCCTTTCACTTGCCCAAACATAATCTGGTTCCTGTGGCACTCAAACCCCTTGGTAATCAGGTACCCACCTACTAGCCTGAGCCAACTGGTGACCTCTCCTGTGGGTCATCTCTGCTGGTAAGATGCGTGTCTTCCAAATAGTTTTTCCCTTGTCCCTTACCTTACACAGTTGCCCTTTGGGGTTTGGTTATTCATATCCTCAGAGATTACACAAGGGAAGGCAACTCGGGCTTAGTTCTCCCTGTTCCCTACCTGGCTGTGTCATTGGAAGCTGGTGGTTTTCTTCAGCTGTTCCCTCCTAGGATCGTGGTGTGTGTTTGGGGTGGGGTGTAAACCAGCAGCTCCAAAATTCTACACAGAGGCCTAGAAGTTCCTCTATTCACGGAGCCCCAGGGCCTGCGTGAGGACCCCAGGGCCTCCTGAGGTGTGCAGGCAAATTAGACCCGCACAGTGACACCAGGTGACACTTAATTTTTATTTGAGTGTGAGTACTTCTTTAAAATAAATGCACATAATATCCAGAACCACCCCTAAGGGACTCATTTGGACTATCTTTTCATGGAAATAACTAATAGATATTAGAGCTGAATATTTTAAGAAACTATTTCAAGGAAGCTTGCTTGGGTTTGTTTTTCCTTCCTCAAGGACATTGTTGTGCTCTGCGTAATTGGTAAATTAGATGCTATGAAGGAAAAAGATCAGTGAGGCCTGTGAACTGCCAAGAGGGCAGAGGTAGAAGCAGGGTGAGGGTTCTTTCATGGCTTGCGTTGTGTGGGCACACTTCCTTTTCTGAGAAGAGCCAATAAATTATACTGCAGAAAGCCAAAACCAGCAGGCGAGAGCGTTTGGGTGTTGGCGGCTGCTTTGCAAATACTTTAAGTGCTGCATTTTTGACTCTCTTTCCTTTCCAGGGGTATCACCTTGGTACTCTCATTTATGTGACGTTGCCAGGCAGCTCCCTGAGGAATGACACCTTGTTAGACCGGGCTCCTCTGGTAGAAATGTGCCAGCCACAGACATTCCATTCCGTATTCCATGAGAACTCTCAACCACAAAGAACCAAGATGGCCCCAGGGCTAGAATCAGAACAAGACCAGCTGTGTGCTCATCCAGTACTTCCCTGTTTTCTGTGGTAGCCGCAACAGGACTTGTGTTTCTAACAACTCAGCTTTTATGCAACCAACGCAGCTCCTTTCGAGAGCATTGCGATCATTTTTAAAACAAGATTGTATTGATTTATTTGAGAGAGAGTGAACACACACGCACAAGTGCTGGGCGGGGGGGGGGCAGAGGGGGCAGAGGGAGGAGGGGAAGCAGGCTCCCCGCTGAGCAGGGAGCCTGACACGGGGCTAATTCCCAGGACCCTGAGATCATGACCTGAGCCGAAGGCAGACATTTAACCGACTGAGCCCCCCAGGGACCCGTGCAACCGTTTTTTGTTTGCTTGTTTGTTTGTTTGTTTCAAGGGAAAAGAAGCTGCTGGAGAGGGAATGTCAGATACATGTGGGGAGGCCTCAGCACAGACAATCAGAGAGATGGCTGCAAAATGAGATGAGGAGTCAAAGTCCATTTAGGCCTGAGAGGACTCATGATGTCATATATTCTGAGCCACTTCCCAAGGCTATTAATCCTTGCACTAAAATTGCGGTTTGCAAAGCATAAGTCCCATTTGCCCCAATTGTGCTCATGATCAGTGGATGAGGATCCAAATGCCCTGACAAATCAAACCAACCCAGGCTGCAGTGAAGTTTACTTTGGGTTCATAGGTTTTGAAACTCCATTCGGCTTCAGACTTTAGGAATAAAAAATTTTATTTATTTATTTTTGTTTTTTCATTTTATAATTTTTTTTGTTATGATATGTTAGTGACCATACAGTACATCCTTAGTTTTTGATGTCGTGTTCCATGATTCATTGCTTGCCTATAACACCCAGTGCTCCATGCAATAGTACCCTTAATACCCCTGGGTATTAAGGAAACAAAAATTTTAAATCAAAGGATAAACAATCAGATACGAAGTGTAGACCCCTCTAAATGTAACTTGATTTTTATGTGTCTATTCAAACTGTGAACTTCTCTGGGTTAGGGGTGTGTTTCATTCACCTCTGTAATGCCAGGCAGTCCAAAGCCTGCCACACAAAAAATGCTCAATAAGAACATTTGTAGCAATTGAACAGATATATACATAAATGAAGCAAAGAATGTTGGGAAGAAAAGATGCAAAGACCTCGTAAACGTTTTGGGCCGTCAGGAGCTATACAAGAAATCTCTGGGATCTACCTGATGGCAGATCGAACAGCTGGGTTAAATACTTGTTCTTATGACTCTTGAACTTTTGGGCAGTTGGAAAAAGACTCTGGAGTGGATGAATTCTAGGGAGGGTAAATTTAATTTCCCCACTCTAATTCTAAGTACTGTTTTGCAAGCTTGTCAGTTTCAGATTTACTGTGGACTCCTTAGGATATTGACCAGGCTCGTCAATATCTGCTAAGAGGCAAGCTCTTAAACTTACTATTTGTTTACTCCTTGCTTTATTCCAAGGTACTTGAAAGGGTTTATGTAAGAAAAAATGTAACAAGTGATAGGAATAATCTGATTAACAGGGAAATTTATTAGTATGTATGTTGAGATAATAATCTTTAAATTCTTTGAAGGAAACAGTTCCTTTTTTTCTGGCGCCAGCCTGGGGAGGGGGGCTGGTAATTCCTCAGAGGGGACACTGTGTAGGAGTATTAAATGATAAGCAGCTCATGCAGAAAAAACAATCACAAGGTTAGATATTTTTTTTTAAAGTCACCTTTACTAAAGGTTGACAGCATGACTTTAAAAATAGCAATTCAGTGAGAGCTATTCACCAAGAAGCTAGACACTGGGCTCTAAAATGAGGTGCAGTACTGCCTAGCAACTAAGGTCCCCAGACCTGGAGTTGAACTTGGCTTGGAGCAGAAGTCCAGCCCTGCCTTTTACCTGCAAAGAGATTTTATGCAAATTAACCCGCAAAAGACTAAGTTTCCTCGACCAAAACAAGTATAATCACGTATTTCCTAAAGAAGCTATGATGTTTAAGTGAGACAATATCTGAAAATTTCTTAAGTCTACTGCCTGGCTATATAATTGTTCAAAAAGTGTCAGCTCTTAATATCCTTTTTGCGGTTTAGGTGATCTTAGTTAACATTTAGAATATCCAACATAGGAAAGAATGTTAACTTTGCCTAGTTTTGCTTCAAGTGTACAAAAGGAGCATATTATAATTTATAATTTAAATTTACCAAGGCTACACTCCCTGTTGTGTTGGACCATGTTCTCCAAGCATAAAATCTTTCCTCGTGGGCAAGGATGCTGAAAACAATTTATGGAAAATACTTTCAAGGCCAATTCATGTGAATCATCACAATACTTCAGGAGATGGAAATGCAATTTATTTTTTCTGGTCAACAAGTAGCCTTAGAGTAACAAGTGTCCTTGCATAACACTGGGCAAAAATCTCTCCAAGGCTCTATTGTGACTGGAAAGGTAAGAACAATGAAAAAAAAAAAACCAGTGCAATATTCTATGAACATCTCTCATGCTAAATCTTATTGACTCCAATTTTCTTGGGAAGTTTTATTTCATTTTAAAAGAATCAACCTTGGATTAATGGCGAACATGTCTGTTCTGAATCGCAACTCATTTTTGTTAAATTGGGTTTATCTTCAGGTTTTCTGGGTGCATTGTAAAGAGCCCTAATGTCTATTTGTTGTCATGGTCACTGGTTTGGTGTTTCGTGCAGGTGATCATATTGTATTTCACTGAATCTACAATGCGGTTGATTGTAAGACATGCCATTATTTTATGTTATGGTAAAACGCTGCCTTTTAAACGATGGCATAAATCTGTCTTATCACCTGAAATTTCTGCTCGTAGTATCTGAAAGAACTCATTTAGACTTATGTGAATATAGATTTTATCATATATCACACTTGTGCTTGCATAAAAAGAGGAACATGAGTGAAATAAACTGATTGATGTATTCCTAAAACATCTTCACAATTCGAGAAAGCCTGACTCTTTTGAATCGCTTCTGTTACTGATGTCCATGTGTTTTCTTCACATAGCAATATTCTCTGTGCCAGCTGGCACGTTGATGAAGCCAAAGGTTTTTGTTTTTTTGTTTTGTTTTGTTTTTTTTTACAAGCATGCTGCTCTATTGTCTTCAGAATTTTCTTCTACAGTGTTACACACATTTCTGTAAGTGAAGATTTGACAATACAATGTCCATGGAAGATTTTCAGACAGCAATCCGGACTTGTAGTCCTTAATCAAATGGTCCTTAAATGATCTGTTTGACATATCAGAAGGCTGGAGTCGGCCAGTCATGTCACTAAGAAAATGACCAAGTTTTCCCACGTACAGTTAATGACAACTACATGGTGGCTGCTGCTGATGGCAATTGTAAGATGCTGTTTATGGTAGCATATATCCAGATTCCAGAGATTTTAAAATACGACACATCGTGTCTTAATATTAACAAAACATAGTAATAGGTACATATTTGAAAGTAATATATCTTGAACATCCTATTACTAATATTAGACTTTAAATATTTTCGTGGCAACGCACGTGTCTTCTTCCATGTGGCTCTCCAGCCTCGCACTCAACTCTACCCACAAAAGGACTCAATATATGCTGGATGCTGGTGCCTGGATGTCTTCCAGAGTTTTCACCTTTGTATTTCCACTGAGGAGCCAGCCATTTGCTGTAACGAAGGATTGGAGTTGAGGAATGCAATGACCTGAATGTGTATTCCCCACCCCCCAATTCATATGTTCATATGTTCAATTCCCCACCCCTCAATTCATGTGTTCAAATTCATATGTTGAAATCCGCCCCCCTGCAAGGTGGTGATTTAGGAGGTGGGACCTTTGGGAGTTGACTGCTTCATGAAGGCAGAACCATTCTTTTGCATGTAGCTGTCCAATTTTCCCAGCACCATTTATTGAAGAGACTGTCTTTTTTCCACCGGATGTTTTTTCCTGCTTTATCAAAGATTAGTTGCCCAAAGAGCCGAGGGTCCATTTCTGGGTTCTCTATTCTGTTCCATTGGTCTATGTGTCTGTTTTTGTGCCAGTACCATGCTGTCTTTGTGATCACAGCTTTGTAGCATAGCTTGAAATCCGGCAACGTGATGCTCCCAGCTTTGTTTTCCCTTTCCAACAATTCCTCGGCGATTCGGGGCCTTTTCTGGTTCCACACAAATTTAAGGGCTGTTTGTTCCAGTTCTTTGAAAAATGTCATTGGTATTTTGATCGGGGATGGCACTGAAAGTATAGATTGCTCTGTGTAGCACAGACTTTTTAACTATGTTTATTCTTCTGATCCATGAGCATGGAATATTTTTCCATCTTTTTGTGTCTTCTTCAATGTCTTTCAAGAGTGATTTGTAGTTTCCAAATATAGATCCTTTATGATTTCACAACATTTGCAGCAACATGGACGGGACTGGAGGAGATAATGTTAAGTGAAATAAGTCAGGCAGAGAAAGACAATTATCATATGGTTTCACTCATTTATGGAACATAAGAAATAGGAAGATTGGTAGGAGAAGGAAGGAAGGATGAAGGGGGTAAACAGAAGGGGGAATGAACCATGAGAGACTATGGACTCTGGGAAACAAACTGAGGGCTTCAGAGGGGAGGGGGTTGGGGGAATGGGATAGGCTGGTGATGGGTATTAAGGAGGGCACGTATTGCATGGTGCACTGGGTGTTATACGCAAGTAATGAATCATGGAACTTTACATCAAAAACTAGGGATGTACTGTATGGTGACTAACATAACATAATTAAAAAGTATTATAAAAAAAAAAAGTCTAGGACACCTGGGTGGCTCGGCTGGTTAGGTGTCTGCCTTCTGCTCCGGTTGTGATTCTGGAGTCCTGGGATTAAGTTCCACGTTGGGCTCCCTGATCAACGGGGAGTCTGCTCATGCTCTCTCTCTCTCTCAAATAAATAAATAAAATCTTAAATAAATAAATAAATAAATACCTTAAATGAAAAAAAAAAAAAAAAGGATTCTTGAGAGCTCCCTTGCCCCTGCCGCTAAGGGAGGATATAACGAGAAGTCAGCAGTCTGAAATCCAGAAGAAGATTCTCACCAGAACCTGACTGCACTGAAAGCCTGATCTGGGACTTCCAGCCACCAGAACTATGAGCAATAAATGTCTGCTGTTTATAAGCCGCCCAGTCTATCTATGGTATACTGTTATAGTGGCCCAGCAGACAAGACAAGGAAGGTAGCAAGTTTTTAGTTTAAGTCCTTGTATCATTATCTCCTCCGTGATCCCATCACTTCCTTCTATTTTTCTTATCCTTCTCCTCCTTTGTTGTTTTTCTTCCTATGTCTCTCAATCACTGTCTAATATGATTACATAGTGAAATATACATGATTGGAAATTTACTCTCAAAGGAGAAACCCATCTTTGCCAAGGTTCAATCACATTCGTGCCATCATGTTTATTTTTTGTACTAACCTAAATTAACTATGTTGATATTTTGCTCACCGTTTTTGCACAGGAGAGGGAAAATGTACTGCAGTATTTCTGGAAGAGCCCAGATGAGAGCAATTTCATAGCTTACATAAGAAAATTTTAAAGAATTTTTGGCTCCTCTTGTGAGTATTCATCACTTAACAAATACTTATTGAGCACCTAGTATGTGCCAGATACACTATTCTAAAATTCTAATTATGAGCCAAAGGAGATATACAGTCCCCTGTCATGGAGTTTATAGTCTGGTGATTTCAGGTCCCATCCCTAATCTGATGACACGCAAATTAATCTACCTAAGACCTCTTCATTGAGTTCCAAAGTTGTATGTCCAAATATGTACTCAATGTTTCCACTTGAATATCACCTGAAGGTCAATTTGTCCAAGACTGAACTTATGAACCTGAATGTATGGTCACTCCCCTTTATCTGTCAATAAAGAAAAGTAAATGTAACTGTCTTCCAGACTTTTCTATTTGAGTGAATGTTACCTTTATCAACACAGTGTCTCAAGGAAGAAACACAGAGATAGAGATTATACCTCCCTTTCCTCAAGCCAGTTTCTTATCTATCACCAACACCTGTTGATTTTACATCTTAACATCTCAGAGCTCTGTCCACTTCTCTCCATTTCACCACCATTGCCACCATTGCCCTAAATTAAACCACTACCATGTTTTGTGTGAACTGCTACACAAGCTTACAGACTAGTTTCTAGACACCATTACTGACCCCCATCCAACCCACCTTTTATACTGGAGCCAGGATGGACACAAATGTGATCATGTATTTTTTTTTTTTATTATTCATTGTTTTAGCCTCAGATTCCAGAAGAATATTGGGTAATGGTAAGCACTCTCAATACTTGCCAAATACATAAATATACATCTCCTCTTTCCTTAAGATGTTAAAGACCAGTAACTTTGGCATGGCCTACGTGATGCTACACCCCTTGTCCCTGACTAGGGCTCCAGGAATATCTCTCATCAGTGTTCCTCCCCGAGGCTTCTTATTCTTTGTAACAGAACAGTAACTCTGTGTTTCAACCAAATAGGGCTTCTTTAAGCTTCTCAAACAAGTCCTGCTCCCTCTTGCCACAGGATCTTGACACATACGGTCTCTTCAGTCTGGATCTGTAGTCCTCCTTAACTTAATGAGTTCTTACCCTTCCTTTAGCTCTTAGGTCACATGCTACCTCCTCAAAAAAAGCTCACCTCTTCTGCACTCCAAGGCTGTAATAGGCTTCTTTCTTTAAAAAAAAAAAAAGATTTTATTTATTTATTTGGGAGAGAGCACAAAGGGAGAGGGAGAAGCAGACTCCCCGCTGAGCAGGGAGCCCGATGTGGGGCTCGATCCCAGGACCCTGAGACCATGACCCAAGCCAAAGGCAAACGTTTAACTGAGTGAGTCCCCCAGGCGTCCTGCAGTAGGTTTCTTTGCAGTTTCCCTAAAAGGCCCAACCAACTCCTTTCTTTCACAACATTTTTCTCTATTTGGAATTATATAGTCATAGTGCGATCGATTGAGTCACGCCTGTCTCCTCATTGAAATTGGAATCTCCACAAGCATGGGGACCATCTTCTTTTGCTCATGAGCGCTTAGCACCATGCCTGGCCTATAACTGACCCACTAGAGATGTTCTCTAAATGAGACAAATGACTTCCTTGATAAACTCATTATTAATTAAAACTAAATGTATCATATTTTATAAAACCTCTAAACATCATTGCAAAGAAAAATCACGATTGGGGCACAGTTATGGGATCCTTCACCTTTGCCATCACTTCTTTCCTTCAGCAGAGTGCAATCTACTATGGAAGCTAGTGTGTGTGTGCACGTGCACGTGTGTGTGTTTAATGTTTAATTGAATTGTTTATCACCTTCGGGAAGACAGTAATGAAAGTATTCATTTAGAATACAAGCTGTAAGTAGACAGAATCCTGACTTCTTCTATGTTTATGGAGTTAAAACTTCAGAAGTTTATCATCTCTAACTGTCGTCAGGTAGCAAAACACTTTTAATTTGCATTTTGGGACCTAAGAGAAAATGAGCTGAGTAAAAGCAAATAGAATCAGCCATAAAGTTGAAGGGCTTGATTTTTCACTCTGCCAAGTGTCTGAAGGGGGAATTATTTAATTCAGCCAGTGAGTCAACAAGTCAGTCTAATTCTCTAAATCTGGTTATTTTTCTTTGCAAAGTGTATTTGTTCTCTCTACCACAAAAGCATATTTGCAGAAGGCGTTGACTATGAAATTCTCTTTGCCACAGTTATTGAAAAAGAATATACAGAGCCCATAATAATTAGACAATTGATGTTTTCAAAATAAGATTATGGTTCTCATTCCCATTCAAAGTCATTCTTTGTCAACTGAGCTATGAAAATTCTCTGTACCCAGAAGAGAGCCAAATTTAAGAACTTGTAAAATTTCTCTAACATAAATCCTGAAAACTTATGACACTTTTGTCATTCGGTGATATGTTCTTGCTGAAAATATTTGGAATTATTAAATATTATTTTACCATATTTCAGAATGGAAAGCCCCGACTGTCTTCCCAACCCTCCATATGTCCCAAATTAAGCATAATTTAAGTCAAGGAAAAGAGCTGTGGACTCTTCTTGGTGGGCACCCCAGTTGATCAGTATGTTATAAGTATTTCCATATCTCTTTAGAGTTAACAAGATGCATTGCTTAATTTGAACCTCAGAATAATCCCACGAAGACAACACTTTTCTTCTCTCCTGCTATTTCCCGGATGGCTAAGCTGAGGTTTGCCCATCATTACCAGACAGTAAATGATGGAGCTGGCATTTTACTCATGTCCTCAGGTTTCAAGTCCCATGCTCCTTTGCTCAGTACCATCCTGAAGTGAAAAGCTATCCATATATTTAAATTACTGGGAGAATAAGCCAGAATAAACTGCTAAAACTTCCAGGATCTTTAAACTTCAATAAGGGAAGTCTGTGAAGGAGTGATAGTAATTTTCAGAATAAGAATAAATAAACTTATTGAAAGGGTAAAGTCAGGATCTGTTCAGTCATTGAGCTCCCAGTATATGCCAGGCACCGTCCAAGGTGCTAGGAATGCAAAGATGGGTAAGACATGGCCCTTGTACCCTGAGATCTCACAGTCCTTAGGAGGAGATGAACATGAAAGCAAATAGTGCTAAATCAACGTGGTTAATGAAGTGAAAGAAATATTTAGAAAGAAATATCTAGAAAGAAATATCTAGAAATACCTTGAGAACACAGAGAAAACCATCTACGTCAGCCTGCAGTATGGCAGAAAGATGTCCTGACTGAAGACAGCCCCAAAGGCCACCTGGATGTATTATCATGAGGCTTTGGGCCTGTAAGGTCTGCCTCACTGAGTTTTGTATCCCCAGCACATGATATATGACTGTGCTCAGTGCATTCATGTGTTTTAACCACACTGAACTGTCATAGATTCCGAGGAGATCCATGAAATGCTGGTCCCCCCTCTTGGAAGCAAATATGACTCTCAGGCCATATGAGAAATGTCTTTTCAATTTCTTAATTTGTCCAATTCTTTCTTACCATGAAGGATTTTCCAGCATTGATATCTTAAGGAAACATGTGAAATGTCCCTCTCTTAAGACTTTGGGCCACAGAATCTATGCTTTTGAAAAGGTAGTCCTATCTGAGAGGGAAGATCTCAAGGTTTCCTGCAGCCCAGTGCTCTGTCGACTCTTGCTCCGGATTTCTCTTGCTTAATAGAAAAATCAGTTTTTCTGTGACGATCAACACTTCCTGCATTTAATGGCCTCACATTTTGTCAATGCGGTTGACAATACCAGAAATTAAATGACCTCTAATTTAATCAGTTACCAATTCCTGTCCATTCTACCACAAAATTGACTTTTGAATCTCTCGTTGTTTTTTTTTTTTTTCCAAATAGAGACTACCTAGTGATCCTCTTTTGCCTAGACTTTGGCATTAACATTCTAATCCTGTGACCATAGAGCTTCCAGCATGGTCTTGAGACTTGATTTTTCCAAAAACCTTTGATGGCTCTCCACTGCTACTGGGATACATTCAATGCCCTTTTAGCAGAGTTTTCCAGGCCTTTAGGCCCTGAGAAGTGATTGGGTTGGAGTGAATGACAGTGTATTATTTGTAAACAGAACAGTCACAGCCCATGATCAGCTAGTTCTCTCTCTCAGTGGAAGTCAGTTTATAAAAAGCTTGTCTTGCATATCTTAATTTCTTACCCCGCCAAATACAGAGTTACAAGACTGTTCTGCCTGAGAAGACTGTCCCTGAAGAAAAAAACAACATGGCTCTCTTGGAGAAGTGGAAGCTATGAAAATAACAGCTTTTTCTACTGATGGAAGGCCCCTACTGCATTCTATGATGGTGTTTCGGAAATAGTTATTGGAACAGAATTGGGATTAGAACCATTTTCATGCATCAACAGAGGTTGAGGTGTCAGCCTCTTAAATTCTATTGTCAATTTGCCTATCCGTTGAGCCCTGCCTTTAGATTCTCCAGGGTCTGCTGAAACTTTAACTGCCCCAAACTTTAAAGAAATTGGCTCATTCAAAAATGCCATGTATTGCGCAGGGGGATAGCTCAGTGGTAGAGCTTTTGACGGCAAAAATACTATACAAGACTTACTGTGCTGACTGAACTCCTCCTCCGTGTGTGTGTGTGTGTGTGTGTGTGTGTGTGTAAATCCTGTTCTTCACACTCTACTAACACACCACTCCTCCGACAATAAGGGAAACATGTCTGAATTGTGGTCCACGCAGTCGCGGTACGTCGTACTGACTCCTTCACCTTCTCCTCCCCTCTCTGCTAGTCAGGTTCACCTGTAGATCATAGAGAGACTTTAATAAGAAGGAAACTTCTCTACTGAGTCAGAGAAAACAAATTGATTAAATTCGAGCCCCTCGTTTTTGAAGTGGGAGTCTGTCTGGCACAGCAGCTAGGGCTTAATTCAGAGGTGATAACACAGTAGTTTGGGTCTTGAAAAGTGAGTTATTAAAGTTCCTTTCTGAAAAATATCTGCTATTGCCTTTCATTTCTCTGCCTTGACTCCTGTTTCTTTACAGTTCCAAGGTAATAGAAAAAAAACAGTAAAGAGTAAGATCGGTTAATACAGTTCTGGGAAATGTAGCCATGAGTAAGGTCTCTTCCGGTCTGCAATGCTGCTATGCTCTGCTGGCAGGATGACTTTGATGAGCTAGGTTTGATTCCTCATTCCTCCATGAATGTCTGTGAAGTTGATTCACGCATGGGAAGAAGGGGTTATTGGTTGATACTGGGGGGGGGGCCGTCTTTGTCTCTAACATTCTCTCCTCTGTGATTCATTCCTGTAATCCTAGTAAGGATCTCTCTTTGGAGAATGAAGGGGCCTCCTGGCCTCTTGAACAAATGGGTGGAACAGAGGGGAGAAGGGGAAGAAAAGGAGATATAAAAATGCAACTTGGGTCATGACATCCTGCATTCCATTCTCTCATCTGTGTCTCTATGGGCTTCTCTGATCAAGCTTCCTGCAGGACTCAGCAGAATTAATTTCAGGCCCAACCCTGCACTGAGTTCAGGGCTGACCCTGCACTTCTAAGGGAAACAGCCTGCCACTTTCGTTTAGGGGCTGGGGGAAGAGTGGGCATGATGGTGGCAAGAGGAAGCAGATGCATGTGTCAGATGGTAGGTCTGCTCAAAGGGGAGCACGTGATCGGCACCAAAAGTAAGGCAGAACTTGGGGTGGGCAACAATGGAAAACATGCTTGTGCTGATGACAGTAATTATCAGGAACCGAAGGACTTGCTACAGGCTGGAAACTACTCTAGATGCTTTCTATGTGTTAACTGAGTCCCTCGACAACACTGTGAGTTATAGTATTATTAATTACACAGTCCATATGATGAAACTGAGGTTAACTAAGTATTTAAAGAAGTCACCTCAGGTCTCATAACCAATAAGTGGTAGAAACAGGATTCAAACTCTGATATAACTATGTTCTTAACCACTCTACCTTACTTACCTGATCGTACACGGCCACGATCTGGTTTTTCCCCTTGATTCAAAATTGTGATGATAGCAGATGTTGCTTAAAACAAGTGGGGTTTGGGGGCGCCTGGGTAGCGCAGTCGTTAAGTGTCTGCCTTCCGCTCAGGGCGTGATCCCGGCGGTCCGGGATTGAGTCCCACATCGGGCTCCTCCGCTGGGAGCCTGCTTCTTCCTCTCCCACTCCCCTGCTGTGTTCCCTCTCTCGCTGGCTGTCTCTCTGTCACATAAATAAATAAAAAAATCTTAAAAAAAAAAAACAAACAAGTGGGGTTTGGAAATAATTCATCGGAAACTTTTGCCACCGGGATGTAGATATGCAAATATTGGAAATAACTAAGGAAGACTCTGCAAAGTGTGTGTATAACCGTGAACGTGAGCAGAGACTGTCCCCAGGAATGAGTTGTCGGGGTCCACCAGCCTTATGCCACTACATTCTGATTACTCCGATCCATCCACAGGCTCCTCGTTATCTCTATTAACTCCTTTGTTCACAATTTATACATTCATTTACTCGACAAATCTTTACTGAGTGCCTACTAGATACCATACCTTATTTTAGGTGTGGGGGATGCATCAGTAAACAAAAACAGTCAAATATCCCTTCATTTATGGGGCTCAAGTTCTAGTACAGAAAGACAGGGACAGGCAAAAGAAGTAAAAAAAAGGATAAAAAAAGGGGTATATATGAAAACAACAGGTGCTACTGAGAAAAAAATAAAATTGGAAAGCACCAAGAGGGTATTGTACTTTTAAATAGAATAGTCAGGGAAAGCCTAACTGCGAAAGTGACAGTTGAGCAAAAGCTGAAGAATGTGAGAGCCAAGTATATATCTGAGGGAAAACTATTTCAGGCAGAGGGACTAGATAGTGCAAATGGCCTTAGATGGGGGCACGTGTCTGTATATACAGGGAACATCAGGGGAGACTGAGCAGGACTGGAGGAGAGTAAGCAAGGTTAAGAGTAGTAAGAGTAGGGGTCAGAGTGGTAATAAGGGATTAGATTGTGACTTTAAAGGCCATCATAACAACTTTGGCTTTTATTCTGAGTGACCTGAAAAACCATTAGACATTTTGAGCTGACAAGTGGCATGTTTTAAGAAGGCCACTCTGACATCTGTGTTGAGAAAACACTGGAGGGGCTTAGGGATGGAAGCGGGTAGATCAGCTAACTTAGAAAGGCTTTCGCAATAATCCAAACAAGAGATGATGCCTATATTTGTTTCTTTTTGCGGCTATAACATATTACCCCAGAGTTAGTGTCTTAAAACAGCCCAAATTTATTATCTCACAGATTCTAGATCAGTAATCAGGTACAAGGCATCATGGGACAAAAATCAAGCTGTTGGCTGGCCGCGTTCCTTTCTGGGAGTTCTAGTGGGAGAATTTATTTCCTGCTCATTTGGGTTGTGGATGGAAATCAGTTCCTTGTGGTTGAAGGACTGAGGTCCCCGTTTTCTTGCTGTCTGTAAGCTCAGGGCTTATCCCAGCTTGTAAAGGCCTCTCTCCAGTCTTTGCCCATAGCCCCTTACATCTCAGCACCAGCACAAGGTGTTGAATCCTTTTCACGCTGCCATCTCTCTAACTCTTCTTTCATCGTCATGTCTTTCATCTGAAAAATCCCTTTGGCTGTGTAAGGTAACCAATTTATAGGTTCCAGGGCTTAGGGTGTGCTTATCATTGGAGAGGGGGTCATTATTCTACCTATTACAGTGTCAGGTTGGATCAGGGTGTAGCAGTGGTGAGGGTGAGAGGAAGTAGATTCTGGTTGTATATGTCTGAGAATTACATGGGAACCAGAGCTAGACCACTCATTCTCAATATCTGAGAGTTCCATGAAGGAAAAATAATGTCCAAGAAAGAGAGATGGAATATGTTGGGGGAAAAGAGGAACTGATGAAGGACCTCTTCCTCAAGCAGCTGGGAGAGGTGGGGACTGAGACTTCGAAGCGTCTAGAAGAAAGAAGGGTAGGCTCGCTTGTGAAACAAGACAGAAGGAAGTTGATGATTTTAAACACAAAGAGCCTCTGAGATGGTGAAGAGTGGTAGGTGAGGGAATGCAGGCTGGCTAGAAATTGCAAGAGTACGACTCACCTTTGTTCGCGCACTGCCTCCGCTAAGCTAAGTATGTTGGTTACTTCAATTCTGTAACTCAGTTTCTTCATATTTTAGAAGAAGATTTCAGTCTCAAAAGTCCCTTTCTGCCTAAACAGGTTATAATTCCATCTCTCTCTCGGCAGTGGGAAGGGCTGAGGAGTAGGTTTGCGGGACTCTGGTCAATTCCGGAGTAGATGGAGTCCTTTAGTTTGTTCCACCTTCGCCAGGATGTGTCAGACACCTTCTTCCAAAGTTCTGCCCTGACAATATCCTTGCTCCTATACAGGGATGGAGTAGGTTGTGATTCTTCCATGGCCCCAAAAAGGGGCATTTTCACCAGGGAAATCATTCGACTGCTCTTGATTTGAACCCCACATTTTGTCTCTCCTTACGGGAAGATGCTTCCCTGCAAGCTGCACGTTAGTAAGTATGAAATCCACGGAAGCATGGTACAGCACGCTGGGAATACGGGAGCAGAACCCCTTCCCATCGTGTTGTCAGTCTTCGCCACATCACTTGTCTTGACCAGTGAGTCGCTAGGAGAAGTGATGTGAATCACCTCTGGCAGAAGCTTTAGGAACCCACGTGAGGCTCTTTTATCCTTCTGCCCTGGTGACTGGCAATATTCCACATTAGTAGCTGCTGCATCAGCCTGAGACTCACAGTGAGGCTGATGGCAACAGCATAGCCCCAAGCCATCTTTCTCGAATTGTCACAAAAATGAGAAATCAACCTTTAGGCTACTGGGGCTGGGAGGCTGTTTATGACTGTGGCGCACCCTGGTTTATCCCGATTGGCATAATCCACCAAATACTGAAAAGACGCTACAGAGGACATGCCCCCTTTGCTTCTTCCATGTCAACACAGGGTGATATATTTGCGGGGCCTATTGTGTCTTCAGCTTCATTTCCTTGCTCCTCTTCCATTGTTCTTTCTCTCTCTTCTGCTGTACCCCTTTATCACGTTAGAGGTGTTAAGACTCGTTCTTTTATTCTGTAAGAAAGCGTCACCCATGCTTGGCCCAAGGATCTGCAAAACCACATATCATCTCTTTCATTACAGGCACCAAGACATTTTTTAAAACACATATTATTCAACAAATGATGGTCTCAGTTCCAGTGCATAATAAAAAAAAAAAAGAAAAGAAAACCCAATGCATTTCCTGCCTATGCCTGGAGAAACAGACTACCAGTGATTTATTTTATCATAATAAAAAAGTATTTATGCCGTGATTCATGTCTCTAATGCGGTGTCATTATTCTGTGGCTGTGCTAACTATAGAGGAAGAGTTGTTTATAGTCACAGACAGAGCGTCAGACTGAGACCCAAGAGTTATTCCAAGAATGGTGACAAGAACAGCGTGTGTTAGAAGAAACTGCCCAGCTGGAAGTAGGATTGTGTGAAATAGAAGTAACCTAAATATTCCGTCTATTATCTTCTGTGCTTTTCTTCTCCCAAGGGAGAATTTCTTTTGTCTGGTCTTTATTGGAGCAGCTAGTTCTTTCGTGTTCCAGTCCTTAATGGTGACTTTTAAAAATATCTAAGTTTGCAGTGAAATCACTCTCTAAAGATCCCTTTGGGATTTCTACAGAAAAACGAAGTGTGAATTGCTAGCTTGAGAGTACGCACAACAGCATGGACAGGTCTGGACCAGTCACAGAACGTGACCATTCGGCGTGTAGTCTGCCTACTTGACCACTTCTAATGAAGCCTTATTTTTCTCTGTGTTTCTAGAATAATGCTGGGGGACTTGATTTTTCTTTAGAAAGTCATACTGTTTGAAAGAATAATATACAACAAACACCCATAGGATCGTGTCCCAGATTTTAAAACTGTTAATAATTGCTGTTATTTCCTTCTAGTCTTTGTATGCATGTATTAAAAAAAAACCCAAACAAACACGTTTTATGTGCATCTTTTGTTTTTAGGAAAAAAAGTAAGATGTAAAACTCCCCTTTGATCATATCTCCAGACCCATTGCTTTCTCCATATCCTCGAGACAGCTGCTATGATAAGTTGATATTCATCCATTTTAATACTTTAACATACATCAGTAGAAATCCAGAAACAAGATGTAATATTTCAATGGGTTTTGAAAACAAATTATAGAAGGAGTCATTCCATACATTTCATTCTGCAGCTTGTTTTTTAAAATTTAATATGAAGTGTTTCAGACCTCTCCTTATTGACTCACATACTCTGGGCCCTTTCTTTTATACAGATAGCAATATGTTGTAAGAGGATATCCTAAGTTTTTTAAAGATTTTATTCATTTATTTGAGAAAAAGAGCGAGCGAGCGCACAAGCAGGGGGAGCAGCAGAAGGAGAGGGAGAAGCAGACTCCCCGCTGAGCAGACAGCCCGATGTGGGGCTCGATCCCAGCTCCCCAGGACCATGACCTGAGCCAAAGGCAGACACTTAACCAACTGAGCCATCCAGGTGCCCCAGGAAGATACCATATTTTATCCATTTCCTTATTAATGGACATCTGGGTCGTTCTTCAACTTTTTGCTGTTTCTAACAACGTTGCAATGAACATCCATCTGTGTGTCCTCCTGTGCGCACATACAAATATTTCTCTAGGGTGTATGCCCAGAATGTAAAATGCTGGGTTTTAAGGTCAGCACCTTTCTCGTTTTCTGCCATACTGGTCTCCCAAGTGGCTGTCCTGGTTTGCCTCCCCACAAGCATGGTGTAAGATTATCCATTTACCCATCCTCTTCCTGTATACTGGTGATTTTCACACGTTTTAATTATGGTTAGTCTGATGAGCAAAAGATGCTCTCTCATTGTGGTTTTAATCTACGTTTCCGTGATTACTGGTCAGATTGAACCTCTTTTCGCATATTTATCAGCCACTTGTGTTTCCTCTAAATTCATTCTTTGTCTAAATTATCTCTGCTGATTTTGGCTTGCATGCCAAAGAATTACACCCCAAAGCATTTATACAGAAAAAGAAACTGAAGAAGAGGGAAAATAGTCTTCAGCCTTGTTTACTAGAGCAGTTCTCCTGAATTTACCTGAAAAGAGTGACTTCGTTGTGTGATTTCATCCCAGGGAGAGGAGACTGCCACCACACTCATCGACCACACAGGTATGTTAGTCAGTCACAAAGCACCTTCGGAAAGGGGGGGAAAATCTATGTAACTTCTTTGAGAATTCAAACATTAACGTGCTTTAAGGAAACGTCACTGTGGAATGACTAAAGCATGGGCCTTGGAGTCAGAAGGAGGTGACTTCCTATTTAAGCCACATCAGTTGTTTTTTTTTTTTTTTAAGATTTTATTTATTTTTCGACAGGGATAGAGACAGCCAGCGAGAGAGGGAACACAAGCAGGGGGAGTGGGAGAGGAAGAAGCAGGCTCATAGCAGAGGAGCCTGATGTGGGGCTCGATCCCATAATGCCAGGATCACGCCCTGAGCTGAAAGCAGATGCTTAACCACCGTGCCACCCAGGCGCCCCCACATCAGTTTTGATCTGGGGAAAACTTGGGAACTGCACTCAGCATCTCTGAACCTCTGGGATACCATCTTACTTTTCTTGGTCTTTCCAGCACCTGGCTCAGGATTCTCTCTCCATCCACCTTCTTTGTAATCATTCCTGGTGACCTTATCATCCATTTTCATGATAATTCTACAGCCTGGCCTCAGAGTCTTGAACTTTTCCCTTTTGACACCCTTTGTGTCCCTCATAGTTTTGCCAAATACAGAATTTGTGGTTGATGGTGTTTTTTTGCTTTTTCTTTTTCAGCAACTTAATGTCATCTCACTGTCTTCAGGCCTCCAGTTTTTTGGATGGAAAGCAGCTGTTGGGGTGTCTGGGTGGTTCAGATGAAGCATCTGCCTTCAGCTCAGGTCATGGTCACGGGGTCCTGGGATCAAGCCCCACATCAGGCTCCCTGCTCAATGGGGAGTATGCTTCTCCCTCTGCCTCTGTTCCTCCCCCAACTCATGCTTGCTCTCTCTCTCTCTCTCTCTCTCTCTCAAATAAATAAATAAAATCCTAAAAAAATAAAAGCAGCTGTTCATCTTATTGAGGCTCTTTGTGTGAGATGATTGGCTTTTCTTTTGCTGCTCTCAAGATTCTCTTTTTGCCTTTGACCTCTAACAGTTTGTTTATGGTGTGTCTAGGTGTGGACATGTTTGAATTTGTGCTACTTGGATTTCAATGAGCATCTTGGATATTTAAATTAATGTTTTGTATTAAATTTGTGAAGTTTTCAGCCATTATTTCTTCAAATATTCTTTTTCTCTGTTTCCTCTCTCCTCTTTTGAGACTTCCACTATGTGTGTGCTGGTATGCATGATGGTGTCCCACAGCTCCCTCAGGCTCTGCTCAGTTTTCTTAATTATTTTTTTCTTTCTGTTCCTCAGACTTGAGAAACTCAAGTGGCCTTTATGCGAGTGTACTGTTCTTTACCAGCTCAAATCCGATGTTGAGCTCCTCTACTGCATTTTTCATATCTGTATTGTGTTTTTCAATTCTCGAATTTCTATTTGGTTTTTTTTAATCATTTTGATCTCTCAGTTAATATTCTCTTTTTGGTGGGACATCATTCTCATACTTTCCTTTAGTTCTTTAGGCATAGTTTCCTTTGGTCCTTTCAGTTCAAAATAGCTGACTGAAAATTTTGTGTCGTAGTCCACTGTCTTAGTTTCCTCAAGGTCAGTTTCTATTGACGGCTTCTTTTCCCATGTAAAGGTCATATTTTCTTGTTTCTTCTCATGTCGCATAATTTGGGGGGGGGCTGGAAAGAATAGATTGTGGTAATTCTAGAAATCAGATTCTTCCCTCTCCCTGGGTCTTGCTGTTGTTGCTATTTGTAGTTGGGTTATTGTTTGCTTGGTGACTTCTAGAAATTAATTCCGTCAAGTCTGTCTTCTTTGTTATGTGTGGCCATAGAAGGTTCTGTTCTGTTAGCTTACTATTTAGCTAAAGATGGGACTGAAATTGCCCTAAATGCGTGTAGCCAAAAATTCTCCTAGTCTTTGCAGACGAACTCTGTAAGTGTTTTGGGTCATGCCTTCAACACTCAGCCAGCTGTTTTACAATGTTATCCCAGCTGTCACTTCCTGACCTTAGAGAGCTTCAACGTCAGCTAAAGGTGAGCGTTTGGAGCCTTTCAGGTCTTTCCTGGACAGGAGCACAGCCTTGGGATGACACACTGTCCCATGCATGTGCATGGCCTTCTAGATTCTCAGGGCAGGTGTTGCAGCTTTTCGAAGTTCCCTATGACCATTTCATCCTCTAACTTTTCCTTTTTGGTTTTTTGGCTAGCTGCTTGTTGGTTCCAATTGTCCTCACTACCTCAGGCAGCTCCATTGTTCAACAATTGCAGCTGATGATTTTCACAAATGCCTCCAGGGGAAAGGCTGTTTGCACCTAGTGAAGTCTGAGTCAAGGAGAATAAAGACAAGCTCTGAGAATGGGGATTTCTATGTATCTGCCAGACAGATCAACTTATGACAGTTCTCTGAGAATGGTGTTTTGAAGGAGCTCCTAACACATTCTACACCCTCCAGTGGGTGCTGGGCTCTTGGTTTTCCTTATGATTAGGAGGCTGTTGGAATGTGAACGGTGGAAGTGAAAATGTCAAAAAACCTCACTGTTCTTCATGAGATTTAGTCATTTTTCTTTAATAAGTGCTCCTCAAATTGTTGCAAACCTTCAGTTAATTTCTAGAGTTCTGAAACATTGAATTTGACATTTTTTTTTCTGCCAGCAATCTCACTGCTTTTATTGGGGGGACTGGCTTTGTGGAGGTCCTTACTCTGCCTTTCCTGCTGACATCACCACTGTTCATCTAATATTGATTAGTTACATCTGTGTTCCCATTCCACTTGACCTTCACCTGAATTTCCCTCGATGCTTACCTCAAATTCAATATGTTTAAAATAGAATAGTCTCTTCCCACAAATTTGCTCCTTCTTCTCGTGTCTCTGTTAAAAGCTTCAATTCAAGGCCAGAGAAAATTAAGTTGGCAAAGCAGATGGAGGAGTCATTAGAATGATAGTAGAATCTAATTATAATTATCTGTTTTAATCTGGTACTGCTGGGTGTGAATGGAATAAAAAGATTAGAAGTTGAAAGTTTAGGAATTTGACTCACAAGATTAACACCAAACTCTCCGCTGCCCTCATATTCTCTGACTCAATTTAACAATTCTTTCTCTTGTCCAGTTTTTTGCTCCATAAACCAGGTGACTTGTGACCCATGTCATTAAATCCCATGAATATAGTAGGTGTTCAATAAAAGGCTTTTCAATAATAGTGTAAAATTTAAGTAAATAACATAAAGTATTTATTTTTTATTACGATTTTTTGTATTTATATTCACATTTATTTTTAATTTTTATTTATTTACTGTTTTTATTTTATTCTCTCATCTCTCTTTCTCTCTGTCACCAGAGATCTAGTCTCCTTCCCAGCTAGAGATTTCCCCCAAAATTCATGAATATAATTACCTCTTTCAATATTTCATTGGTTTGTCAACCTAAATTATGTACTGAAAAAGAGACAAAATTAGAATTTGGTATAAGACATAAGTTCTAATACAATCTCATGCCTCCTTGTGGGCATTCAGTAAATATTAATCATGCTGGGAGTCAAAGTAGCAAATGATGGCAGGTTTGACTCCCAATAACTCTGTTATCATCCAGCTTTTACATTTCATAGAAATTGACACAGACCACTGGAAATCAAGGACCAGCATTTACCACGAGATAAATGACAAAATTATGAAGCAGAGAACTTGGCCCCTGGTACTTACCTAAAAAAGCAAAATCTGTCACATAGGTCTTTAAGAAAAAATTGCACTGAGAATCTGAAGACAAATCCATATGACACAAGTGTATCTAAACTGCTTTCTAAGGTGAAATTTTTTCACATTTCTTTATTATTTGCATGTATGTGTATGCTTCTATGCAGAGAGACAGAGATATGAATATGTTTATAGTCTACATTTACTCTTCAAGCTAAAAGCTCTATAAAGCAAGACAATGGAACATAAGAAAAGAATAGGACTTCATCAACAGACACCTAGTGTGAAATATTTGAAAGATTAAGCACTACTTGTAATTATTTGTTTCCTTATAGCTAAGTAAAAAAGAAAAAAAGTACATTTCTCTGAGGAAATAAATTCTTGGAAAATAATAAGTTATTATTTACTGCATGAATGAACAGATGAACACTAAGTGAAAACTTTTTTTCCTTAAAAAGTAAGTGAAAATATGATACTGCGTGTTGGTAATTAAGTAAATGATATTTCAGTCTTTTGTAAAAACATAATCAAATACACTCTCTAGTGTGTTACCTAATGTGCTTTAGTAAAGGAAAGATTTCTTCTTTTAGCCCCTTACAAAAATTGAGGCTATAGTGTTATAGATTAACTGGCTAAAGACATGTCTTGCAGGGGCCCCTGGGTGGCTCAGTCGGTTAAGTGTCTGCCCTCAGCTCAGGTCGTGATCCCAGGGTCCTGGAATCGAGCCCCGCATCGGGCTCCCTGCTTGGTGGGAAGCCTGCTTCTCCCTCTCCCACTCCCCTTGCTTGTGTTCCCTCTCTCGCTGTCTCTCTCTGTCAAATAAATATATAAAATCTTAAAAAAAAAAAGACATGTCTTACAAGGGTTCAAGCACACTGGGTTTTTTATTATTTTTTAAAGCTAGGTACAATTTACAAATTGTGAAGTGTGTAGATCTTAAGTGTCTCCAACTTGATGAATTTTTACCTATATTAAGATACAACACATTCACCATGTTTCACTACACTCCCTCCTATTCCCTCTCAGTCAAAAACCTTGCCCAGAGACAACTGCTTTCCTGACTTCTTATGACATGGATTAATCTTGCCTGTTTTTGAATTTTATATAAGCAGAATCATGCCACATTTGCTCTTTCACGTGTGGAAACTTTTACTCCACAATATCTATACTGTTGTGTGTAGCTGTAATTTGTTTTTTTGCTGTTGTGTTATAGTCCATTGTCTGAGCATAGCCTGCATTATTTATCCAATCTACTGCCGATGGACATTCGGCTTCGTTTTCAGTTTTTTACTATTTCGAATACTGCTCTGTAAATATTCTGGTACATATCTTTTGTAGATATAAGCACACTTTTGGGGGAGGGGGCCTAGAATTGCTGTGTCGTATCGTACGCATGTATTTCGCTTTAGTAGATGCTACGAAACAGTTTTCCAAAGCGACTGTATCAATTTCCACTTTCATCAGCAATATGTGAGAATTCTAGTTGCTCTACATCAACCGTATTGTTTCTTTCTTTTTTTTTTAAGATTTTATTTATTTATTTGACAGAGAGAGAGAGAGGGTGAGAGCACAAGCTGGGAGACAGAGGCAGAGGGAGAAGCAGGCTTCCCACCAAGTAGGGAGCCCGAGGCAGGGCTCGATCCCAGGACCCCGGAATCATGACCTGAGCCGAAGGCAGACTCTTAACTGACTGAGCCCCCCCAGGCGCCCCATCCACATCGTTTCTGAATGATCTCATTCAGGAACGTAGGTCCTCTTTCTTCATTTGAGTTTTATTAGTAACAAGTTGTTTTTTTTTTTTAAGTCACAGTTCTGCTAATTCTAAACCAATGCTCTCCCATGTATGTGATCCTTTATAACTGAGAAACCCAATTCCTCTTTTCAATGGAAGCAATGCTACAGACTTCTACGACAGATCACTTTGTCCCACAGGTCTGCAAATGAGGAGGAAACCCCAGTTGAAGTTTCTTTTTAAATACCCAGTCCGTTCAAGGAAAATAAACACACTGAAGGAGATTGCTTAGTAAGGAGGAAATAAAATGGCAGACCAGTTGCCTCTTTGGGATGCTCACGTAATCAAATTGGAGAGTAAAAACTCAAGCATAATGTTCTCAAGAATGGGTCAGAAGTTCCTGGATGCAAGTCTAGGCCCTTCTTTTTGCCTTTGGTTCCTCTGTCAGGCAAATCCCTGTCAGGGTCAGGAAAGAACATGTGGATTTCACACTTTGCAACCTCTTTAGTTTTTACCAGGGCTCATGGGAGGGGCTGAAGACAAAATCAAGCTCAGGCTCCATCATGCTGGGATCTCCACTTGGCGTTATGGCGCTCTTCCTTAGATTTCATAAAGCAAAGCATTATTTTTAATCTGGGAGTTTTAGGTCATTATCACCAATCAGGCTCCTTATAGGCTAGCTTCAACTGTTAATAAGTACTAGTATTACCATAATCATTATTTTTGCTTGCTTTCAACAATATATACTATAAATAGGAATATATCTAGTTAATACTTCGAAGTGCATCAGCAAAATCAGCATTAAAATATAGCTCCCTCTGAAGAAAGCATGTGGCTTTACATAACAGCGGAGAGGTAAAACTGATTAACAGATTAAACATGATCTCGTGGTTCATAGAAAACAGAAAAACAATCCTAAATTTGGACATAATTCTCTGGCTTTTATGTTGCTTCCATAATCTATATTTTCTCTTAATGACTGATGATTATAAATTGGAGGCTCACATTTTAATTTATAAATCACATCTTAATGTGTCGATGATCGGGCCACGTACATGTAAATTGGTTACAATGGCATGAAATTGTATTTTGGGGCTTGTTTCACTCAATCACTTAACATTTTGTTCATCTATCAAATGCCCCTCAGTCATGTCCTGTGCATATGTAGAATTGGCCTTGTCAGTATAAAGTGGAAAGTCTATGAAGAATCCTTTCCTTTCTTTTCCCTATGAGCTTGGCTTTTAAATAGAAGTTATGTCTTCCCAGGGCCCACCAGAGTCACATAATATCCAGTAATATTGAAGGAAGAATGGTTTAAGGAGTATATCATCTTTAATACCTCTATGTGTTAAATTCTGCTTTTGAAAATCAAAACGTCTTCAGAAGATACACACAATTTGGGCTTCAAAATGCCCAGCTTGTATATGGCCCATAAAGATCCCGTTAACAGTTTTTCTCATTAACAGCCCTTTGTACTCATCAGTTCAGGCTGTGTTTTCCCACTGGGACATCATTTACAGTGCCCTAAACATATTTTCACAACATTCACCTGACAACATCAGCCGAGAGAAAAATCTTCAGACTGCAGGGAAACATCAGGAGGCCACGAATTCTTAAACAACACACCAAATTACAAAAATGGTGTGTATATCTCTTTGAGAATATCCTTAACAATAATTAACCAGGAAAAGAAACGGTAGCTAGTTCAAGGACTTTGACTCCGTTCTCCTCCCCAGTTGAGAGGATATTGGGGGTGTTGTGCTGTGGTCAAGCTTTGTGACTGCTATCTCCCCTGGGGAGAATGGTTTTAGTCCTTTGAAGTTCACATAGAAGCAAAAGCAGACTAATCAAGTATCATCTGGTGTAAGGTCTCCTTTAATGAGCAAATACAAATGATTTATAATTAGCGCACGTACCTGCTCTTATAATGAGTGCCCACCAAAAAGCCAATCGTTCCCTTAATAGGTAAGTGAATAATTTCTCCTCTAATCTTCTGTAACACATTCATTTGCTCAATAAGTTCCTTTCCCATTGCTTTACAAAGTGACCCTGCAGCTTTCATCAGTTTCCTTGTTGTATTTTACCCAAATTGCATCTTAGTATACTGAAAACATAGAGATGTACGATATGATAACGTGAAATATACATTAAATCTATAGGTGTATCCCCTGGAGATGTGAATCACACCCGATCATTGGATGGCATTTCATCGTGATCTAGGTCCTTGCAACCCAGACTGACTAAATTATGGCATTCAGTACATCAACATTATTTGGGAACTTGTTCTTATCTCTAGGGCCCTTAACCACATCTTCTAAATCACAGTCTTGGGCGGAGGGGAAAGACCAGTAATCTTTATTTTAACAGATATTCCAGGAGAACCTTCTGCACGCTAAAATGTAAAAACAAGAGTCCGGGGCTAGATGGCTTCCCAGGGGAATTCACCAAACATTTAAAGAAGAAATAATACCAATTCTACTGAAGCTGTTTCAAAAAAAAAAAAATAGAAAGAGAAGGAAATCTTCCAAACTCATTCTATGAGGCTAGCATTACCCTGATCCCAAAACCAAGCAAATACCCCAACAAAAAGGAGAATTACACACCGATATCGCTGATGAACATGGATGCCAAAATACTCAACAAGATCCTAGCCAATAGGCTCCCTCAGTACATTAAAAGGATTATTCACCATGCCCAAGTGGGATATATTCCTGGGATGCAAGGGTGGTTCAACACTCGCAAATCAATCAAAGTGACAGAGCACATTAATAAAAGACAAGAACCATACGACCCTCTCAATTGATGCAGAAAAAGCATTTGACAAAATACAACATCCTTTTCTGATTAAAACTCTTCAGAGTGTAGGGATAGAGGGAACATTCCTCAATCTCATAAAAACCATCTATGAAAAGCTCACAGTGAATATCATTCTCAATGGGGAAAAGCTGAGAGATTTTCCCTTTTTTTTTTTAAATTATGTTATCTTAGTCACCATACAGTACATCATTAGTTTTTGATGTAGTGTTCAGTGATTCATTGTTTGCGTATAACACCCAGTGCTCCATGCAATATGTGCCCTCCTTAATACCCATCACCGGGCTAACCCATACCCCCACCCCTCTCCCCTCTAAAACCCTCAGTTTATTTCTGGGAGTCCATAGTCTCTCATGGTTAATCTCCCCCTCTGATTCCCCCCCTTCATTTTTCCCTTCCTGCTCTTAATGTCCTCCCTGCTATTCCTTATGTTCCACAAATAAGTGAAACCATGTGATACTTGTCTTTCTCTGCTTGACTTATTTCACTTAGCATAATCTCCTCCAGGTCCATCCATGTTGATGCAAATGTTGGGTAACCATCCTTTTTGATGGCTGAGTAATATTCCATTGTATATATGGACCACACCTTCTTTACCCCTTGGTCTGTTGAAGGGCATCTCAGTTCCTTCCACAGTTTGGCTGTTGCGGACATTGCTGTTATGAACATTGGGGTGCATATGGCCCTTCTTTTCATTATATCTGTAGCTTTGGGGTAAATCCCCAGTAGTGCAATTGCTGGGTCGTAGGGTTGCTCTATTTTTAACTTTTTGAGGAACCTCCACACTGTTTTCCAAAGTGGCTGCACCAACTTGCATTCCCACCAATAGCGTAAGAGGGTTCCCCTTTCTCCACATCCTCTCCAACCATTTGTTGTTTCTTGCCTTGTCAATTTTTGCCATTCTAACTGGTGTAAGGTGGTATCTCAATGTGGTTTTGATTTGAATTTCCCTGATGGGTAATAATGTTGAACATGTTTTCCTGTCTCTGTTAGCCATTCTTATGTCTTCTTTGGAAAGTGTTCATATCTTCTGATCATTTGTGACTTGATTATTTGTTTTTTGGGTGTTGAGTTTGAGAAATTCTTTATAGATCTTGGATACCAGCCCTTTATCTGTAGTGTCATTTGCAAATGTCTTCTCCCATTCTGTGGGTTGCCTCTTTGTTCTGTTGACTGTTTCCTTTGCTGTGCAGGAGCTTTTTATCTTGATGAAGTCCCAAAGTTCATTTTGCTTTTGTTTCCCTTGCCTTTGGAGACGTGTCATGAAAGAAGTTGCTATGGCCGATGTCGAAGAGGTTACCGCCTATGTTCTCCTCTAGGATTTTGATGGATTTCTGTCTCAAATCAAGGTCTTTCATCCATTTAAAGTTTATCTTTGTGTATGGTGTAAGAGAATGGTCGAGTTTCATCCTTCTGTAGATAACTGTCCAATTTTCCCAGCACAATTTATTGCAGAGACTGTCTTTTTTCCGTTGGATGTTTTTTCCTGCTTTGTCGAAGATTAGTTGACCATAGAGTTGAGGGTCCATTTCTGGACTCTGTATTCTGTTCCATTGATCTATGTGCGTGTTTTTGTGCCAGTACCATGCTGTCTTGGTGATCACAGCTTTGTAATATAGCTTGAAATCAGGCAACGTGATGCCCCCAGGTTTGTTTTTCTTTTTCAACATTTCCATGGCAATTCTGGATCTTTTCTGGTTCCACACAAATTTTAGGATTGTTTGTTCCAGCACTTTGAAAAACGTCATTGGTATTTTGATTGCGATGGTGATGAAAGTGTAGATTGCTCTGGGTAGCATAGACATTTTCACAATGTTTATTCTTCCAATCCATGAGCATGGAATGTTTTTCCATCTTTTTGTGTCTTCTTCAATGTCTTTTGTAAGTGTTCTGTAGTTTCTAGAGTATAGATCTTTTACCTCTTTGGTTAGGTTTATTCCAAGCTATCTTATGGGTTTTGGTGCTGTTGTAAATGGACTCGATTCCCTAATTTCTCTTTCTACAGTAACATTGTTAGTGTATAGGAAAGCAACTGATTTCTGTGCATTGATTTTGTATCCTGCCACATTACTGAATTGCTGTATGAGTTTTCCATCAAAGCCGTGAAAACAAGGAGGAAAGAGAACAGTGAATCACAGCCCAAATGTCCTGCAATAGGTGAATGTGAAACAACAAGGGGTATATTGCATACTATGGAATACTACTCACCAATCAAAAGAAATGAACTATTGATGCCCGCAAAAACTTGGATGGATATCAGAAACATTATGCTGAGTGGGAAAAGAAACCTCCAAAGGACAGATGCTCTATGATCTCATTTATATAATATTCTTTGTGTGACAAAATCATAGAGAATAGATTTGAGGTTGCCAGAGGCTAGGGATGGTGGAGGGCGGGGATGGGGTGTGACTCCAAAGGGGTCACATGAAGGAGGACTTTTGTGGGGATGGAACAGTTCTGTATCTTGATTGCAGTGGTGGTTACACAAATTTACACACATGATAAAATGACAGAGACAATGCACACACGTATCAACATCAATTTTCCACTTTTGATATTGTACTAAAATTACATTAGTCATAACCACTGGGGGAAACTGAGTGATGGTATGTGGAATTTCTCTGTACTATCTTTGCAACATCTTATGAATCTGTAATTGTTTTACAACATGAATTTTGCAAAACCAATAGACTTAATAACTGGCATGAGACAATGAAAGAGGGGATGGAGTTGAGGATGAGAGTAGGACTTCTAGAACGCAAGTGCCAAGAGCCAGAGCCAACTCAAGAATACATACAAGGCTGACCTGAAACTCAGAGAAGGAATCCTAGAAAAAGCTAGGGGAGCAATTTTCTTTCTGTAGGTATTGGAAGCACAGAAGCCCCAAACTGGACTGTAAAATCCTCCAGGCCCATGATCATGATGTATTTGACAGGTGTTCAGAAACAAAGAAAAATATCTGTGGATTGAACGGATGAATAAATAAGAGTTCCAAGTCCCTGTAAACCTTAACCTTAACCTTCTAGGTGGCTGGATGTATGGTTTCTAGCATTTCAAACCTGGAGAGAGGGAAGGAAGAGGATTCGGTCCTGAGTTAAGTTGGTCAAAGCAGTTGATCTCTGGCCAGACTTTTAGTCACAGGATCAAGAACCTGGACATTGAGACACTTATTATTCTCTTGTAAGTTCCCCATTTCACTTAGATTCTTGCAAGAGTTATTCAGAAAATTTGAATTTGTCATGAATATCACGAGGTGGAATGAGCTGCCTTTGTCCAGCAGAGCTCAGGAGGCAAGTATAGAGGCTGGGTCATAGCAGTGGGAGATTTACAAGTTGAACATCGGAAAGAAATCTAGGGGAGGTGATGCAGTTAATGAGGTGGACCCTCCTAGAGGGACAGACAGACAGAGAGAGAGACAGACAGAGAGAGAGACAGAGACAGAGAGGTCAATGTCAGAGAAAGCTGTGACCTCTGTTTTCATCCAAAGAAATCTGGTCATTTCCATTGGCCCTGGGAATTGTTCGGAATATAGATAGATCAGCTTAATCTGATTTTCTTAGGCCTGTCTACAATAAAAGTACACAACAATAGAATAAAATATACTTATAACACTGCTGCCCTCCTCCAGCAGGGACCAGCATGCAATTCAGATAGAATAACAGATAGCAAGAACGTCCCATAAACTACTCAACAACCCCTAAAATCCCTTTGTGAGGAGTAACAAATAAGACTTGATTTAAAAGCCACAAAGCTACAGTGGCCACTTGGATTTAAAAGCTCATACAAAGTGCATTAAGAATCCATCTCCAAGCATTTGTTAAATGAATATTCAATCTACATAAATTCAGTCAGTCAATGCTTTTGTAACAGTCATGTGAACTTTAGGGCATCAGTCAGATATTTATTGAATGCTTACTGAGGCGAAGGATTTTATGTCTCAAGGATCATAGAACGATGCAACGTTACTTGAGTTTTTAAAAAGTGTGTATGTGTGTGCGTGTGAGTGGGATGAGTCCTTCTCCACTTACTCCAACCAAAATATTCTTTCGTTTACCTGCAAGTCTCTGCTCCCACAGTCTGAACTCTCACTTAAATATGACCTTAGTCCATTTAGGTATCCATTCATTCTCCAAGATTGCATACAGCATTAAATATATGTCAGGGATTGTGATGGGATAAAGGGTTCCTAAATGACTAAATGACAGAGAAGAAATATCAAAGAAGAAGAAAAAAAAAACATGTGAGCATGTGACTGGAAATGCAGGCCAGGGGACAGGAGACTGGAGGATGGAAGGATGAAAGGGGGAACGACAAAAAAAAAAAAACAACAAAGTGATATGTTTGGAATATCCAATGGAAGGGGGCTCTGAAGCCTGGAAAGAAGAGACAAAGGCAACAGTAAATGTGAGTAATCCAGTGGCCATCCGGAAGGACTGTGAGCATCCTGAGTTGGGGATTATGTCCTCTTTATTCCCCTTTGAGTGACCTATGCCTCAGATAAGATTTTATACATAGTAAATATTCAATAAGTATTGGTTCAACAAAGGAATGAATGAGGAAATATGCCATCTGACGTGGCATAGTGAATGGCACTGCCTTCCTACAGAACCTGTCAAGACTTATCAAAACCACCAGCTGCCACCCACACAAGAAAGTAAAAAGGGATGGAAACATCCCTCAGCCCTGGAGTCCTGTATTTACCCCGCTCCCCCACCCCCAGGGATTGCTTTCAAAGTCTTTAGAGAAATTCTTCAATTTCTTCCAAGTTAAGGGGATAAGAATCGAAGATTATGATTTTGAAAAAGAAAACTATCATAGCCCATTGTTTTCTGTCTTTGAGTATTTGGAAAACTATGACGGAAAACTGGAATTCACAGTAGTCTGTAATATACATATTAATGTTCTATAAGTTTTGGAGAAACCTCAGGGCTGAATATTGACACTTAGGAGTTTCCACCATGAGCATGGTCCCGGGAGCTGGAAAAGAGGCTGCTTGGGGCATTTGAGACACATGACACTCTTCCTACCAATCAAAAGGCAGCTGCTTTCCTTTGCTGTGCATCTGTGTCAAAGTCACCAGAACAAAAGAAAAGAAACTCTCTTAGTAGACAATTTTCAATTGGACCATATGACCAAATGGATGTAAGCCAGAGAAACACATCATTAGAAAGTATGTTGGTCATGTTATAAAATGTAGATTCAGGGAACACAGTTGAGGTGACTATGATTTGATGAAAGGAAAACGATAGTAAAAGAAAAAAATACAGGGGCCCCTGGGTAGCTCTGTTGCTTGAACCGATGACTCTTGATTTTGGCTCAGGTCCTGATCTCAGGGTCTTGGGATGGAGCCCCACATAGGGCTCCGCACTCAGTGTGGAGTCTGCTTGAGATTCTCTCTCTCCCTCTGTCCCCTCTCCCCACTTGCTCTCTCTCTCTCTCCCAAAATAAATAAATAAATCTTACTAAATACTTCTTGCCTTTTCCATCCCTTTCTCTATTTGATATGTCTCTGGAAGATTTTCTTGACTGTGTTCCACCTTCCACATTTAAAAAAATGTTCAGTAATCATTTTATTCATTTATTTCATTAAAGCTCTTGCTTGCTCTTTCTTCTTTCTCGTGGTCTTCTTTTCCTGTTTCATCAATAAAATAGCATGATTAATTTTGTAAAAATACTAAGTGCTTTTGTTTCTCAACTTGTCCCTTTTCTCTGAGTTTCATTTTTGTTGCTGTACACTTAATCCTGATCTCTCTGCTTTATGGCAGATGCTCTTCTCAAATACCAGTGACGTGCGGTAAAGGGAGTCAAAAGAAAACAGTTAAAAAGCAGATCTGGAGGAGCTCCTGGGTGGCTCAGTCGTTAAACGTCTGCCTTCAGCTCAGGGCGTGATCCCGGCATCCTGGGATGGAGCCCCACATCAGGCTCCTCCCCTAGGAGCCTGCTTCTTCCTCTCCCACTCCCCCTGCCTGTGTTCCCTCTCTCATTGGCTGTCTCTCTCTCTGTCAAATAAATAATTAAAATCTTAAAAAAAAAAAAGCAGATCTGGAGATTGCAGAACATCAGATTCTAGAGTAGAGGGTTAATTTTTTTATTTATTTTTTTCTGAATAGAATTCCAGTCACAGCCATTGCTGGTTACTGGCTTGTGACAGGCTGGCAGCAGAGGGATTTTATCTGGAATGAAGAACCAGCAAATCTGTGTCAAATCTTGACTTCCTTCCACCAGCTCTATTAATGTCTCATTTACTAATGACTGTTAGATAATTGCACTAGTTTTAAAAAGTCTTGCTTGCTAAAGATGGACTAAAAGTGTTTTGACAGTAACGTTAACTAATTTCACTGAGATAATACACCTTTTGGTGGTACGGCAAACAAATACAATGTATTAATGGTGCCAGTTGCCTTTTTTCTGTATCGCAAAACTGAATCGTCTGTTTTGAATAATAAAACAAAATAATCAGCTACGTAACAAATATCAAGTGTGTTCTTGTTCACAATTTAAAACCAAATACATTCCTGTCTGCTGTTCACATCTGCTCCCTAGTTATGCCCATTGTTGTCTGCAGTTGTACATTGTAATGCTTGCTTTCTCTAACATGGACGCCTGACATTCTCTCAAACCTTCCACGGAAAGGGTGCTTCTGTGGGAGCACAGGCTTCTTGTGACCCTGGAGCACTATGAGAGGAGGTGGGGTTTGGGGATCCCAAGATGCTGGCTTTGCTCCTTCTCCTGAAGATGAGGATGTGGTCTTGCTGGTGCTGAGTTTATTAAAACAAAACAAAACAAAACAAAAAACCTGGGGTGCCTGGGTGGCTCAGATGAAGCATCTGCCTTTGGCTCAGGTCATGATCTCAGGGTCCTGGGATCGAGCCCCATATCAGGCTCCCTGCTCGGGGGGGAGTCTACTTCTCCCTCTGCCCCCTCCCCACTGCTTGTGCTCTCTCTCTCTCTCAAATAAATAAATAAATGAATTTTTAAAGCAATAAACGTAAATAAATTAAGGGGAGCACCACATTTGTATTGCCTTTGAGCAAATCCTGTACGTTACCTTGGAGTGAGGACTTTTAGCCAGAGCCAGATCTAAGATCTGTGGGGCCCAAAGATTATGGTGCTATTACTGCATTACAGCCTCTGGCCTGCGCTGGCATAGTGGTGCTGGGAGTATTTTGGGAAGCCATTCTTACCCTTGATTGGCTAACAATACCTTAACTCTACACGGAAGTGACTATCTCCCACAGAAATATATTTCACTAACTCTAAATTAAAATGAAGCCTAGCTTAAGTTCCCTCTACCAGAATTCCCAAAAATTCTGTGGCCACTCCACCGCTACCTGATACGAGGAAAAATGTGACAGAAGGAAAGTTGTCATAAAAGGAGTCAGTGGTCTTAACTGACTGTGGTTAAAATAGCTTCTTTTGCGTTTTTTACAAAAATACATGCTGTGAATATATTGTTCAGGCCTCTTCTATGGCCTTGGAAGGGAACTGTGTAAGCTTTCTAAGCTTCATGATAAATCCACACTTAGGTAATTGAAATAAACTGAACAGGGACTCACCCTCTGTCCACGTAGTTAATAGGAAAAGGATCCAAGACCAAGTTAGTTCTGTCGCTTCTTTCATAGAATGAGGGTAGAATCTGGAAATTCAACTTGTCAGTCCTTCCCATTAGCCACTCACCTGTAGCTTAGGTCAATGCGTGGGGGAAATGCTTGTGGATAATGGCTATGATAACTTTCTCTTGCATTCATTTATTCAACAAGTATTTGTTAATTGTCCATTATGTACTGGGTACTATTTGATATGATGGGGATAAAATGGTAAGTAAAACAAAGTCTCTGTCTTCAGTGATCTTCAAGTCTAACAGAGGAGAGACAACTTACTATTGCATCTTTATGCAAAACAAGTATGTGAAAAGTCATAGAATAATTTTTCTATCATCCTGTTCATGCTTTGGCACAGAGCACTGGTGATCCCTGAAACATAGGTCTCTAAAGTTCCATCCATGGCCTTGGTATCTCTGGTCTCTTCCTAGTCCTAAAAAATGAGAGAAAAGGAAGGCAAGAATTTTGAGGAATGGAGAATGTAGAAATGGAGAAATCAACCCGTCTCCCAATCTTTGTTCTTTCTTTTAGAATGTCTAGTCTTGGGCTCCTTTGGACTGTGGACAACATAGAGGAGGTATAGTCTTTTACACTCAACTAGTCATCAGTGATGGATAATAAGAGACTAGGTCCCATGTGAGGAGTCTTCTCTTTTAGGCTCTCGTATCATTGCTAACACAATGGCTGCAAAGCATTTGTAGGAAATGTAATGGCTCTCATTATTGAATGGCATGAAAGACAAAGACTTCACCCAATGTTCACCTTTGCCTCAGACTTTCAGAAAGTCATCTAATTTCTTAGCATCTCAGGTGCATAGCAGTGAAACAAGGTCAACTAAACAAATTGCTTACTTATCTCATTGGGATACAAACTGTTGCAAGAATTGCAGCTGTGAATAAGTTGGATTTCCAGAAGGCTTGTCTATGGCTGGGATGAGTTAAGCACGACTCCGTGGGCCCTAAAGAACGAATAACCATAGAAGGTTGTACATAACAACAACAACAACAAAATGAATTCAAAAGGAAATCCTTGGGCAGAAAGAGAGTCTAATTAATATTGAATCAATAGTAACATCAACACTTCCGCTGATCAAGCCAGGCGTTCTCTACTCTCCTGGGTCTTTGGCTGCTTGATTGTTGTCTGTCTTCAGATAGACCCTCCCAGGAATGCTGGTATTCTGGAAACGGGGATGGGAATTCCACTATCGGGTAAAAATTGCAGTGATGTCATAAATATGCAAATGATTGTCTCTGCCAAGAATCCTAAGTTTCTTTAAGTCTGTTAAGCTCTCAATAGGCCAAACATATAAGATCTTAAGAAGCATGAGAAAAGAACACAGAGCTTGAATCCTGGCTCTGCAAATCTCTGGGTGTATGTGACCTTGGACACATTACCTGCCATCTTTGAAGTTCAATTTTCCTAACCCATGCAGTAAGGTTAACAATAGCTCTTGTTACAGAATTGTTCAGATGATGTAAAGAAATTTTATACTCACATAAAGTATGTGCCATAAAGTACATTATGTACTAATTATGAATTTCAGCACAATAATAAACTATTTTTTTATCACTTGTTCTTTCTCCAGTGCTTAAACTTTGGGCTAAGAAAGACTTTCTCACAAGATTATTATGATCTGTAAACATGAGCCAACTTCTCTCTAGCAATTATTTTGCTGGGAAGTAAGCAAGGTCATAAATCAATAATGACTCTTGCAACCTCAGGACTTATTGATTCTGCTGTTTATCTTCTGTCATGTTCCTGGAAAACCCAATTATTTTGGGAAGTTACCCAAACTAGTTTACCCGTTATTCTATATTAGTGTTATTAGAAACAAGTTATGAAAGCATTTGATTGTTTTTCCAAGAAAAACAATAGTACAACAGAGATATTACTTTATCCAATACATTTCTTAACATATTATATATTTTTTTAGGAGAACAAATTGGGATAAACAGCTAAATATT
Source organism: Ailuropoda melanoleuca (assembly GCF_002007445.2). Classification (NCBI taxonomy): domain Eukaryota; kingdom Metazoa; phylum Chordata; class Mammalia; order Carnivora; family Ursidae; genus Ailuropoda; species Ailuropoda melanoleuca. The sequence continues at coordinate 36,528,451 of NC_048238.1, forward strand.
TTTTTCAATACATGTGTTCATGATAAATTCTTCTTTCCTGGGCACCACAGTTGAGAGTTAAAGAATGCATTAGCTAAGAAAATCTCTAGGAATACATGGGCCCAGTTCATCCTATGCGGCTGGCCACTGGCAATGATTTAAAGGAGAATATTGACAAATTCAACTCCCTCTCTCCGTTCCCTTTCTTTCAGTTTAGTCCATCTGTTTGATAAGAGGTAATCACGGTGAGGTACAAAACTTTCTTTTGTGAGTGTGAAGTAGCTTGAATTTGAGCCCAATAGTTGGAAGACCAAACGGAGCTATTTATCAAAACAAAATGAGGTATGAAGGAGGGTAGTGGTTCCCGGAACTGGTCTAAGAATCATGTGACATATATGTTAAAATGCAAATTTGCCGCCCTCATCTGAGAATCTCTGAAGGCAGTACAACCAAGTGCTTCTTATGACCAGGCAGGTTGGGCAGAGACTGGGAGAGAGGACAGCTGTCACCTAACTTATCAGAAGACAGATGGGGCTTACCTGACGTAACAATCTCCCATCACTTCTGTTTTCTCCTACTTAATATACAAATATCAATCTCTCTCCAGACCACATCAAAGAATTTCTATGAGAATCATAAGAGGTTTAATTTCCAAACCTTTATATTTTATGCAAAGTTTTGAAAACGATCCTGAAGACACTAACAAACCCAGTAGGATCGCAATGTTTCTACTTCCAAAGCACGATTCACAGTTTGACAAATATTTTTTAGCAACCCTCTTCTGCAACCTTTCCAAAATCACCATAACAACCCACACCAGCCAGTAGCTCCCGAAGTGCCCCGTGTGATACTATTTCCCAGGAAATGCGCTACTATATTTGTGCAATTAAAAAATATTGACTTTAGGGGCCCCTGGGTGGCTCAGTCAGTTAAGCATCTGCCTTCGGCTCAGGTCATGATCCCAAGGTCCTGGGATCCAGCCCTGCATGGGGCTTTTTGCTCAGTGGGGAGCCTGCTTCTCCCTCTCTGTCTGCCTGCCGCTCCCCCTGCTTGTGTTCTCTCTCTCTCTCTCTTTCTCTAATAAAGAAATGAAATCTTAAAAAAAATTAAAAAATAAAAAATATTGACTCTAGGGGCACCAGGTGGCTCAGTTGGTGAAGCCTCTCTGACTTGATTTCAGCTCAGGTCATGATCTCAGGGTCGTGAGATTGAGCCCTGCGTCAGGCTCCATGCTCTGCTTGGACTCTGCTTGAAATTCTCTCTCTCCCTCTCCCTTGATTCTCCCCCTGCTCACTCTCTAAATAAATAAATAAAATCTTTAAAAAAATATTGACTCTAGAAATGAAAAATAGAACTACCATATGATGCAGCAATCCCAGATACAGAACCATTATCTTGAAGAAATAACTGCACTCCCACGTTCATGGCAGGGTTATTCACAATAGCCAGGATATGGAAACAACCCACGTGTCTGTCACTGTGTCGCTGGATGAATGGATCAAGAAAACATGATATATACAAACAGTGGAATATTACTCAGCCTTAAAAAGGAAGGAAATCCTGTCTGTAGACAACATGAATGAACATGGAGGGCATTGTGTTAAGTGAAATAAGCCAGACAGAGAAAGTCAAATACTGCGCGGTATCACTTATAATATGGAATCTAAAAAAAAAAATTTGTTTTAATTTTTAAGAAGTCAAACTCATAGAAACAGAACTGCGGTTGCCAGGGGTGAGGGGGGATACAAAGAGGTCAGTAAAAGGGTGCAAACTTTCAGTTATAAGACGGATAACTCCTAAAGATCTAATGTGTAAGATGGTGACTGTAGTTGGTAACATTGTATTATGTAATTGAAATTTACTCAGATAGTAGAACTTAAATGTTCTCTCTCTCTCTCTCACACACACACACCCCAAAATTAAATACATGAGGTGAGGGGTGTGTTAATGAACTTGGTGGGAGAATCTTTTCGTAAAATACATATCGAGCAAAAAAAATATTAAAATGCGGGAAAAAATGTATGTCACTGCTTTAAAGGAAAAGAATTGAGCCTATAACCTAGTTGTTATTAGGCATTAACCATTTGAATTGGGCTTATTTTCTTGGTTAAACTAATATTCTGTCTTTAACAAGTGCTCCACAGTTATATGGAGAAAAAAATCTAAATAACTGTTGTCATTGTGTTAATAGCCGTTGTAATATTAATAACTTTTTCAACTCAATATGTATTTGGGCATTTTGGCTAGAGGCAGGAATTTGCATTAATAGAAAAACTCCTGTAAAGTGAAGGGGATAAATGCAATATTAATCTAGCCAAGAAAATATACTCAGCCCCCTCATGGTTATTGCCTATTAGGAACCAAGCACTAAGAAAGATTTTCCCTTTCTTTTAACAATAAAAAAATATTATTAATACAAATATTATGGAAAAGCCCTGAGCTAAGTGTTTTACATGCTTTATTTCTTTTAAACCTTATAACAGGAGCGCCTGGGTGGCTCAGTCAGTGAAGCGTCTGCCTTCGGCTCAGGTCATGATCTCGGGGTCCTGGGGTCAAGCCCTGTGTCAGGCTCCCTGCTCAGTGGGGAGCTTGCTTCCCCCTCTTGCTCTGTCCCTCCCCTGCTCATGTACTCTCTCTCAAATAAATAAATAAAATCTTGAAAAAAAAACCCTCATGGCAACCTTCTGGAATAAGTATGATTATTATCATCATTTTGCAAATGAGTACACGGAGACTCAGGAAAGCTGTAACTTGCCACAAGTCTGTCGGGTACTAAGTGGCAGTCAGCCTATGTATTCATTTCCATCTAACTCCAGAAGCCAGATATTTAATCACTATCATGTACTGATTCTTAACCAAAGCCAAATAGAAGCTTGATAGTTCACATTTTTCCTTTCTGAGGTCATGTATCTTCATTTATTTACACTTCCTGCTTGATATTTGTGAAAAAAAAAAGAAAGAAAAACCTCAAGAAATCAGCAAAAGTGCCACTATCAATTGCTTTTAGGCTAAAACTTTATTTAAACATCTCTTGCTAACTTCTGTTACAAATGGATGTGTGCGCACGTGTGTGCGTGTGACTATACATTCATGGTGATGTGAAAGTCATAACATCTAATTAAGAAACCTGTTATCTTTGTTCGGAAGCCTTTCTTCTGGGTCTTTCCAGCTTCGGTATTTGTCTCAGGAGCTGCTAGACACTAGTAGGTTGTAAATGATGCTGGGTTTGTGCTCAAATTTGACTGATCGACCTCTCAAGAGGTGACAAGCTGCCTTTACCTGGGTTTAAATACCAGTGTTGATGCCCGCTGGATTCTCTGGAAGCAGGTGTTGTTGAGATAGAATTTGGCAGAAGTACTGGTTCGGAAGGGGAAGGAAGCAGGATTGGGCAGAGAGATAGGTTGAACAGCTAAGCAGACCAGACCAAGTCTAGAGGGGACCTTATAGGGGGGCTCTGGAGACTGTAGGGCCCATTGGAGTTGTCCCTCATTTCGGATTGCCAGATCCAGCAAATAAAAATATGGGACATCTATGAAATGTGAATTTCAGATAAACACCAAATAACTTTTTAGCAGAAGTACGTCCTTTGCAGTATTTTGTCTGGCAACCCTTCCCCAGTTGGAACGAAATGTCTGGGTCTTTATACCCCAATTTTGATCCGTCATTAACCGTGGGCCAGCCCAGGAAGGGCATGAACTTGGGAAAAGTGGCTCTCTGCAGCCGACCCTGCTCAGAGGCAATGCTGTCTCGGGTAGATAGATCCCGAAAGACTGGAGACCTGGGGCAGCAAACCCGTCCTTGAAGGGAGATCTTGGAGGCATCCTCCATGCTCCCCACAAATGGTATAGTCCAGGGAAGTCTTAGTGAACCTTCGAACTCCAAACAAGGGTCTTCACAAAGGAACTCTAGCCCCTTGAAACTTGGCTGCTTGGTACCTCACGCTGGTACCGCACATAAATCCCTGAACGAGAAAGCTCTTTTCAGTCCACTGTGCAAACAGTGAGGATGAGCATATATCCGCGGAAAAAATACGATAACCGGAGGAGTTCAGAGCAGGGCTGCTTAATGAGTGTGTGTGTCTTGCAGTCACGCAGGGCCCGGTGCTCCATCGGCCCTGACGCTTGGTTTCGTGCTGGGCATTTGCCACCTCAAAACGCAGGATCGTTTTATCTTCAATCATCTATTTTGTTAGCGAAGTCCGATGGGACTATGGAGCTTGCCTGTGAGCCGAGGAGATGCGCACACCATCTGCGTGCCTGCTGTGGCTTCTGGCCCCGTTCATGACTTGTGTTTGAGAGGCCCGGTGAGCACGGAATCCCAGGGAGTCCCCCGGGCATGGGAGTTCAGGGGGATGCAAAGGGAATACAAGATGAGTAGGCTACAGCTCTGACGGTGAGCTGGGGCACTGCCACCCCCAAGAAGCCATGTTTTCTTTTTGGTTTTTTTTGGTTTTTGTTTGTTTGTTTGTTTGTTTTGATGTAAAATTCGATGATTCATTAGTTGCGTATAACACCCAGTGCACCATGAAATACGTGCCCTCCTTACTACCCATCACCAGCCTATCCCATTCCCCCACCCCCTCCCCTCTGAAGCCCTCAGTTTGTTTCTCAGAGTCCATAGTCTCTCATGCTTCATTCCCCCTTCTGATTACCCCCCTTTCTTTATCCCTTTCTTCCCCTACCTATCTTCCTAGTTCTTATGTTCCATAGATGAGAGAAATCATATGATAATTGTCTTTCTCTGCTTGACTTATTTCGCTTAGCATTATCTCCTCCGATGCCGTCCATGTTGCAGCAAATGTTGAGAAATCGTTCTTTTTGATGATTGAGTAATATTCCATTGTATATATGGACCACAGCTAGATACAGACGTAGTGAAGAGAAGGGCCATATGCACCCCAATGTTCATAGCAGCATTGTCCACAATAGCTAAATCATGGAAGGAGCTGAGATGCCTTTCAACAGATGACTGGATTAAGAAGCTGTGGTCCATGTTTTCTCTTTGAAGTAGAACTTTCTTTGTGGGTTTTTGTTGTTGTTGTTGTTGTTATTTATTTATTTATTTATTTATTTATTTATTTATTTATGACTATGTTCAATTATCCAGCATATAATACATCATTAGGTTTTGGTGTCGTGTTGAACAATTCATCAGTTGCGTGTAACACCCAGGTCTCATCACTACAAGTGCCCTCCTTAATACCCACCACCCAGGTACGCCCTCCCCCAACCCCCTCCCCTCTGAAACCTTCAGTTTGTTTCCCTGGAGTCCAGAGTCTCTCATGGTTTGTCTTCTTCTCTGATTTCTTCCCATTCAGTTTTCCTTCCCTTCCCTTATGATCCTCTGCGCTATTCCTTATGTTCCACACATGAGTGGAACCATATGATAATTGTCTTTCTCTGCCTGACTTATTTCACTTGGCATAACCCACCCCCCAGCTCCATCCCTGTTGAGGCAAAAGGTGGGTACTCATCCTTTCTGATGGCTGAGTAATATTCTCTTGTATGTATGAGCCACATCTTCTTTATCCTGAATTAGAACTTTTTTTGAATGCAAAAAGCCAATAACATTCTAGGAAATACGAATGACCAAGGAACCGTGCTATCTCCGTTCTTACATTTTTTCCTGTATTAACCAACCTCTTATACTGAAAACGATGCTAGAGAAGGAAAGGGACAGATCGGACACCCTCTATTTCTCCTTTCCTCTTAGACCTTCCTAACTTGTTAGTAAGCAGGAGGGAGAGTGTTGGTGGAATGTATGTTTGTCAAGAGAAATAAGAACAGGCGAGTGGCTTTTTACCATGTTCCCACTGTTCCGGGAAGAGTGGAATATATATGTACCTATGAGCTACAAAACATGAATTGTGGAATTTCAGTGATTCTGTTTAAGAGTTAAATGCTTTTTTTTAAAAAATATTTTATTTATTTATTCGACAGAGATAGAGACAGTCAGCGAGATAGGGAACACAAGCAGGGGGAGTGGGAGAGGAAGAAGCAGGCTCATAGAGGAGGAGCCTGATGTGGGGCTCAAACCCATAACGCCGGGATCACGCCCTGAGCCGAAGGCAGACGCTTAACCGCTGTGCCACCCAGGCGCCCCAAGAGTTAAATGCTTTTATATTCGCAGTTAAAAATAGCACTGCACCCTATGAGCCCGAAGAGTAAAATTCATACTAACAGCTTAATTTTTTATTTTTCTTTGCTTCAAATGACATTAAATGGCTGATTAAAAAATTTTTTAATTAAAAAAACCCAAAACACCAACTCATGGCAAGTCCAGAAAGAAACTGCAGAAGAAAGGAAAAAGCTTTATCTTTTAGTATAGGTATTTTTCCCGTGTTTTGAACAGGGGACCCTGCATTTTTGTTTTGCACTGGGGCCCGCAAATGATTCAGGGAGCCACGCATCAGGGGATTAGCAAGTGTAAGTGGAGTAACAAGTATAAATACAGTGGGACGGGGTCCTGAAAATCAGTTTCAGGAAAAAACCCCAGTCTTCCAGGGCTGTGATTGTCCACGGGTGGACTTGCACTACTTTTAACAATTTGTTTTCATAACGTGTGGTTCAGCTTGCCAGCAATGATTTTCTCTCCTTATTTTGTTCCCCATTTACCGGATATTCATTGTGAGTCTATTTTGGATACAGCATGTGCTAGGGAATATGAAAGAGGACAAAGTGGGAATGGACCACACAAACTATCAGTGTCAGCTACCTTCCAGAAGCTTGTATTTGAATAATGGCACTTTTCTAATTATTTTCTAAATTCTGATATATACCTGTACACATACACATTTGTAAATACACACTCACACCCACCATTTACCCTTCCTCCTCTTTCAATCATACTGTGTTCCCCTTCTTCTTCCTAGATCCCCACTCATTTCAGCATGGTAATGACGATGACCGTAATTAACATTATTCTGAGCATTTTCCACATATCCATTCAGTTCCTCTTCACAGGAGCCCATTTTTTATCTTCACTCTACAAATGAAGGAACTGAAGCACAGAGAGGTTAAGTAATTTGCTCCAAATCAAACAGCTAGAAAGGAGATGAGCCAGGATTTGCACTAATGGAGTACCCCCATTAGGCTGCGCTCTAGACTTTTCCCAAAGTTTTGGGCAAGAGTGACTTTGCATAGCGGTCTCCACATGTACATATGTGGACTGTGGCAGAAGGCAAGTACTGAAAATTCCAGCAGAGTTCTAGGGGATGAATTTCCAGATCCTTGGCATCACTGAACTCTCTTTCCTAAAAATGGTCTGCCTAGAGCAAACTTGTAATTGGGGCTGGCTCCCTGTCCCACCCCCCCGTTTGCAATAGTCCTTTTCCCTTTTTACAGAAGAAAGGTCCTCATACTGAATCTTATTATGGTTCACTGCCCTGGGGTCTAACACACTCCAAAGTGCCAACCAAAAGGTAATTTAAAGTATCTGTAATAGTGTTGAGAAAGTGAATGACTTTTAAGACTGAGGTCCTAAATTTATAATTTATAATTTAGGGGTTTCTAATCCTTCATTATCAATTAAAATAAAAGAGACCTAAAAAGATTACTGGCTGACAGATTATTAAAAAATAACTTTTGGTGATAGATCACTACATGAATTTTGTCCTAGAACTTGGAAGGAGTTGGGTGGCAGTTTTATACAAAGCTCCTTCTGTTCCCAACCTCTTATTCAAGTGACAAGTTTTCTTAGTATATAAATAGAACAGAGCAAGTGAATTTATGTCATGTCCTATTTCAACCTAAGGATAAGTATCATTCATTCTTGGATGTATAAACTGTGTAAAGATAATATTATCTACCTTATTAAGAAGTACAACTTCCATTAAGATTTTAACTTCTAATAATTATTTATCAAAGCCTGTAATATATTTGATGTTTCTGATCATTTTTCTAATAGTAATTGTAATGACGATTCAATCTTTAAAAAAACTTTTAATATGTAATGTTACCTGCTCAAAGGGAATTTTTAAAAATTAGATTTCAACTTAAATACATGTATTTCCTGCATAGAAGATAAGTAGGTTGATTGGTAAGAGATTTTCCAGGATAAAATATATGACAGCAGGGGCACCTGGGTGGCACAGTGGTTAAGCGTCTGCCTTCGGCTCAGGGCATGATCCTGGCGTTATGGGTTTGAGCCCCACATCAGGCTCCTCTGCTATGAGCCTGCTTCTTCCTCTCCCACTCCCCCTGCTTGTGTTCCCTCTCTCGCTGGCTGTCTCTAACTTTGTCAAATAAATAAATAAAATCTTTAAAAAATATATATGACAGCAGGTAAAACTTCTGAGGGATAAGTAACTGGAAAAATAAAGTCAAGAAGAAGAAGAAATATGGGGCACCTGGGTGGCTCAGTCATTAAGCATCTGCCTTCGGCTCAGGAAGTGATCCCAGGGTCCTGGGATTGAGCCCCACATCAGGTTCCTCCTCTGGAAGCCTGCTTCTTCCTTTCCCACTCCCCCTGCCTGTGTTCCCTCTCTCACTGGCTGTCTCTCTCTCTGCCAAATAAATAAATAAAATCTTTAAAAATAAATAAATAAATAAAATATATAAATAAATAAAAGGCTTTTTCCCGGGGCATAATTCAAAGTTGTTCCACTAGACCAGAACCCTTTGAGTGAAAGAATGTATTACTCTGGGGCGCCTGGGTGGCTCAGTCGGTAAGCGTGATCCCAGAGTTCTGTAATCGAGCCCCACATCAGGCTCCTCCGCTGGAAGCCTGCTTCTTCCTCTCCCACTCCCCCTGCTTGTGTTTCCTCTCTCGCTGGCTGTCTCTCTCTCTCTCTGTCAAATAAAAGATAAATATTTTTTTTTAAGGATTTTATTTATTTATTTGACAGAGAGAGAGACAGCCAGCGAGAGAGGGAACACAAGCAGGGGGAGTGGGAGAGGAAGAAGCAGGCTCATAGAGGAGGAGCCTGATGTGGGGCTCGATCCCATAACGCCGGGATCACGCCCTGAGCTGAAGGCAGACGCTCAACCGCTGTGCCATCTAGGCGCCCCAAATAAAAGATAAATCTTTAAAAAAGAAGAAGAAGGAGGAGGAGGAGGAGGAGAAATAGGGTAACATTTCTGACAGTTAAAGAAGAGCTTGTTCAGATAATTTTTTAAAATAGAGGATGGTGAGTGGCACTGTCATAACAAATTCCACTGGATACCTTTGCGAGTGATGTCATAGTCTGTTTAAAAGTGTCAGAACTTAGGGGCACCTGGGTGGCTCAGTCGGTTAAGCACCTGACTCTTGATCTCAGCGCAGGTCATGATCTCAGGGTCTTGAGATCATGCCCCGTGTCAGGCTCTGTGCTGGGCATGGAGACTGCTTAAGATTTTCTCTCTCTCTCTTCCTCTGCCTCTCCTCCACCCCCCCTTACGTGTGCACATGTGTGTATGCGTGCTCACATGCGCGCACTCTCTCCCTCTCTCTCTAAAAAAAAGCCAGAACTTAAAATATACCCTTTGTCCATATTTAGCATTATAATGAAAAAAGTTAAAGGTCAACTTAAAGAATTGGGAAAGAGTATTTCATTTAATAAACCTTTTTGAAGATACACTAACATAAAAGTTGGAGGACCTCATGACCTGGAAGAATTGTCTTGTAACCTAAGTATATTATGTTCTATTCATCTCCATTACACACTCCTTCAGCTCTTTTTAATGCCCAGAGCATTCTCTGAAGTTGATGAAACCCTCGTGCCCAGAAAGAAGGAAGTATTAGAGAAAGGAGTGATAGAAATTCATCAATTGTAGTGTCTCCAGAGGGGATGTTTAAATGAGTAATCAATTTTATTCTTCTCTTCATCATGTTCAGGGAACTTTTGGCCTGCTTACTTATTCAATTTCAAAATTGCATCTCTCATAATTGCTTTTGGGCCTCCATACAGCATTGATGAGTAAGAAAAGTATTTACCTTACAACGTCCCACTGGAATGGTTCTAGAAAAAGAGAAAAGATAGTACGATTTTATAAGTGAGGAAATGAAACAGAACGATTGCCTTCACTTTGGAAATGGAAAGCAAAATGACTGACAGAGGCGTAATCATGATATAAAGAATGAGGAACCAAATCACTTGTGACCAGCTGTGTCCACCTAAAGTTAGTTATTTAGCCCCTCTGAGACTTAGTATCCTCAAATAAGAAAAAAAATAATATATGTCTTAGAGATTTCTGTCAGGTATGAATGAGAATAAGCGTGCAGAGTTTGGGAAAATGCTCAATATAAAAAATGTAACCGAGCCATGTCACCAAGATGGCGACCAGGTGGCTCCTGACTTTGTTTCCCTTCACAAGAACAACTAACACCTATTCAAGACCAAGACACCACTAAGAGAATTCTAGAACACAAGGGTGAGTCTAATGCCTTCCCTGCACCTCACAAATCAAGACCGACTGCATTAGAAGGGCAAGAGAAGTGGCTACCTGTTGACCGCATTGGCCCTCCCCCAGACCAGCAGAGCACCACTTGGAGAGGCCTCCCCTGAGTTTCCAGTTTCTGTGGGAAAAGAGAGTGGGGAGCAGGGGGACACAACTAACTCCCCCAGCACTGCGGCTTACTTTGCAGGAACCTCCACTCTGATCTCACACCATGGGGATTGTGGGACAATCTACAGGGCTCAACCACTGGTAATCTGAGTGGCGGAGAAGGGGCAAGAAGCTTGCAACAACCAGCATGGGGATCTTGGCAGACCAAGTTCGTCCCTGCAGTGCCCAAGTAGTAACCCCAACCAACATCATTGCCCCTGTGGTGGTCTGCAGATCTGCCTGGTTTGGACCCTCAAAAGAGAAGTTTGCCAACCCTAGAGCTTTGTCTGCCCACATCCAGGCAAGGAGCTGAGTCACAGTCCCACTGTGGAGAGTGCTTTCCAGCACCCTCTGACCAGAAGGACCAGCCACAGTTCCTGGAAGTGTTGGCGGCCCCGTGGCTCTCGAGCCTGAGAGACAGACAAACAGAACTGATTGCCCCCCGAGTGAAGCCAGTACCAGGCGTGGAGGGTTCCCATGCTATGCGCAGGCAGGGAGATTAATTCATAGCCAAGGCTGAGGGTAAGTCCTGCCCCTCCCAACCAGAGAGCTTGTTTGGGAAATTGAGAGTAGCCAGAGCAGCTCCCACACCCACCCCCCATTCCCCTGCTCCACAGAACTCCTAGAAAAAAGAACACGGGAGCCACGCTGCTTGACGTGGGTCTTGGAGATGATTTTTTAGATGTGATACTTTAAGCACAAGATACAAAATAAAAAAAATAAACAAGAGGGACTACATTAAATTAAAAGCTCTGCACTGCAGAGGACACCAACAACAAAATGAAAAGACAACCTATGGGATAGGAAAAAATATTTGCAAACCACAAACCTGATAAGGGGTTCGTATCCAAAGCATACATATATATATATCAATATATATAGATATATATATACACACACCAATTCATACAACTCTACAGCAAGCAAAGAAACAAACAAACAAAAACCTCAATTAAAAAATAGGCAAAGGACCTGAATAGTCATTTCTCCGAAGAAGATAGATGAAAGGCCAACAGGCACATGGAAAGATGCTCACCATCACTTCCCGTCAGGGAGACGCAAATCTAAACCACAAAGAGATATCACCTCACACCTGTCAGGATGGCTGAAATCAAAAAGAGAAATAACAAATGTTGGGGAGGATGTGGAGAAAAAGGAATCCTTGGGCACAGTTGGTGGGAATGTGAATGGGTGCAGCCCCCGTGGAAAACAGAATGCAGGTCCCTCAAAAAACTAAAAATAGAACTACCCTATGATGCAGCAATTCCACTTCCAGGAATATATCCAAAGGTAACAAAAACACTAACTCAAAAAGATATTTATACCCCCCATGTTCATAGCGGCATTATTCACAAGAGCCAAGACATGGAAGCAACTTAAGTGTCCATCGATGGATGAATGAATGAAGAAGCTGTGGTATTATTATTATATTATATTATATGTTATTATATTATATATTATATATTGTATAATATAATATATTGTATATAATTATTATAATATGTATTAATTATTATTAATAATATTATATATATTGTATATTATATTATTCAGCCATTTAAAAAGGAAATCCTACCATTTGCGACAACATGGATGGACCGTGAAGGCATTATGTGAAGTGAAATACAAGGAAAAGACTAATACCATGTGATCTGACATATGTGACTCTACAAAAAGAAACTGAACTCGAAGAAAAAGAGATCTGACTTGTGGTGGTTACAAGAGGGAGAGGGTGGGTAGAGGAGGAATGGGAAGAAGGTGGTCAAAAAGGTACGAACTTTAGTTATAAGATAAATAAGTCCTAGGGATGAACGTACAACACGATGACGATAGCTAACACCGCTGTGTGATACACACGACAGTTGTTAGGAGAGTGAATCGTAAGCGGTCTCACCACAAGCAGAAAATTTTTTCCTTTATTCTTTTCTTTCTTTTCATTTTATTGCCTCTATATGAGAAGATGGATGTTAGCTGAACCTATTGTGATTGTTTCACAATATATGTAGGTCAAACCATCATGCCGTATACCTCAAAATTACACAGTGGTATAGGTCAATTATTTCTCAATAAAACTGGGGAAAAATTGTAAGAAATCTGTGAAGTTGGCCATGAAAGGAAAAAAACTTCTTGAAAGTATAAGGCCAGGTGATTCATTTGAATATATGAGAGTTTTCCATTTTTAAGTAGTGCCCTTTGTGGTTTTTTTTAATATTTTATTTATTTATTTGAGAGAGAGACAGAGACAGGGACAGAGAGGCCCAGCCGGGGAGGAGAGGGAGAAGCAGGCTCCCTGCTGAGCAGGGAGCCCCACTCGGGGCTCCATCCCAGGACCCTGAGATTACGACCTGAGCCGAAGACAGGTGCTTAGCTGACTGAGCCACCCAGGCGCCCCTATGTAGTGCCCTTTAAAAGCTCTGTTATTATGTCAGAGGTATTGTCATTGCTAAGACTTTTCAGTAATTTCTCTTTTAGGATTATCTTCAAAACAGTAATTTAGGATAGCCTGCCTTTTAAAGACTGTTAATAAGGTTTTTATTTTGAGAGAATTATCGATTCGCATGCACTTGTAAAAAATAATACAAACAGATCTTGTGTACCCTTTCCCTTGATTATATAACCAGTTGCAAAATAGAGTGCGAAATCACAACCAGGATATCGAGACTGATACAATCCACTGTTCTACTTCACATTTTCCAGTATTATTTGTGCTTGTGTGTGTGTGTGTGCGTGTGTGTGTGTGTGTGAAGATATTCAATTTTGCAAAGAACGTACAGATGAAACATTTAATAATTTCTGACTATGAGGCCCAGGCTGTTTAATCAGAATCTGGATCAGAATTTGAGGAGCTTTGAAAAAACAAAACAGATGGAAATCCGCAGAAGCTTCGCTGCTTGGTAAAATGTCATTATGACCCTAGGAATGGAAAAACCTTCTTAATAAAATACAAAATGTACTAAACTAAAAGGAAAAGTTTCTACACTTGTGGTGAGCAAAGCATAATGAATAGACTTTTCAAATCACCAGGCTGTACGTCTGAAACCAAAGGAACATTGTGTGTCAGCTGTACTTCAATTTAAAAAAAACCGAAAGGAAAATTTGATAGACTGGAACATATCAAAATTAAAACCTTCTGCAGAAGAAAACACATATTAATAAAGTTTAAAGGCAAAATGCAGGCTGGGCAAACATATTTGCTGCAGATATAAGAGGCAAAGCCTTAGTATCAAGAAAATACCAAAAGATTCTGTCAATGAATGCAGAGACAAAACACACCATAGAAAAATGAAGACTCTAGGCTAGCACCCGCTTCATAAGAACAGGAATGTAAATGGAAGTATAAGTGAAAAAATGCTCCATCCGGGAAATGCACGTTAAAATAGCAATAAGGGACTCCTGGGTGACTGCGTCGGTTAAGCGGCTGACTCTTGATTTTGGCTCAGGTCATGACCTCAGGGTCCTGGGATGGAGCACCCGTGGGGCTCCGTACTCAGCAGAGAGTCTGCTTGGGGATTCTCTCTCTACCTCTCCCCCTGCTCATGCTGTCTCTTTCTCTCTCTAAAATAAAGAAATAAATCCTTAAAAAATAAAATAAATTAACAAAAATATGACTTTTTATTCTGTTTAGAAATCTGAAAGTTGATCCTATAAAGTGGAAATGGATGATAACAATAATAGTATCTATTAATTGAGTGTTACATGTGAATGACCACATTTAATGCTCCAAACAGAGCTATGAGGCATGCGATGGCAGTGTGAATTGGATCAGCCGCACGGGAGGGCGGGTTGGTCGTATCTATTAAAGCTAAAAGTATGCACGCCCATGACTCAGCAATTTCACTTCTTAGCATCTACCCTGGAGACATACTTGCTCATGCGCACAAAGAAGCGTGTATGACGATGTTTACTGCAGCAGTATCTGTCATAGTTAGAGCCTGGAAATGAACTAAGTGTCCAGTAACAAGAGAATGGCTAATTGTCTATGCATACAGTAACTCAAATGAGTGCAGAGTTACCCATACTAATGCACATAAATCTCCAAAACACATTATGTGAAATACGTACATCGCACTCTACATTTTACCATACTACATATATATATGCGTAAATATGTAGAAATAATATAATACACAGAAATAATACAAATACGTGAAAATAATAAATATAATATATGTTAAGATTAATTAAACTTAATCTCCATCAAGAAGGAGAAGAAGCTAAAGTTCAGGGAGTCTAAGGAACTTTTTATTTGATATTTATGAGACATCTCAAAGCGTTGTAATGACTAGTTTTCTAAGTGCAACAGCAGGATACACACAGATAAACCAAGCTTCTAATCCCAGTTCTGCTACTAACTGACTGTATTATTATTGATAAGTCAATTACCCTCTCTGACTCTTATTATTCCAGTTGAAAAATGCCAATAGTAATATCCACCTTTTGTATGGGATTGTTTTCAGGATAAAATAAGGCACCGTATATAGAGAGCTTAGTGCTGTACCGAGCACAAAGTAAACCCTCAAAACAGGTTAACTCTTCTTAGTCACATTCTAGACCAGAAAGAAAAACAGCATCCGTGATTAACTCTGGGCATGTTCAGGGGTGCCTCGGTGGCTCAGTCGGTGAAGTGTCTGCTTTTGGCTCAGGTGATGATCATGGGGTCCTGGAACTGAGCCCCACATCAGGCTCCCCGCTCAGCGGGGAGTCTGCTTCTCCCTCTCCGTCTCCCTCTGCTCCTCACCACGCCCCCCACTTGTGCACGTGCTCTCTCTCAAATAAACAAATAAAATCTTTAAAAAAGACAACTGGGGTTGTTCAGTATAGGTTTGTTAGGAAATAAAATCTTAGTTGAGATTTTTTCATAAGGATACGGAGGGCACAGTAGACTGGGCAAACAGCACACCTGCCTACTGGAATGCGATCAGAGGTGAAACACAAGGGCAAATTCAATGAGCTACCTGCCACTGGGGAATGGGGTGTCAGGGAAACGGAGTTTGGGTAACACGGTGAAAGAGCTTGGTTGCCTTGCTATGACAGCTGGGCTTCATTAAGTCTATTGATTAAAAGGAAGTATTGAAGGAGTTGAAATAGAGTCATGATTAGCCCAAGATGGCAGAATTGAGCATGCATCGTAGGCGGAGCTAGTCGTGACAGCAGGAGGGGAGAAGCTAAGCAGCGTCTAAATAACCGGTCCCTACCAGTCCTTAAAGGCAAGGTACTTGCTGCAAGACCCAGTGACTTGTGTGTCATAAAACAGTAAGGAGAACCAGGTAAAGGCTGGAAAACATGAGAAGAGGTAGATCATACAAAGAATTATACAGAATATATTACAAATCCAGCTAAAGATATTATTTCCCCCCAGTGATAGTCATATATATTTTAAAGAATGTAAGAGGAAAAAATTGTTTTTTGTATTTACCCAGACATTTCCATATCTATTGCTTCATTTCTGAAGATTCATGTTTCCCTCGGGTATCATTTCCCTTCATCCTGAAGAACTTCCTTTAGCATTTCTTTTTTTTTTTTTTTAAAGATTCTATTTATTTATTTGACACAGAGACAGCCAGCGAGAGAGAGAACACAAGCAGGGGAGTGGGAGAGGAAGAAGCAGGCTCCCAGCGGAGGAGCCTGATGTGGGGCTCGATCCCAGGACTCCGGGATCACGCCCTGAGCCGAAGGCAGACACTTAACGACTGAGCTACCCAGGCGCCCCTCCTTCAGCATTTCTTGCAAAGCAGTTTTTTTTTTTTTTAAAGATTTTATTTATTTATTTGACAGAGATAGAGACAGCCAGCGAGACAGGGAACACAAGCAGGGGGAGTGGGAGAGGAAGAAGCAGGCTCACAGCAGAGGAGCCTGATGTGGGGCCCGATCCCTTAACGCCGGGATCACGCCCTGAGCTGAAGGCAGACGCTTAACCGCTGTGCCACCCAGGCGCCCCAGCAAAGCAGTTTTTGATGACAAATTCCTTAGTTGTCCTTTATCGGAGAATTTTATCTTGCCTTCATTCCTGACAAGTGTCTTCTGGATATAGAAGTTGGGGTTGACACTTCTTTTTTCTCAGCACATTAGAAGATGTTCTACTGTCTTCTGGCCTCTCTGGCTTCTGATTAAAAATCTGACGTCATGGGCACCTGGGTGGCTCAGTCGGTTAAGAGTCTGCCTTCGGCCCAGGTCATGATCCTGGAGTTCCGGGATCCAGTCCCACATCGGGCTCCCCGCTCAGCAGGGAGTCTGCTTCTGCCTCTGCCCCTCCCCACTGCTCGTGCACTCTCTCTCTCTCAAAAATAAATAAATAAAATCTTTTAAAAAATCTGAAGTCAATTAAATCTCTGTTCTGCCATGTATCATTTTTACTAGCTGCTTTCAAGAATTTTTCTTTATCTTTGGTTTTTGGCCATGTGATTATGATGGGTCTAGGCATATTCCCATTTGAACTTCCCTGCTTGGAGTTTGATGAGCTTCTTAAATCTATAAATGTATGTCTTTTGCTAAATTTGGGAACATTTCTCTCATTATTTCTTCTATTTAAATACATTTTTTATATCAATTGTTTCCTGCTTACATGCTGGGACTCCCTATGACACCTATGTTACCCCATCTGGTATTGTCCCCTGAATCCCTGAAGCTCTGTTCAAATTTCATTATTTTCTCCCCTCTGTTCTAATTGTACATTTACTATTGATCTATCTTCAAGTTCATTACCTCTTCCCGCTGTCATCTCCATTGTACTATTGAATCCACCTAGTGATTTTAAAATTTTGGATATTATCGTTTTCAGTTCTAAGAGGTCCATTTGGTTATATTTTGCAGCATATATTTCTCTGACCTTTCCATTCACTCCAAATGTGTTTACCTTTACCTCATGGAGCGTAGTCTAAAAATCTACTCTAAAGTCTTTTTGATGTTGTTGCTGATACTTCTAACATTGAGATCACTACGGATTGATATCTGAGTGTTGTCGTTTCCCTTAAGAATTGATTCAAATTTTTCTTTTTTTCCCCATGTCTAGTAATTTTGGATCATATTGTGGACATTGTAAGTGTTCTGGTATACAAACTCTGAGCCCTGTTATAATCTTCTAATGGTTTTCTTTATTTTATTTTATTTTTGTTTTAGTAAGGTATCAGCTTGGTTAGGTTCAAACTATAATCTGTTTAACCTGTTACAGGTAGTGGTTTTAATCTCACTTCAGTCCCCTAGGCCTTCGCTGTGCCGGTTTGAACCCATACTACACATGCAGAGCCCAAGAGTGAGCCTGGGATTGTGTGCGTTCATACACAGAATTAGGGGATCCTTTTCTTTGCTCTCTTCTCTCCAGAGTTCTCCCTATGCACTATAGCCTCCAATGCTCCCTTTCCTGATTTCTCTGGCCAGTGAGACTTGGAAACTGTGCAGTTAAAAAAAATATAGGCTGACTTTTGGGGCAAATCCATATGAAAAAAGAGATTTTAAAAATTCAAAAACTCATTCCTCTCCTGGTCATTTCTCTAATTTTTTACTTCCCTCCATAATCTGCCTGCTGTTATTTATTCTTTAGAGTCTCCAGGTAGCTGCTTTGTGTGTGTGTGTGTCTCTGTGTGTGTGTGTGTGTGTGTGTGTGTGTGTGTTGCCAATTTTGAGTTGTAATCAGCAGGAGAGAAGGCCTGCCATTGGGATAAGGCTACCATGTCAAAAACAGAACCAGATTTATCTTTTTTATCATACTCCTGTTAAACTGCTTGTCAAACTGTCCCATAGCATGATATTCATTTGCTAATTGTTGCTCGTGTTGCTTTTCTTTGCTGCCAAATTTTTCTTCATTTGCTTTGAAATTTTGTTTCATAAATTCATTTTGAGAGGGTATCTTTGTCATATCTTTTCCTCTCTTCCTCTCATTTCATTAATGCAATCTGTGACTTATAGTCTATGAACTAATCCTAGCAACCTTCATGTAAGTATAGTATTACTATTATAATAATAGTAGTAATAGTAACTGACACTTATCTGTCTTATACTACCAGCCAGGTTTTAGTTCAAGTGTTTTACATTCAATTTTTGTACTTGATAATAACCTTTTACATACTTGCAAAGTATCTTGCTGGTCTTTTGATAGAAATGCTATTAAATCTATGGCTTATTTGGGTGACAACTGACATCTTGCTATGTCCAGTGTTCTAATCCATGAACACTATATGTCTCACCATTTATTTAGGTCTTTCATCAGTATTTTGTAGTTTTCAGCATACAAGTCCTACACAATTCTGTTAGATTTATACCTATATATTTCATTTTCTAAGTGATTGTAAAAGATACTATTTTTTTCTATTTTAATTCTAGTACAGTTAACATATAGTGTTATATTAGTTTCAGATGTACAAATATGGTGATTCAACAATTCCATATATTACTCAGTGTTCATCACAATAAGTGTACTCTTAATCCCCCCCATCTATTTCACCCATCCCCCCCAACCACGGGTTTGTTGTCTATAGTTAATGACATTGTGTTTTAAACCTTGGTTTTCACATGTTCATTGCTAGTGTATAGAAACACAATTGAATTTTGTATGTTGATTCTGCATCCTATGACCTTATGGAGCTCACTTATTAGTTGCAAGCTGTTTTTGTTTTTGTTTTGTTTTGTTTTGTTTTGTTTTGTTTTGTTTTGGAGAAGGGTGTTGGTATATTCCTTCGGATTTTTGATACAGATCATCTTGTCTTCTGCAAATAGGGGTGGTTTTATTTCCTTCCAATTTGAATGCCCTTTATTTCCTTTCCTGCTTTGTTGCACTAGCTAGAACTTCCAATACCATGTTGAATAGAGTGGTAGAAGTGAGTATCCTTGTCTAGTTTCTGATCTTAAGGGGAAGGCATTCAGTCTTTAATCATTAAGCATGACATTAGCTGTAAGGCTTTTGTGGAAGCTGTTTATGTTTAAGAAGTTCCCCTTTATTCCTAGTTTGCTGAGAGTTTTTGTCATGAATGGCTGTTGAATTTTGTCAAATCCTTTTTCTGTCTCAATTGATACGATCTTGTGATTTTTCTATTGAGTTTTAAACACACAGATACATGGGCATTTAGATTTGGTGAGGTTAAATTAGAGGAAGTTATTCATTTTATGTAAAGGTTGAGTTTCTTTAGTAAATAGAATTTCTGGGACATTTAAAATTAAATGTTTTTGTTTTATTATATCAGAAGGGGTAAATCAACTTTCACAGTCTTTTCAGGATCACATCTAATGTATAAAGCCAAGTACACCTATTCATCATTGCTGATTACATTTTCTAGAATTTTCTAGAGCATATGATTTGACAAAGGAATTTGGAATGTTTCTGGATGTGAAAAGCCATCATAGATATAAAACTTGGAGTTCAAAATTTTGAATGTCTGGCACATTTGGATGGCTCACGGATTTGCTAGAATAGAATATTTGAAATTAAACCACTCCAGAAACATCCAAAGCCTATGGGCACATCATTGTTAGGATCCACAAGAACCAAACAACAGTAAGGAGCAGCTCTTATCCTTACTGTCTCTTATCAAGCTTCTGCCTGTTCTTGTGGTATATTGGGTCATCCACTGGAAATGGTTACTAAAATGCCCTGAAGTCTCTATTCAAACCACATTTTTCATTTTAACACCGAGCTTAGAATTAGTTCTGCCAATACAATGCTAGACTGCCCGAGGGATGTATGGGTGTGTGCGCGCGCATGCGCTTGTGCTTCTGTATCATTTGAGTTTCCAAGGTTGCGCTTGCTGATGAATATTTTCTTAGCTGGTGAATATTTCCACAGCCCTGCACGTTCCGAGATTTAGTAATGCCTATGTATGATTAATTTTATTGGCCACTTAATGTAGTTTGAAATTAGACTTAGTATAAAATTAGTCCCTCAATTTTGTTATCTGGCAATAAATATTTGGGCTTTTTCTTTTTTTGCTTCTATCTGTCTCTCTCTCTCTCTCTTTTTTTTTTTTTTTGGTTGAATGACTTTCTACTTCTCAGCTTAGGGTGATACATAACCCTTGTTCACAAAGTAGGGCGAGAAAGTAATGTCATAACAGTTTTGGGTCTTACAATTCACCTGAAATTTACAACATATGAATGCTTTGTCTTTCTAGTGTAAATAGAGAGCATAGCTCTAGACCAGTGGCTCTCAAATTGAGCATGTATCAGAATATCCTGGACTTAAAACACATAGACTGCTGGCCCCATCCCCAGAGTTTCTGGTTCTGTAGGTCTAAGGTGGACTGGAGAATTTGCATTTCTAGTAAGTTCCGGGTGAAACTGAGGCTGCTTCTTCAGGGGCCATACTTTGAAAACTCCTGCACTAGGAAGATGGGAAAATGGGTTTTAATCTTGGTTTGACTACAGATGATTTGAGTGACCTTAAGCAAGTCATATATGTTCTATTCGTCAGTTTCTTCATCCAATAATTAAGGTCAATGTTACCAATTCAACATGTTGTATTGGGAGTTGAGAGTTATTGGGGGCAGCCAGTGGAATAATGCATATGCAAGCGTTTTCATGTATTCAGATGTTCTGAGAAGAGCAAATGATAATGTCAGAAATATTCACTTAAGCATGCCGTGGCTCACATGATATTTGTGATTTTATTTCCCTCGTATTTCTTCCTTCTTCCACTTTTATAGCACATCAGTGATTGCCTTTTGGTTATTATCAAGCAGCAGATAAGTGGTTGGTGAATCAATAGACTCTTTGGCCTTGAGTCTCTGATTTTTTTTTTTCCCAGCCATGGTCTCTGGGTAGCCCTGTCTTTTCTCCCAATGCTTATTGCAGAAATATTTCACAGGGAATGGGGTGACACTAAGCTTCAGGATATTGCTTCTTTTTCCTAAACAAACACTCTTATCACTAGGGGACAATCCTGCCCGTAGTTGATGACATATTAGTTGATATAAATAAAGGTATTCCTGTTAGGATCTTTTAGCTATTCAGGTTTCCTACCTATAAATCAGCGAAAGATGCAATTTGAACTTGATTGCTTAGAAAGACACAAAGGCAGAGAGGATAGGTTGCACTTCAACACTAAATATTAAAGGACAAGCTTGCTGTCAGAGCCAGACCACTTGCTTCATTTGATCTATCGGCTTTAGGCTGAAGGGAGTCTAGAAAAAGGAATAGCCACATTGTGCCAACTGCTAATAAGGGAAAACTTTCAGCATTTTGCATTTATATCAAATATAATAATGAGGTGGGGGTTTTTTGGTTTCATGTAAAGCTGTACAGCAGTCATGTCTTTCATTTGAATGCTAATTACATTCTCAATGTGTGAATTAATTATAACTTCTATTGGCTCTGCTGATATTGTTTAGAAAAATTATCTCTCAGATCAGATGAAAAGTTTTGCCTGTGTATGAAAGGCTCAAGTGACTTGTTCTGGCATATGGCATTAATATTCCTTGGTGTAAGCTTCATAAAACATTAAAACCAAATTAAACTCAGAAAGGGGACCAGCCCTGCTGATTTATTTATTTAAAGCTGAAAGAGTGGAGACCCCCTTTCTTTTAGTTTGTGTAGATAAAGACATATGTCTGTCCTACTGCTGCTCCCCGTTTGTGGCATTTTTAGAGATTTCATCAAATTCGCCTAAAATGATTATCTTCAAAGCTAGAGCAGGATTTATTAAGCCCTGAAGTGTTTGGGCAAAGGCAATAATTTTGTGTAAGCATGCCTTGTCTAAAGCTGTTATGAGCATTCCCTGTGCCAGAGAGAGAGAGAGAGAGCCCCCCCATAGGAAGAAAGGATAAGAGTAAATGAGAATTGACACTTCCTGCACAGATCTTGCTCAAAAAGCTAGAAGATTTTAAAGTGCTTCATTGCTCTTTCCTGCTTCCCCCCCTTTGGGACTGAAGTGCAGTGTAGAGCAGCCTGTGTTGTGGGGCACTAACCAGTAAAGAAATCCATGATGATAATTGACCCTGAGTCATGTTTCTGGAAGAGGGACAATAGAATTTAACTTTCATTTGTCATCATTCCCTTTTGGGTCAAAAGGCTCCTAGTGGTGTGCCTGGGTGGCGCAGTCGGTTAAGCTTCTGACTCTAGGTTTAGGCTCCAGTGGTGATCTCAGGGTTGTGGGATCGAGCCCCCTATCGTGCTCCGCACGCTCAGCGCGTGGAGTCGGTGTGAGATTCTCTCTCCCTCTGCGCCTCCCACTCATGTTCTCTCTCTCTCTCAAATAAATAAATAAATCTTAAAAAAAAAAAAGTCTCCTAGCCTGGGAAGAACCACTGGGAACAGTTTATATACTGATAACTCCCAAATATATATCTTATTCATTTTTTCATTCATTTATTGACAAATATTTATGAAATGCCTACCATGTACCAAACAGTGTTTTATGAGCTGAAGCTACAGTGAGTAGTGGGTAAAGCAAAACCTCTGACTTTAGGAGGCTTAGACGAGCGAAAGGAGGCAGATGATAAACAAAAAATGTATGCAAAGTTTGAGCACATCAGATGTCGTCAAGTGTCAAGAAAAATGAAGCTGGGTGCTATGGTCTGAATGTGTCCTCCCAAAATTCTTATCTTGAAGCCTCACCTCTAATGTGATGGTATTAGCATGTGGGACCCTTTGAGAGGTGATTAGTTCAGGAGGATAGAGCCTCATGAATGAGATCAGTGCCCTGATAAAAGAGACCTGGAGAGCCCCCTTCCCCTTTCTGCCATGTGAGGGCACAGTGAGAAGATGGTCATCTAGGAATCAGGAAGCAGGCCCTCCTCACGGGCACCCAGTCTGCTGGCGTCTTGATCTTGGACTTCCAGCTTCCAGAACTGTGAGAAATAAATGTCTGTTGTTTATAAGCCACCCAGTCTAAGGCATTTTTTTTATGGCAGCCCAAACTGACTAAGATAGGGGAAATACTGAAGAAATACAACGTATCATGCATTAGAGTATATGGAGGGTAAAGAAGTAATGGGTGAGTGGTGTACCAGGAAAATCTCCTGAAAAAAAGAGGGACTAGTTTGAGAATTATTTAGGGATGACATTCCAGGAAGAAGGAATACAGGAATAAATATGTAGGGAGGTTGAAAGTATGAATTGAATAAAGAAGTTAGCGTCTACGAGTAATGAATCATGGAACTTTACATCAAAAACTGGGGATGTACTGTATGGCGACTCACATAATATAATAAAAAATTATTGTAAAAAAAAAAGAAGTCAGCGTCCAGAAGTCTAATTTAGTTGAGATTTAAAGACTGCATGCGGGAAGGTAGTGAGAAAAAAATGGCTGAAAGGCAAATTGGGGTTCACTTGTAAAGGGCCTTCATAGTTAGCAAGAAGTCAATAAGGCAGCAAACCATTTAAACTTTTGTTGGCAACGGTAATGTTATTTGAGCTGATCTTTAATGAATGACTTTAGGTCTAGGTGTAAATGGGATGGTTTAGTAGTTTTAGAACATGGTCACAAAATCTTTGACACTCCTGCCACCAAGAAGTGGAGTCTATGTCCCCTTCCCTTGAATTATCCAACAAAGTACAGCAACACTGACAAGACTAGGTCATAAAAGGCCATATAGGTTCCTCCATGTTTCCTCTTGAATTTTCGAGATACCACCTGAGAAATCCAACCCTCAGTCCGCTGTTTTCGAAAGAAATCCCGACAGGGGCTATGTGTGGGCTCTCTGGCTGATAGTTCCAATTGAACCCAGCATTTGAGTCATTTTAGCCCATGTGCCAGGCTTGTGAGTAAACAAGTCTTCAGATGATTCCAGCCTCCAGCTGTTAAATTAACCCAGCCTTCACGTCTTCCCTGCTGAGGCCACAGATAATCATAGAGCAAATATCATCCAGCCCCACTGTGCTCTCTTCAAATCCCTGATCCACGGGATCCATAAGCATAACAAAATGGTTTACACCACAAAGTTTGGGGTAATTTATTACAAGCATAGATAGTTGGGAGAGATGAAATGGAGATAGAATGGAAAGCAGAGATCATCCTGGACAATCTGGTGGTGGTATGCATAAGAGACATCTCTAGTCTTATGGGATCTAGGTCAGAGAATGGGAAACAGGCAGAAAATGTGATCCATGAGCTACGGTACCATATTTTAACTGAGCCTCATTGAACATATTGGAATTCAGAGTTTTATTAGTTCTTGGAGTTACATGAGCTAGACAAGGGGGATGGAAAAATTGGCCAATAATATCTCTGTGATGTAGGGACAGGGATGGAGTTCTTAAAAAAAAAAAACACAATCACATGGCAAATGACATCAAAATTAGAGAAGCTATGAAAAAAAGTTAATAGCAGGTTAAAAAATGAAAGAAAGTATTTGCTTAAAACTGACATGGAATTAATATCTAGAATTTACAAGCAATTCCAGCAAATAAACAAGAAAAGACGATAATCTTCGTGGAAAATTGAGCAAAACATATGAATAAGAAATGTGCAGAATAAGAAACTCTAAAAGCCAACAAGCATATGTAAAGTTGCTCAAAATCAAGAGTAATCAGAGAAATGCATATTAAAACAATAATGAGAATCCACTTTACACCTGGCTGGAAAAAAATAAGGAAACTCAGTGGTGTTAAGTGTCGTTGGCGATGAGGGGATGCGTTGCTAATGGGAGTCAGGACCAGAGCAGCCACTCTGTCGGAGAGCAATCTGGTGCTCCTTAGGTTAAGTACAACATGCATACAATGTGACCTGGCGATTCTTCACTTGGGATTAATCAGAAAGAAGTTCTCACACAGCACCATAAGGGAAAAGATAAGAGATTGTTAATTGCAGTACTGCGGTTATAATGAGTTGATGCTACCTGAGTGTCCATTCACTGGGAGACCGGAGAAAACAAATGGAGTGGATATTCATCACGGAGTATTGAGCAGCAAGTAGAAGCAAGAGTTTAGAACACGTGTGAATCCTAAAAGCAGTGCAAAGTTCTTTTTTTAAAGTAGGAGAAAAAATGAGGTATATAGCAAAGCATCAGTTTCATAAATTAAAATTTCATCAATACGAAATAATGATCCACATTGTACAACAGCATAAATGAACCATCAAGAGATAGGTGCTGAAGGGTGGGGTACTGGGAAGGAATAAGAGATGAAAAGGGGGGGTGCCTGGGTGGCACAGCTGTTAAGCGTCTGCCTTCGGCTCAGGGCGTGATCCCGGTGTTATGGGATCGAGCCCCACATCAGGCTCCTCGGCTATGAGCCTGCTTCTTCCTCTCCCACTCCCCCTGCTTGTGTTCCCTCTCGCTGGCTGTCTCTATCCCTGTCGAATAAATAAATAAAATCTTTAAAAAAAAGAGATGAAAAGGGAACAAACATGTAAATAAAATAAGAGAGGAGCCTTGCACCAAGCGATGATGGTGATATACCATGAACCGAATGGTGTGGTGAATGTAACTTTCTGCATGTGAGATCCAAAGATTGTAAATACCAACCACAAAGCTCAGACAAAACTTGTGCAATCTCTGATTAATCTGATTATTTTTAATTCTTCCTTGAGTTAGGTTCTTTTCTCCTCTCCATATCTCCATCTGGACATACACAATTAAGTCAGACTACCAGGCATGAGTTACTCGTGTGCTACATGTTTCTATCAGGAAATTTCACTATAGCTCATTTGGTAATCTTATGATCTTATACCCTGATTCAAGTGACTTAAATTTTTTCCTTGATTATGAAAATAATCCATATTCATTGTGGAACACTTCCAAAATACAGGAAAAAGGTCAAGAAAAAAATAATTTATAAAAGACTCAAGAAGAAAATAATCCCCACTATCATCTCACCACCCAGCAATAATTACAATTAGTATTTGGATGTATTTACTTCCAGTCTTTTTTCTAAATATGTCTATGTGAGTATTAATATTAAACATGCATATAGATATACAAATATATATGCATATGTATAATATTTTTGCAATCATACTATATGCAAATTTGGCTGTTAGAATTAAATAGCATACCTTTTAAAATCTTCGCTCAGTTTACAGGTATTAAAGGCATCTCATTATTTCAGTTTGCATTTCTGTGATTACCAGTGAGGTTTTAGTTCTTATGTTTTTTAGCTCTTTTTATTTTCTCTTTTGTGAATCATTGACTCCTGAACTTTGCTCATTATTCTGTAGGATTTTTGTAAAAATCAACTGTATATTTTCTTTAAATGTGCATATCATTGAATATTTGCCATGCCTCTTGTTGTCATTTAATTTCATTTATGCCAAAGTATTATAAAGTTATTCTCTAATAGGTAGTCAAAACTGTCACTTATTGCTTTCTGTTTGTCTGCATTATTTTTAAGCTTAGAATGTCTTTACTCACCTGTAAGTTCTCTCTTTTGTGTGTATGTGTGTGTGTTTATTTATAATTTTTAAAAATGTTATTCTTTGACCACGTCAGGAACTTATTTTATTATACAGTGTGAAGGGGTTGTCTAAGTTGATTTTGTCAGACACCGTCATTGAATAATTTTTAATTTTTCTGTTAATTCTCAATACTTCTTTTCAATGAATTCATTCACACACACACACACACACACACATCTGTTTCTGTCTCCACAATGGCATTAATTGCTTCATCTATTCTCACACCAGAATTATAATGTTTTAATTATTACAGGTTTTATAATATATTTTAATAACTAGTATGGTGATTCCCACAATACTCTTTTCAAAAATAATATTCGCTTCTGTTCACTTTTTTCCAAGTGAATTTTAGAATTATTTTGCTTTCAAAACCAAACTTCATTCCGGAATTTTATTGGCAGTTGCACTGAAACAACATAAACATCTGGGATAATCAAAATCTTCAAACTATAGGATTTTAATCCAAAACGATGTATCCCTTCATTTGTTTGTCACTTATTTCTTTATTTCTTAAATCTTTCAATAAAGTTCAGTCATTCCCCACATATGCATAGTTCACCTTGTCTTGATTAAAGTAATTCTTTTTTATTTTTTTAATTTATTTATTTGAGAGAGAGGGAGAAAGAGAGAGGGAAAATGAGTGGGGGAGGGACAGAAGGAGAGGGAGAAGCAAACTCCCCGCTGAGCAGGGAGCCTGACATGGGGCTCAATCCCAGGACCCCAAGATCATGACCTTAGCCAGAGGCAGACGCTTAACCGACTGAGCCACCCAGGCACCCCTTGATTAATGTAATTCTTGACTTTTGTCACTGTCATCAACAATCACACGGTTTGGCATCGACTCACCTCAGCTGTGGCCAAGATGGCCGTCTCTGACGGAATGTGGCAAGAAGAGCATCAGTGAAGACTGAGAGTTGAAAAGACTCGCTCCCATCCGCTTTAGATGGAAGTTTCACGACAAGATTGCAGTGGCTATGTGTATTTTTTCTACAGAGCTTGCAATTCTGGGGGAGATGGTGACGGTGGGTCAAAGGCCCAACCAGCATTCTGTCAAATGTTACTCCAAGTCCTGCTGTGATTTCAGAGGAGGGGCCCACAACACCTTTTCTAAATGTGGTCCAATTTCCACTGCATTTAGTGCAAATCCCTTGTAGGATTCAGCAAATAATTGAGTATCACTCACATTTTCACTGCTATTATGGCTTTATATCTTATTTTGCTCCTTTATGAGCATTTTAATGGAAACAAGGATCAAGATAAATGAGATACTACTGCAGTAACAATCAATCCCCACGTTTTATGAGCTTTATACAAGCGTATTTTCCGTTTGTACGATTTGTTCAATGTTGGTTGTTGGGGGACTGCCATTGTTGTAGACCTATGGAGATGTCGTCCGTGTTAGCAATATGGCAGGGAAAGAAATGTGGTGAATCACATACCAGCTCCTGGAGCCTCCACCCCAGAGTATCACTGTACCACTCTTTCATTAGCCAAAGCAAGTCACGTGATCTCACCTGATTTCAAAGTGCGGAGGGCAGTATAATCCTACTATGTGAAGAAGAGCAGGCTGTCTGTGAACAGCCCTCATGACTAACACACACTCACGTTCTGGAAATCTTTCAGCGACTTTAAAATGGTGGTCATCTGGCTTCTTCATCACGTACAATAAATAGATTGAGTCACTTACCAAGGGAGCAGTGCATTAGAAGCGAAAAGGTGTTAATCCTTGTAGAAAAACAATCCATTTTTTAAAGGCAAGGACCAAATAAGATAGAAGCTATGTCTCCGATACTGGAGGGTTTGAATCTCAGCATTCGGCATTCAAATGGGGATTGAAGGGGATAAACATCTCTGCTGTTCTAACCATGAACAATAAAACACATGCATTCACAACTCTCTTTCATTGCCTGAATACTTTATTATGTATATTGACTTCTTCCTCTTTCTTCCAAAGACGAATCTCGAATCTCGAATCTCGGGAGTATAATCACTTGAATGTTGAGTGTCCTTTTCCACTGGCTTCTAGGCATTCTGTTTCTTTTTAACAATGGAGGAGAGGGAAGTCCTGTGGCTCTGATATGCCATTTCAAACAATCCTGGACTGTGAGGCTGCCAATTCCAGCATCAGTTAAGTCCGGATCAGGGTGCAATGGCTAATGAGTTGGGGGAGGGATTCACTGAATCCATATCTCATGGTGATTAAAATAAATGAATGCTCTGTATCTCTAACTGGTGTCAAAAGACATTTACAGTTTTCCTAGCCTGTTTTCCCACGTCTGCTTGGCACCGAGACTGCCAGGATCAATGGTCCAATTTTACTTCTACTTTCTCCTTCCATCATTCCCCGCATTCAGCTCTTCGGAAGTGAGTTAATAATGTAAAATCTGGCTGAATTAAATTCATTTAACTGTGCTGCCAATTCTCTTCCCTTCATGCATTTTTAAAGAGATCTCAAACCGGTGATGGATTTCTAATGCTCTAGGAAAAGAAAGCAAGGATGGGACAGTAAACCTGAATGGGATAAATTGTTTATTATAATTACTCTGCTGAATTATCTCACTTTGCACCCACAAGCAAGAGGAAATATGAATCTCTATAGGCTTTGCAAGTGGTATTATGAGTGGTGGGGGAAAAAATGGTAGCAATTGCTTCTTCAGTCAGTCAAAGAAGCAACACGGTGCGGCTTCACAAGGAAAGCTGTGAACAGTAAAATAGGAGGTGGGGGAGGGGTCTGTTTCTATAGCAACCCAGCATATTCCCACTCGGAAGATGAATTTTTTTTTTTAAACTTACAGTCAGAAACAAATTAGCAACCAGGTCTCAGACCGTGCCTGTGTTTGACCCTGTAAGTATGTGAGCTACCTGTAAATATGGTGTCATTTGAACCCTATTTTTTGCTCTCACGTTGCCCGTCTCTCCCAAAGCCTATTGGCTTGTTAAATTGACCGATGGAATTGGAGCATAGAAGGTAACGCTCAGAAGAAGAGCAAAACACGAAGTGTCTGTGAAATGTCTCCAAACAAAACGATTTCAGTGAGCAGAGACCTCTTCATGAGGGACTCTTCCTGTAAAGGAAATGCTCACGTACCTCTGAACTTGATTAACTCGGGTGACTCTGCTGGCGTTCAACTGTTAAAGTCGTCTGCTTTCAAAGCCAGGTGTTAGCGGAAGAGACTGGAACCTCTGTTCACAAGATTGTCTTCCCGTGGCCCGCAGATGTCATCTGTAGTTTGCACTGTGTTTGGTTTCCTCCCTACCCACCTCCAGTATCTGTTCCCATCAAGCTGCCCTGTTCGTCCCAACTACACAGTGGTTCTAATGGTGACACCGGTTATCAACTCAGTCAGTCCTCTAGTTTCTACAGCATTGAAAGATTTTGCGTTTCGCCTCTCCGCTCCCATGGATGGTGTTCTTTAGATGGAACCGGGGGCCATACTGCTGCTAGATACATTCTTCGTCACCACCCAGTTCCTGAGACTTTAGTGTCACAATATGGATGAAAGATACAATGGCTCTGGAAACCGTGTTTCCGTTCATCTCATGTTTAGCGAGACTACTCTGGAAATCCAGCCCCTGGCAGAATGGAAAGGCTGGGTGGCTCATTCAGTCTTTCATCTGGCAAGACTCAGCATTCAGTGGCACTTAAAGAGTGCAGGTACTCCTAATAAAATGGAAAATGCTTTTTCTATTAATAATGCAGCACACTCTGTCCTCTTGTCTCTGGATCGTTTTGCTGACTCAAAAAAAAAAAAAAGACAAAAAAAGAAACCTCTCTGTTGTGCTTTCACACAAATCCCAAACACCTCTGGAGAGAGTACTGCATTTCAGCCAGTGACAGAGGGAAGATTTGAAATTTGAGATGCAGGATTTGAGAGGGGTTTTCTATGACTGAGTTTTTCTCTTTTTCTGTTATCCACTGACCATCTGTTACCTCACCCCTGAGAGTTAAGATCTTGAAAGTGTCTCACATAGACTCTGAATAAATTCTTGGCAATTAGAACTGCCAGTTTCCCTTACTACTCCCAGAGCCAGACTCCACCAGAGCCAAATGGGGTTGTTAGGCTACATCAATGCAAAGATTGAGAAAATAAAGTTTGCCACCAAAATAGCTCCTCCTGACAAGTGATTTGAAACTTTGACAGGGCCACATCTCAATGTTTTCTCTGATGACCCGGCTATTGAGGTTGGGAAAACTGTCCACATCCCCCATTTTGTCACCCCAAGCCACTACTCAAAAAGTAAAGTCTTCCAGTAACCTGTCTGCCAACATATGCTTATTCCAGTGTGTTCCTCTCCCATGATCCTTTATTTTGCTGCCGCCGTCCTCAGACCCAACTTTCTCCTCTGAGCACAGAACTCCTGTTTCATTGTAACGCTCTACTCTACTCTCAGCCTTGTCATAGAATCCCTTACTACCTCCTGATTCTAACTGAAAAATTCTCTCTAAGGACTCTCCTGTAGCCTTCCTGAGTAGTGGCGATCGTTCTTTCATATTCCTTGTTCCAGTTACCTCTCACAGCATAACCAATTAACCCAGGACTTTAAGACCTCAAGACACCATTTTATTTTGCTCAAGATATTGTGGCCCTGGAGTTCAGGAAGGACTTACTTGGGCATTTTTTCCCCCCTGAGCCACATGGCATCAGCCAGGGGAGCTAGGGCTGAAGGATCCACTTCCAAGATGGCATCTTCATTCACTTGGCTGGTGCCTCAGCACCAGTCATCTCAGAGCAGACAGTTTTGTTACAGAGTGGATGGCTTTCCCCAGAATGAGTGTTCTAGGAGACTGAGGTGGAAGTTATGAGGCTTCTTATGGTTCAGCCCACGACATCTCTTAAGCCATATCTTATTGGCCAAGCAAGTCACTGAAGCCCACTCAGAGTTAAGGGAAGGGGAATTAGACCCCATCTATAAATGGGAGGAGTAACAAACAAACAGTAGACTTTCATACCTATTTCAGAGATCAGAGATTTTCTCACTTCCAACTCACCCCTCTGTCTTCCCTAGTTTGAGCTTGGGCTTCATCCCTTCCCTGAAACAGCCCTTCTAGTCCTGCTAAAGCTCTATTCGGAATCATTGCATCCCATAGACGTTTTCGGCTCACTGATCACCTCAGCATTTGCCAAGACAACGCTCCTGATTTTCTTCTTCCTATGTCTCTGGCCATATTTTGTTTTCTTTGCAAGACGATCGTCCTCTACTTGGCCCTTGCATATCGAGTTCTAAGAAAAGTAGGGTCCCAGAGTCTCTTGTTGTATTGTAGAACACAGGTAAACAGGGGATAGCAAATGACAGCCTGAAGGTCTCACCACCTGTTTTTCTAAATAAAGCTCTATGGGAACCATACCCATTTATTTTGCATCATCTATGGCTGTTTTTCCTTGACAATGGCAGGGTGACAGCAACTATATGGTCCATCAGCTCTATAGTATTTACTATTTGGCCTTGTAAAAAAAAAAAAGAAGAAGAAGAAGAAGGAAGCATTTGCCAGCCCTTCCTCTAGAAGCCGTGGTTGTCAAACTGTGGTACCTAGATCAGCACCATTAGCACCCCCTGCACAATGTTAGAAATGCAAATTCTTGGGCCCCACCCCAGACCCTCTGAACCAGAAACTCTGAGGGTGAGGCCCAGCGACCTATGTTTTTACGAGTGCTCCAGGGGATTTCAATGCATGCTCAAGTTTCACGGTCACTGCTCCAGATAGTAATCAAATCAAGAAGAGAGCCAGACGTAACAAAGACTGGACGCATCCACAAGACCTGTCCTGTTTGAGATGGCCTGGTGCCATCTGAGCAACCCCATTCGCACGTAGGATCTGCAGCAAGGTCCCAGGCCTAGAGGCAACCACCAGGGCAACCCCACAGGCCCATGGGTGCTTCCTCTCTTCTTTCTCATTCTTGTCCCCCGTGCAGAGTGGGTGAAGGTTTAGGAATGCTGAGTAGGGCCCCCAGCTCTGGAGCTTAGGGGATGGTGTTGCTGTAATTTGGGGTAACTTTCCAACTCTACGTGTGACTCGAAGAATAAGCATGGTGATTGGTTATGTTCCTGTGTGTGAGACACGTTATGTATTTTATATACACACATTGGACCACTACAACACCATGGTAGAGAGCATGAGACTTTTTTTTAAAGGTTTTATTTATTTATTTGAGAGAGAGACAGAGAGAGCACCAGCAGGGGGAGGGGCAGAGGCAGATGGAGAGGGAGAAGCAGGCTCCCCGTTGAGCAAGGAGTCTGATGAGGGACTCGATCCCAGGACCCCGAGATCATGACCTGAGCCAAAGGTAGACATTTAACCGACCGAGGCACCCAGGCGCCCCAAGAGAGCATGAGTCTTATATCCAAGCTCCTGACTTCACATTCTGGCTCTGCTATTTTATAGTTGTATATTCCTGGTCAAGTTACTTAATGCGAGTTAATGGTCTCCAGCACCATTAGCTACAAAATAGGGACAATGGCGGTCTTTACCTCATAGGGTCATTATGAGAATTAATGTGTCTAATGTGCTTAGGTCACTGCCTGGCCAATAGTAAATGTCCAATAAATTAGCTATTTAGTCCTCTGTCAGTTCTCCAGAGTAGGCATTATTACTCCCACTTACAGGTCATCTCTTTGGGCCTTACATTACATAAGTACATTTTTTTGAGGTCACACATCTAGTAAGTGTCAGACGAAGGTTCAAAGGCAGATTTTTTGCAATCCAATGATCAAGCGCCTAACCACAACACACACACACACACACACACACGTGAACAATTTGCGGCTCTCCAGAAATTATTTTTTCTTGAGGGTCAAGTTTCTAATATCTGTGTTAATAGTTACCATACTTGTCAAATCTTTAAAAATATGAATCATTTTGAAATGTGCCATATAATTTAATTTCTCTTATTTCATCTCAAATAGCATTCCTAAACTTAACTGAACCTGTTTTCATAACTTAGCATTAGTTATTGTTATACTGATGAATATTCATTAGCTCGCATCGCAGTTGGTAAAACATATGACATGAGAGTCCATTTTCATTCAACCCTTAATACCTGTTTTCTTGACAAATTCCCTGTGGCACTTTTAAAAATTACTATGTGCTGTTTTCTCCTGAAGGAAAATATACACGGGCACATGGCCCCTTCACTGCCTTTGTGCACAATCAGTTAGTGAAATAAAGACCAGAGCATCCTTCTCCAAAGTGGTTTTCTTACCTTCTAGAGAATTCTCCAAATTCCTTACTTCTGAGAGCAGTATTCTAATACATTTTAGTACAGTTCAAAATACAATTTCATAACAATGAAAAGTGGAACATGCTCAGTCGACGTCAGCCCTACATCCTTTGCGGGTTGAGGGTCTGAGGATGGGGCGGACGTCTCTGGCCGTGTAGTGATTTTAGAAATTTGTGCTGAAAAGCTGTATGAAGGACTTA
The DNA here is from genome assembly GCF_002007445.2 of Ailuropoda melanoleuca. Taxonomy (NCBI): domain Eukaryota; kingdom Metazoa; phylum Chordata; class Mammalia; order Carnivora; family Ursidae; genus Ailuropoda; species Ailuropoda melanoleuca. The sequence goes on from NC_048238.1 coordinate 36,562,685, forward strand.
CACAGAACTTCATTTGTTCTTTAGGAGGACAAGAAGACATCCAAACTGAACTATACATTGTCTGGCCCACCATTTATGAAGTATCAGGCGCTAGGTTAAGACAGAGCCCTTGCCTTCGAAAAATTAGAGTCCAGAAAATTAGAATCCTACTGTCTATATGAGGAGGTGTGTGTGGCAGGAGAGAGAGCAGGGGAGGTTGTATGCGGTGGGGAGTAGACAATGCCCAACGCTCGGTGGCCTCTATACTCAAAATTCCATTGATAGGTCTCCATTGCCAGTCTGGGAATTGCCTTGCTAATTCTATTTTTTTTTTTTGTATGTTGGACCTTGGATTTTATTCCCTGATGTCTGTATTTACTTCATCCATCCATATTTATTTATTTATTTTAAAGATTTTATTTATTTATTTGACAGAGATAGAGATAGCCAGAGAGAGAGGGAACACAAGCAGGGGGAGTGGGAGAGGAAGAAGCAGGCTCCTAGAGGAGGAGCCTGATGTGGGGCTCGATCCCGTAACGCCGGGATCACGCCCTGAGCCGAAGGCAGACGCTAAACTGCTATGCCACCCAGGCGCCCCATCCATCCATATTTATTGATATCTATCTCTTTCCCTTTGCATTCTGGCAGAATTTCTGAAGTTTTCCATTGACACTGTGGATTTAATTTTCTGCAGAGTCAATTGCGCTAGTTATTGTCTCCAGTGTAGATTTCAGTTCTATTGCTGCCTTTTTTATTATCTTGTAATCTTTTCACATGCAACGCTTGTTTTCTTTTTATTTGATCCTACTTTTTTTTCTATCATGGATCTGTTTTAGATGAACAGTAATAAGAATTTTATTGAGATCAGAGCAAAGAATTTTTAAAAATTTGTATTTCAATTTCCGTGACGGCTACATTTGACTTTTTGTTCCTTTCTTTTCTGAACTTTCTGTGAATTACCGTCTCATGTAAGGACAACAGAATGGTTCCCAGGCCCTGCATTATCAATTGTTTTATTTCCAATCATACCAAATGAGGAGAAATCTATACTGGTCCCATGTTTGCAACAAGTAGGGGCATGATTATCCTCATTCACTTTGACTCTCCACTTGCAAGCTGAGAGAATTCCCTTCTCAGCTATAAAGCCAGATGCTAGTTTGATTTGCATAACCCTGAGCCCCAAAATTCATTGGTCTGCAAGCATTAATTTCTTACAGTTCTGCTGAACCAAATTGGAAACTTTTCCTCTACAAGTGTCTCCTTCTTTGACTCTGCAAAATGCGTGAGTGATAATGATGTTAGAGGAGGAGGTGGAAGAGGGAGAGGAGGGGGGGAGGAGGAGAAAGAAGAGGGGAAAGAGGAGGGGAAAGAGGAGGAGGGGGAAAGGGAAGAGAAAATCAATCATCCTGGCCACTCTACCAGGCACTTCCTTAAGATCTTTACATTACTTGTCTCATTTAATCCTCTTAAGAACTCTAAGAGAGAACTACTATTATTCTTATCACATATTACTTATAAGAAAACAAAGGTTTGGCTAAAGAAAGTAACTCAAAATCTTGTGACAAGTAGTAAGAAGATATAGGACTCCACTCCAAATCCATCTGATTCCAAAGTCTATGCTCTGGAACATCATGTGATGCTTTATTCTACAGAAGCTCTTTTTGGATCAGGTCGCTTTCTGCCAATCTACCCCTGTCCTCTGCCCATCTACCCCTGTCCTCTGCCCATAGCACGCCCTGCCCGAGAGGGCATTCTATGATGCTTTGGTCTATTTCTCACTCTCTTCACTGCCTTCAGCCATTCATCATGTTGCAGATGGAACTCTGCAAGAGGAAACTGAAGTAGGAGTTGGGAAGATGATGTCTCCCCACAAAGGCGGTCCTCAAGGAGTAGAGGGGATGACCGTGGCTTTTGTCCTACTGCAGCTGCGTGCTTTGAGCCAGAGGCAGAGAGTGGTGGCGGCCCTAACCTCTCTCCACTCACTTCCAAACTATGCTGTTCTGTTCAAGTTCGAACATGCCTTGGTTTACGACTGGGTTTTTTGTGGGGTTTTTTTGGTTTTTTTTTTTAAGATTTTATTTATTTATTTGACAGAGAGAGACAGCAGCGAGAGAGGGAACACAAGCAGGGGGAGTGGGAGAGGAAGAAGCAAGCTCCGGGCAGAGAAGTCCAATGCGGGGATCGATCCCAGAACGCAGGGATCATGCCCTGAGCCGAAGGCAGATGCTTAAGGACTGCGCCACCCAGGCGCCCCACGACTGGGTTTTTTAATCCACCCATATCTGTGATGTAATTGATGAAATTTCTCCTTGCTTCTACACTGTGCTGGACTCTCCGCTTTCGTTTATTGTGCTACCTTATTCTCACAATTAGTTTATCGCACTACACAATGTTTGCCTTTGGTCAAGTTATTGTACATTTTTAAAGGGGTAGGTGAGAAAAGTTTGAATCAAACACTTTGGCTGGCTATCATTTTGATGTTAAACCTTCACTCCCTTCTCTGTTTGTTTTGAAATAATTTTCCAGGCAGAAAAAAAAATTAAAAATTGCTCTCTTTGATGCTATGTATTGATATTAATTCAAATTAACAGATATTCATGAAGTACTAGAAATGTATAAAATGCAGTGCTCAGCAGTCTGAGCACATAGATATAGAGAAATCATAATTCTTATCTCCTGGTGCCTAGCGAGAGGGACCGATATATCTACAATTCCCTGTGTCTTTTTTTAATCCTGTGTGATATTTTCTTTACTGTAACAGAGTGTTAAGGGAGCCCAGAAGGGGAAAGAGTTGTTTTCTGTGGGGTCACTGGAAAAGGATTTCCAAGAAATCTTCGGCTGGATTCCCCTAGGAGCAGACGCCGAGAGTGGCATTTGAGCAGAAGGTTTATTTGGGTGCTGACCTCAGGAAGCAAAACAGGGTGCTAAGCCGGCCATCGTTATAGGCAATGGGGGCTCAGGCTCGCCGGGGATCTCTGGGAGACGGTGAAGAACACATCTCAGTGTTGTTTTACTTGAGGAGGAAGGTGAACATATTTCCTTACCAAGTCCTGTTCATCCTTGTCCGAAGGCTCTGTCCAGGGGGTTAACTTTCCAGTACTTCTGAGCTGTCTTGCATGTGGGCTGAGGCCATTCCCATGCACCAGTGAAAGCATTCAGGCAAAGAGTTATAAACTTGAGTGGGGTGTGGAGACAGAATTTGGCTGAGGGACACATAGCATCTGCTTCACTGGAGGGGGTGGTATTTAAATGGAACCTCAGACGATGAGAAGGTTTTTTCAGCAAGTCGTGATATGGGGTATTTCAGCATGCAGGAGTAGGAAGGACTAAGGCAGCATTTGTGTGGTCCATGGCGAATATAATAAAGCACCAAAGTTTGAAAATGATTCACATTTTTAAAATTAGAGAAAACTCAGAGTTGTCCCTATAAATATTCATTCTCACTCCCTTGCTTTGAGTGGGAGAGAGCTGAGCTCCCAAGAGTTTGCTCAGAGGGAATCGTGCCTCACTCACAGCTTTGCTTCCTCTACTCAATATCTGGGTTGCTTTGAGTTATTATACTTTTTTACTTCTCTGCAGTATTTTGGGGTTTTGTCAAAATCTGGACATGACTATGTGAGCGGTGTCGTTGCACATGGGGATGTCATTCCTTATATGTGTCCCTTTAGGGAAAAGATTAAGAACTGCTGACACAAGGCTTGGAAACGGGACAGATGGGTTCAAGGAAAAATAAATAGCCCAGTGGTTGGAGCATAAGTTGTAGGGTGTGGGGATGGGGCTGAAACTGGATAAGGAGGGAAAAGGAGAGTTGTACATGGGAGTGTGTAAGAACTGGTTCTTTCAATAATAAATCTGTATTATATATGAACAGTAAATATATATATTTATATGTAATGGGTTTATATAAATTGTACATATTATAAAAATTGTATATACACTGGATATATTATAAACATTTATATAAATTGTACATTTCATGTATTATATTTTTTCCAAACTCAATATTTGGCCAGCGTTCCCAGGCCTTAAACCTAACATCTCTAAAATAATGACAAGGAGCTACACATCACAGGAGTGAGGATAGATCCTGTGAATTTTCCTTTCACTTGCCTGGAGGAGTGAGGAAAAAGATCCAATCACATTATCTACTTCATTAAGACGCAAATGCACCCCACCAATGAAACCCATGTGAGGTTTCATTTTACCTTAGAAAATACTGAGACTTTTGACAAGGTAGGTTCTTAGTAAGGTGGGCGCCTGCGTGGAAATTTGCACCTGTTTGAAGATGCTTCATACTGGACAGACATCTGTCATCTCTGATAATACACGTCTGGGAGCCCCTGAAGCTTCAGAAACCTGAGTCCCAGCAACACCCCAGCGCTGCAGTTCTTAGCCTGAATTTCCCATGGGCCCCAAGGCTGTCAACTGTGAGCAGGTGAGGCTCATTTAAAACATCTTCATTCCCGGTTTGCACAATTGGGAATGGAGCATTCCGTGTCACGCGAGAACAGGGGCTACTGCGTAGGGGGTCCTTGTGTGCGAGCGAGGCTTTGTTCCCCAGATCATCACACAAGTGGAGATTACATTCTTCTGAGGGGAAGTTAATGACACAGTGACAGGGTACAGAAATTCTGTGGAAAGAGAAAAACAAAAAGATGGATGAGTCTTGTTCCAAAGATCATATCGGAGATGGGGGACAGCACTTAATACCCTAGGATTTACCTCTTCTGCTTTCAAAGTTCAGCTTCTTCTAGGGTAAGAGGAAGGTTCGGGTCACTTCCTCTGCAGTGGTTCGGCCCACAGGGAGCCCCCTTACCTTACTCCTCCCTAGGGGCTCCGTGGCTGCTAGTTTAATATCCGCCCCCCTGAGCCCTCAGGGCTGTTTCTTTATAAAAGCCGGTGGCAAGTGGTACAATGGAGGCAGCCATGCTTCCTTTTGACACCCTGTGCTTCTGTTTGTTCTATCTCCACACAAGGCTAGAAGGGTGGGATACATTTTACTGAAGGATAGGGGTCAAGGTGGGCAACTGAAGATGGGAAAAAAACTCAGTGCCACACCATAATTTTTTTCCACAGTTTTTTGAGACACCCGGGTAAGTTGAACCTCTCACAGGCAAGTTACCAATTCCATTTTGTTCCTGACCTATTTTCTCTATTCGTGCTTCTCCAAAGGAGACAGGGAAATGTTTACCTATTTTCTCTGTAATTGTTCTCTCTTCCTCAAATGAATTATTATTTTCCATCAGCCTTCAAAGGATGTCGAAGCCTTCTCATTTATTCTTTGCTTCCTCCTACCCAATTACTTACAGTGGAACTGGTGGGAATAATAAAGAGGCCCCCTGTGGAGCTTTTTGCCTCATACCAGCTATGTTCTTAGCTACCAGTGGAGAAACGTCAGATGACCACTTTACTAGACAATGGTCTTCATTTTCTCCACCAATCTTCTTGCCTTTGGGGACAGGAGAGGGAGGAGAGATTATTTGTTATATATTTTTTAAATAAGATAATGTAAGGCTCTATCGGAGTGATTTTGAGGGATGCTCTTGTTTAACGAGCTTTAAATTAATCCATGAACTCCACAGTAAAAACCGATACTAACTCCAACACTCCCCCGGTACTTTTCCTGTGCCTCCCGATACAAACTCTAACGAGGCCCTTATCTCACTGACTTAGACTTATCTATTCATTGGCCAGAGACCACAGCCAACTCATTTTAGTTCCTCTGGGGCCCAGTATTGAGAAAGGCTCGTAACAGGTAGTAAATAGATGCTTGCTGAATGAAGGTGAATTCAAAATGCCATCCCACCTTCCGAGAGAGTCCCATTCCACAAATTCTAAAGCAATGAGATTTCTATTTTGAGAAGCTTCCAGAAACCTATTCTAATTTTCACTACGGGGGAGAAAAGGGATGGAAGGAAGAGGATCAACATTTGTGGAGTATCAACTCTACTTCGAGGACCAAGCGGAATACACCTTGCTTGGTTTATTCTCTACAACAGTCTTATTAGGTAAGAACTGGTAAATCTCCATTTTGCCAACGAGGAAACTGGGGCACATCAAAGGTTAAGAATTTTGCAGGTCACAGGTTAGTAGGAGATGGAACTGAGATACAAACCTGAGACTGTCTGGCTTCAAGGCCCAAGGTTCTTTCCACCTTCCTTCCTCTTTATCATTCCCTAGTAGGGAGAAAAATCAGTCTGTTCCATAGCACCCTACTGGAGCAATTTTCTGAAACCTTTCTTTTTGCTGTAATTGCCTTAATCATTTCCCTTCATCTAAGATTAGAATCCCATACTACCCAGCCTGAATAGCAAGGCAGTACTGCGCAGTGGTTAACAACTTCCGCCGGCTTCTGTGTGTCACTGCCAATGGGGGCTCTATAATTTATTTAATCTTATGAAACTATTTCCTGAAATGGGTATAGTGAGAGTGTCTCAGTCAGTCTGGGCTGCTATAAGAAAATATGGTAAACTGTATTTTCTGAATCTACAACAGAAATTCATTTCTCCAAAGTTCTGGAGGCTGAAGTATAAGGTCGGGATGCCAGCATGGTCAGGTTCTGGTCAGGACCCTTTTCTCATTTGCATTTTGCTAAATATTTGTATTAGCTAGCTCTCTGGCTTCTTATAACGACACTAATTCTATTAACGAAAGCTCCACTCTCATGATCTAATCACCTCTGAAAGGCCCCACCTCCAGACATTATCACATTGGGATTAGGGTCTCAATATATGGATTTTGAGGGAGACAGAAGCATTCAGTCCATTGCAAATAGAATCTCTATCACAGAGTTTTTTGAATATTAAGTAATAAAATACATACAAAGCACTCAGCGCAGTTCGCAGTAAGGGCTTGATCAATGTACGCTAGTATAATGTGTTGTTATTTTATAAGAATTTTTTTTAGTTGAGGAATACTTGACATATGACATTACATTAGTTTCAGATGTACGATATACTGATTCGATGTTTGTATACACTTGGAAATGCTCACCACAGTAAGTCTAGTTAACATCCATTATCATATATTCTTAACAAAATGTTGTTGTTGTTAGTAGAAATTTATAATGCCCTTCCTTTCCAACCTTTGTCTTTTCTCAAAAAGTTCTCCATACCACAAACTTGCCTCCAGTCAGGCTGGGCTCCCCATACTTTGCCAAACTCTATGATTATCCCTGCCTTTATTCTTTTGCTTAAACTAACATCTCTTCCTTTCCATCTGCTCATGCAAATCTGATCAATTTTCTCACTTTCTCAGGCAAAGCTGGTCACTCCAAATAGCTATCTTGTGGATGTCAATTGGCTTCTTTCCCAAGCTACATTGTGGCAGATTTCTCAGTGTGCACAGTGACTATGGCAGCAAGAATGGGGGTTAGGCATGGGCTCAACAACATCGACTTTGCCTTATTCAGGCTGGGCTGGTTACCCTCACTATCAGTTGGCCTGTCTGCCAACACCGGAAGCAGTCCTGAGCTCTGATATGACACCATTCCACTAGAGGGGGAAGAGGGAAAGCAGGCAAGACCAGCTAGTCACTTAGTGGGAGATTGATTGCATTCAACTATGATGGAAGGAACAGCAATTTGTCCTTATGGGACTCTGTGTATTTTAAATATAGATTGGTATGTATACCTGCCCATGATATGATTGCCAGTGCCACCATTCAGAGATTTGAAAAGTGAATTATTCACAATCATATTATTTCACATACCATTGCTTCTCATCAAATATCTAATTCCTCAGGAAAAGAAGTGTGGCTTGGCCTCATGGCGACAAAACTCACTGCTCTTCCCATGTGCTCCACCACTCGAAAAGCAGTTGGCCTCACAGAATCTTGAAACAGCCTATTGAAGAGACAGTTCTGGTGCCTGTGACAATGGGATATTATATCTGTGAGGTTGGAAAACTGTCCTCAAGGATGTGACATACACTTTAGACCAGTGACCAATATTAGTACCATGTTGCCAAAATGCATAGGTCTCAAAACTAAGGGCTGAAGTTGAGAGCGGCTTCTCTTGTTACTCCATCTCATACTACATTCATTAGATTTTGTTAAAAATCCCCAAAACTTTGGGCTCTGCTGGCTAAGAGGTATTGATTCCCAAAAGGGGAATATTTCTGCCAGGGGACACACCAAACTTTCTACTGAATAGGAAGCTGAGACCTACGACTTGATCTTGTTTGGTTCTTCAGGCCACTAAACTTACTATGGGTGAAGAAGGGGGTTACTCTACTAGATAGGGTGCTTAATCCTGATGATCGAGGGAAAATTGGGATACTGTATATGATGGGGGCAGAGAGGACAATGACTAGAACTCAGGGGATTCCATAGGCTTCCATTTTCAGTGATAAAAGTTAATCAAAGACTACTCAATTAACACAGGACCACTGAGGACTCAGATTCCTTATAATGAAGGCTTGAATCATCCAACCAGCTAAAAAAGTTTGACCAGCTGAGGTGAAGGCTAAGGGTAAAAAACAAACAAACAAACAAAAAACAAAAAAACAAAAAACAAAAAACCCCAAAACCCAAAAAACAAACAAACATGGAATAAGTAGTAGACAAAGGAACTTCAATTTCTGCTGTAGCTTAATGTTCAATTACAGAAACAAGAACCATAGCATATTTTGTGCAGTGTGTATATTTTGTTTCTTGCTTGACTTATACACGTGTGTTTTTATTATTGTCTCCCCTCCTTCTGCAACTTCAGATAAGAAATGTTAGTGATAGTTAACAATAATAGCTAACAATAAATAGGTAAATAAATGGGGCGCCTGGGTGCCTCAGTCGGTTAAGTGGCTGACTCTTGATTTTGGCTCCGGTCATGATCTCAGGGTCCTGAGATCGAGCCCTGCATCCGGCTCTGTGCTCAGCCAGGAGTCTGCTTCTCTCCCTCTCCCTCTGCCTCTCCCCTCACTTTCACATGCACATGCTCACTCTTTCTCTCTATAAAATAAATAAATCCTAAAAAAAATGAATAGGTAAATAAATAGGCAGTAGTTACTACATACGTCATAGTTTAAAGCAATAGACTTCTGCAATTTAGTCTTAAGATATCAAATACCCAGTGGACTTTTTTCTGATCAGTGGGAGAAATTACCATCACCAGAAAGGGATGCAGTGACTAATAGGATCTTGTATTTCCTCCTTTTGGGGAGAGAATTATTTGTTTGGGAAAGAGTTGCAGCAATGATGTCACAGAAGTGGTGGATTACAAAGCTGCAAGAGTTGGTCCCCCCACTGAAGCAGCCACGAAGTTGGAGAAAACGACAGAATCAATTTTGTTGGAACCCTGGGATCTACTAAAAATCTTACAGCAACCAAGGAAGTGCTTAATGAAGATGGACGCTGGTAAATTTCGGTAAGCATATATAATGGATTTTTTTCTTACTGGTCTACCATACCCCATTTCCCCAGCTCAGTGTGGGCTACAGGGACAGTGACCTTTGTCCTTGGTATGATTTGTTGATGCTGGGGGTGGGGGTGAGCCATATGGATCTTATTCTCAAAACATTTTGGTTGTGTAGTTTGACCAAGCTCAGTGTTTCCCTAAGGGACTGATACAGAGACAGACTTTTGTTTGACCCCGTCCTCTGGGTCTGGAGCAGCTTTCTAGGTGACGTCTATTGAAAAGTATTTGAAGATGTGCTGCCCATAACTTCCTGGGGTAAGGGACAGAAAATGGGGGAAGGGGAAGCCAACCCAAAAGTCTGGGAAGGAAAAAACTGCAGAGGAAGATCCTTGAGGGGAATAAAGGCTTTGAATGGTTCCTACATTTACCGGGGAATTCAGAATGCAACGCACATGCCCAGGGCCAGACATATGCTCACAAAAGACCTGAGAATATCTTAGGCTTGCATCTCTGGCTGATCTTTGGGCTCTGCACAAGCAGGATGTGACAGCTAACATAGAGTGGTAAGCAACCTGGCTTAGTGTTAAAGGAGTGCCCCAGCCCAGAGCCAATCTGCAAAAACTGAGAAGTAGTGTTCCCCACCTTTTTGGCTCCAAGTGTTTCAAGAAATCTCTGGCATCATCCCTCCTCTTCCTCTACATATGTAAAGCATGTGTTGACACTGTGTGCAAGTGTTCACTGAAGATTTTTTCTTTGTACATTGCTGACTGTTTCAACATAATATTATTAACATTAAGAATTAAAAAAAGAGAAGTGTCTGCAGATCATTGGATGACCTCTAAGATAATGACACAGAGACTTCCATGACCCCACGCAACAGGGAATATAGTCTCTGCAAGAATAGTTTGGAAAAGTTGTTAAACAAACAGATGACTGATCCCTCAATGATTGGGAAGCACAAACCCTAGGGAGGGGGAGAATTTCCAGAGTTACTTCTCCAGAATATTCAAAATTTCTAGTTTTCAACAGAAGGTTGCAAGGTATACAAAGAAATGGGGAAAATATGGCCCAGTCACAGGCAAAATAAAATTGCCAGAAACTGTCCCTGAGAAGGCCCAGACCTTGGACCTCATAGACAAAGACTTTACATCAACTCTCTTAAATATGCTAAGGGAACTAAAGGAAAATACAAAGAACTTAAGGAAATGGGGAGAATAATGTCTGAACAAATAGAGAATATCAAGAAAGAGATAAATGAGTAAAGGGAGCCAAGGAGAAATTCTGGAGGTCAAAAGTACAATAGCTGAAATGAAAAATTCACTAAGTAAATTTACTAAACAAAGTGAAAAATTCGCCCTCGGAGCCTCCAGAAGGAATGGTGCTGCAGACACCTTGACTTCAGCCCAGTGAAACTGATGATAAACTCCCGACCTTCAGAACTGTGAGACAATACATTTGTGTTATTTTAAGCCACTAAATTTGTGGTCACTTGTTACAGCAGCAATAGGAAACTAATACAAGACCCTTGAGCCAATTCCAAGCGTTCAATTTCTCTGTGCTTGAAACATCTAGAGTGGTGTCTGTTTTCCTGACTGGATATTCATAAGTAGGTATTCTATCCCTGTTTGTGGAATAAATGACAACACAAAAGCTAGGAGGCCTAAGCAAGTCTGTTGATCTCCATGGTCTTAGTTTGGGTTCCTCCAGACACTGACCCTGAGATAAGGATTTGGTTGCAGTGTTTCCTGGAAAACATTGGTGAGGGAGTGGGGAAGTGAGACAGGGAAGGAAAGATAGCCAAGGCCAATAAATGCTATCAAGTGAGTTATCATTGTGTTAAATCAAAACCTAAGCCTGTTGGGGGGCGCCTGGGTGGCACAGCGGTTAAGTGTCTGCCTTCGGCTCAGGGCGTGATCCCGGCGTTATGGGATCGAGCCCCACATCAGGCTCCTCCGCTATGAGCCTGCTTCTTCCTCTCCCACTCCCCCTGCTTGTGTTCCCTCTCTCACTGGCTGTCTCTATCTCTGTCAAACAAATAAATAAAATCTTAAAAAAAAAAAAAACCTAAGCCTGTTGGGACACTTTGTGAGCCAGTGTCGAACATGAACCTCAGAGTTATTCTACTTGAGGGCATGGGAGCTGGAGGATTTATACACCAACTGCCATCATTCTTGGTTGGGAGCTTTATTAACTCATTGGCACTTCTGGCCTGCCATGTGTGGGTGCAGAACGGGCTCTGGTGGTCAGAGAAGGCTCTCAGACCGAGGGATGCAGACTGTAGCAGTTGGAAGTTGAGCGGGCATGCAACGTAAGCAGTAAGGGCTAGGGGGTAGGGGCGGGGGATCGATAGTCTCAGCCACACCCACAAAGTCTATTCTAGCTCATCCAGGCCCAGTCACCTCCTTTCTATTAATCAATAGAAACATATTTTATGCATCGCTCCTGAGCAGAGCAGTGCCTTTGAGATAATGATAATGCCTACATTTTGTCCTTTAGCAGATCTGCAGGGTTTTTGAGAACAAGAATCATGACCTACTTTTCCTTCATATTTCTCACAGTACTGAGCAACATGTTAAGCATATAATAAGCACTCAATATGTATTTTTGAAATGAACTGACTGCCACAATTATGCAATTTCTATTTCTTACCCTCAAAGGTAGCGTTCTACCAAGTTTTCTCCGTTTCTTCTATTCCATCAAATGTTTCCACAGTTTCCTGAATTGAAATATTTTAATTACACATTCAGAAGTGATCATAATAACCAGGGAAATGATCCAAAGATTTTATTTTTATTTTAAGTATCTCCCTACTACCTCCATGTTTACCTTTTGAGGTAACCAGCGTTCATACCATACTGTACCCTTAGCTTTCCACAGTTTCTTCTATTTCCTTCCATTTTCATTTCCTTATATCTTTTATGTGTGTGTGTGTGTGTGTACACACACATATATAAACCTACTACGTTTCTGCCTTTAAAAAACATATTATACTATGTGCCTTCCTTTATCACTTGCTAATTTACTTGACTGTATGTCATAGAAACCCGCAGGTCAAGGGGTGTCTTGATGGTTCAGTCGGTTAAGCTTCCAACTCTTGATTTCAGCTCAGGTCATGATCTCAAAGCTCCATGTCAACCTCAGTGGGGACTGTGCTTGAGATTCTCTCCCACTCCCTCTGCCCCTCCCCCCCTTCCAAATAAATAAGCAAATCTTTAAAAAAAGAAACCTGTAGGTCAAAATAGATCTAGTTTGTTTATTTTAGTAGTTGCAAAATATTGTCCTTTGGACATACTGTAATTTATTCAACCATGACTCTATTATTTTATTGATGAGCATTTAATTTGCTCCCAGTTTTTTGCTGGGAGTTGGGCAGTTGGTGTATAAATCTTCCCACAGTGCTGCAGTAAACATTCTAATACAAACATTTATATATATATATATATATATATATATATATATATATATATTCCTCAAAGTGGTATTACTACATCACAGGGGATGTTCATTTGAAATGTTCATAGATATTGCCACATTATCTCCCACTTCTTATCCATATCGAAAGTTCTCATTTCCCTTAAACATTCCTTATTTTATTTACATGTAGTGAGATTTGCCATGCCATTATTAATACATACTTGATTTTCACGAATTAACTGACATGCTGCTCCGAAGAGTCATTTGCATTTATCAATCGTCATTAGGATTTTCTTTCGGAGGGGCAGAAATCAAGGGGATTTCTGCCTGCCCTGGGGGAAAGGGATGTAGCAGAAACAGAAACAGAAGGGGTCTTGCTTTCACCCAAGTGAAGAAAAATGATGCACTTTGGGGGAAGGAGACATTTCTCCACTTCTAAGTTGAAACAATGTAGTTTTGTTGAGAGCAGTGGACTGGATCCAAAGACTCAGGAAAAAAGCAAACAAACCCACCAACAAAAAACGCCATTGACTTGAAACATCCTAGGGGATTAGCAGAAATAACTGAGTTGTGCTTCGGAGATGTCATTAGTGGGTAGCAAGCATCAGCAAAACCGGTGTGGTTGCAATGAAAGTAACATCTCTCCTCCCTCTACAGTTGTACCCATTGGCTGGCAAGTTGTGGGAAAACTTCTATTACACATGATCGGACTTGAATTCTCAAATTGGCCTCATAATTCAGATCACTTTTAATAGACCCACTTCCTGAAATAGCAAATTATTTTTCTCTGTTGATCTTTCTTTACTGTGAAAATATTTTGGAGTTGAGAAATATAGTGACAAGATGATTAAACATCTTACAAATATAGTTGTGAACTTTTAAATGGAAGATTATGCTTAATATTGTTTGCAAATGAGCCTCTGAAATCATAAGCAGAACTTCCCTCCTTTCTGGGAAATTCCCACTTCAAAGCTACAAAGGAAGGCCTTTTCCTAAAAAGGAATTTTCAACAAAGAAACGTTGTTAATGGATATACCTAAGGACAATTCGGTGGAGTAAGGAGGCATATGTATTTTATGTTCCAACCCTGCTTTGCCAATTTTCCTGCTTTGCTGAAAAGTTCATTTTCAAAACATCAGTGCTCTGTTATTTGACAGCCTGCTACTTCTGAAGCTCTAAATTTCTGGTGTGCAGCTAATATATACATTTAGCAGGCACGAGATCTGAATTCATATGTATGCAAGCCTTGAATTACATGATGCTGTCAAGTATTGACTTCTATGGTTGATGGCTTTAATATTACTATTTGTGTCTCTATAAATTATTTTTACAGAGGCCAAAAAAAGAGGAAAATCCCAGTTTTATTAATAGACATACTAAGCATAACACTTAAGACATAATTAATATGAATATCAATAGCATGGTTTTAATAACATCGAACATTTTAGTGTCACAGGGAAACGTCTTCTAAATGCAGAATGTGACTGGTGCAGTGAATCAGAGACAGGATCTTAGGAGGAAATACCTGACTTGAATTTATGAACAGAAGAGAAGAATCTGAAAACCATTAGAGACAGCAACAGAAATAGGACCAAAGATTCACATTTAACATAACCTTGAATTTCGCAACCCCAAACAATAAATTGGCCACATTGTGGTCAAGATTCCTAGGACTAAGCAGACAACATAATATTGTTATTCTTCTTAAATATTGCATGGAAAGAATTGTGGGGTGTGTGAGTGTTTGTGTGTGTGTGTGTGTATGTGCGTGCACGGTGGGAGGGGGCAAGGGAGTGCTTAATTGAAGAGAGACGGTCCTTCAGAGAATTTCCTGCTGGGAGGAATTTCATATTTGGGGGGGGTGTTTGTTTAGTTTCTCTGCAGGCGTGAGTCAAGGCTCTCCACAGTAGTGGGTGTTGGGAGAGAGGGAGCTTTGGACAGAGTTTGTGGGAGAGGCCAAAGTAATGCAGATATGAGCTATGACCTCGCGCAGAAGATGCCGTAATGGAGTGCCTCGCTAATCACGTGAGAGAAAATCTCATGCAGAGTGAGACCTGAAGCCAGAGCCCCACACAGTGTTTAACCTCTCCGTCCCTTGACTCATGGCAAAAGACCTTTGAACAAACCAAGGCCAAAGGTCACGTAGGGAAAATCGATCCTTAATGCCTCCCGTTCAATCCCTTCTCTCCCTGTCTAACTTTCAGTTCTCTGGCCTCAGCCTACCCTCCAATTACTCAGGACTCCTCAGTTAGTTGCTTCCTACCTGGATATATCCTTCTTGGGCCGTGCTGAGTTGGACTGGATGATACCAGCCCCGGCCTTTGTTTTCTTTTACCCTAATAAAACCTTAGCCTTCCTGAAGTTCATTCCCCCAGAGCTTTACTCTGCAAATAAAGTGATCTGGGTTATTGGTTCAATAGGATGTCTCTTATCTAATATACTTGCATCTCAACAGCATCTCTCAGAGCCTCAAGCAAAGAGTAGGTTCACACTGTGGTCTTTTTAGTTGAGCAATGAGATCAGGGAGCTAGCGTACAGGTGGAAGATTCCTTGGTTTTCCCAAACCACACCAATGTAGATAGCAGTTCTAAGGAAATGCCATGCTTTCCCTGTGGTCTTCAACACCCTGGCTGCCCCTCCCACCATAATCAGAGGAGCCCCCATGGGCAGCATTGACTGATAAGGAGAGACCACCATGTCAGCACCCTGGCTGGACTGGGCCCAGAGAGGACCTGCTATCCCAAAGGTTTCCAGAAGTAACTCAGCCCGGAAGTGCAGGTGAGCTAATATTCTGTAGACCAATAAGGGACTGGAGATAGGAAGAAGCCATTGCTTTCCCTTTCTCCCCCAACAGACTGTTCTGAGACACAGAGGGTCCATGCAGCCTCGCTGGACACTTTCTATGTGAGCAGGTTGTGTTTTGCTAGGACGCTGTGGCCAGCCCCATAATGCACCACATTGTATTTGCTTTCTTTCCTTCCCTGTCTCACTTCTATTTATTTATTTACTTACTTACTTACTTAAGCTCCTGGCTTCTGTGGGATTACACTCCCCAATAAAGAGTTCAAGTGTAAGCTTCTACCATTGGTCCTGATTTGTAGGGAATTGGGGCCAAAACACAAAGTAAAAATTGATTATTAACAATGATCAAGGGAGCATTCAAGTGTGTATATATTCTCGTAACTCGAAGCCAAATGTGTTGTTTTTAAAGTAGCCCAAATGTTGTGTGATACAGGCATGACATGGCAGGGCGTGAAGGAGGGGATGCGGCAGGAACGTCTGAAAGCTGGCTTCCAGAAGGCCATGGCCCAAAAGGATAAGAAAGCTCATATATAAGTTTATATAAGCAACCCTGCTACAGAGACATGTCACCCGTGCCTCACCCACAGTGTGGAAAAAGAATAGAGATGAGATCATGAGCTAATCCTGAGGGTAGCTCGTCATTCCAGACATGGTGTGTGTGGACATCTTGACTTGTTGGCTTGGCCAACGCTCTCTCTCGGAGCTGGATCTAGCTGGAGGGTCTCTAGGGAGTCCCGGGGAGTGGCACATTCCTCTGGGTCTGCGTGTTCTCAGGGCCGAGTAAAGTTCATCTGTGTATATGATTGATCGTTGCCCTGCAAAACCAAGTATCCACCTTTATGTGGGGGTTCTTAAAATACTTTCCACTTGACAACCCGTTCCTACTTATATTTCTTAGCTAGCCAAAGATTTGGAATTACCATATATGTAAGAAGATAAGTGTCTCCACAGGTCCATGTGTGAAACTAGGGACTGAGGGTGGACAAGTGTCCTCTAAATGAAATTAAGGGGAAATATAATAATGGCTTTAATAAGGTCACATTGAAAGGGAATGACAGGATAAATTGGACCATTTGAGAACTTTGCCAAGCATAAGAATTAAGGTTATATTACTAACAAATCCATCTAGATAATCTTGGACTCTGAAAAAATTAATGGAAAATGGATCTAATTATTCGAGCTGAGGTGCAGAAAATGTAGTTGATATACATATTTAAGGACACGTCATTTTTTGCCCAAGATATCTGGACTAAAGTGCTGACAAAGATCAATTTAATATTGAATGACATTACTTCAGGAGACCTAGAATCCTTTTTAAAAAGAGATTTAGGGGGAAAAATCTGCTTAAATAAACAAATTGCGAGATAATATTTCATTTAGATTTGGGTCACTGGATAGGATAAATTTGATTTTCAAATATAAATAAAATTGGGAGACCGAAGAAGACTGGACGAAAATAAAGCAATGCTCTTTAACCTAAAATCAAGGAAAGATAATGAAAAGCAATATGGAAACAGTCAGGAGTAACAACATATTTGATTTGCTGTCTTTCAAAAAAAATGCAGCATGTTTTAGGAATTTAAAGCTTTCAGGTAGCTTTAGATGGATTTGCCTGATATTATCTGGACAATTTTATGATCTGAAGATGATTAAACCAGAAAAAAATAATTATCTGAAAATTCAGTCATTAAAGTTTCAGGAATTAAGAATCACGCCAAGCACTCGGTTTAAGGGTTTTCTATATATGATCTCGTCGACTGCTCAGAAGAACTAGGAGAGGCAGTTCAAGATGGTGGCGTAGGAAGATCCTGAACTCACTTCCTCCCACAGACACACCAGCTACATATGGAACAATTCCCTCTGCAAACTAACTGAACAGCTCCACCAGAACAAAGGATAAAAGGGCCACATCAAGACAGGTAGAAGAGGCAGAGACGCAGTCACACACACACACACACACACACACACACACACACACACCCTCTGCTTGTGTGGTGACCCGCCATCAGGAGGGATCACATAAATATGGACCTTCTCCCTGAAGAGCAAGGGGTTCATGCCCCACAGCAGGCACCCAGACCCTTGGGACCTATACCAGGCAGATGAGCCCCCAAAATGTTTGGTTTTGAAAACTGACAGGGCTGATGTCCAGGAGACCCAAAGGACTACAGAAAACTGAGATTTTCAAAGCCTGGACCTTTAAAAGCTGCTGCCTGAGCGTCTGGCTTCCAATCAGCTGGACTCATACACAGACTCACCCACCCAGAACCCTGAGTGGGAGCAGGAGTTGGAAAAGCCCCTAGAGGATACGCGGAGAGTCATTCGCTAATCTTTTTTAAGATTTTATTTATTTATTTGAGAGACAGAGAGTGAGCGAGTGAGTGAGCGAGCACTAGCTGGAGGAGGGGCAGAGGGAGAGGGGGAAGCAGGCTCCCCGCTGAGAGAGAGCCTGATACGGGGACTTGATCCCAGGACCCTGGGATCATGACCTGAGCCGAAGGCAGCCGCTTAACAGACTGAGCCACCCAGGCGCCCCTCATTTGTTAATCTTAAAGTGTCTGCTGGAAAGACAGGGACCTGCTAGGGACCCCTCGGGGGAAGGAAGCGCTGGCCATCGCCATTCTTGGGTTCTCGCTCTACCTTGCTAGCACTGGCGGGCACGGCCTGTCCCATGTCCTCCTACAGCCCTGCGGAAGCTGGTGAGCGTAACCCACCCCTGGGCTCCCCTGCAGCCCGGCTACGGCAGGTGGAGATGTGCAGTCCACACAGGAGATGACCCCTGGAGTACCCAGCTCTTGAGTATCTGGGCCTCATGGGGCTGAAGCAATAAGAGATGGTTTGGGGCAGCCTACCACCCCCGGCACGTGGCACAGACAGCGGCCTAAAATGCACCCACATTTCCCTGGGAAAAAGGCCTATTTATTTGTCCTGGGTCCTCAGTGTGAGGGGCAGGCTTCAGGTTTACCCCACATCGAGAAGCTATAAAGGTGCTCTCAGAGAACAGAGGCTAGGGGACATTATCTTTGCACGTTCCCTTGGCTTCGTTACAGCTCCTCGGTACCTTCTGAATAGGAGCTTACACACTCATCTAGAGCCCTGATGTTTGCAACTCTTGCCCGGGAGACACTTCCAGATCACCTGGTCTGGAGGCCAGCCGTGTTTAGGACTGTGGTCCTACACCATTGTATATATTTGCATCCTTTAAAAGCTGCTGCCTGGGGCACCTGGGTGGCTCAGTCACTTAAGCAGCTGCCTTTGGCTTGGGTCATGCTCCTGGGGTCCTGGGATTGAGCCCCGTGTTAGGCTCCCTGCTCAGTGGGGAGTCTGCTACTCTCTGTCTCTTTGCTGCCCCACCTGCTTGTGTTCTCTCACTCGCGGTCTCTCAAATAAATAAATAAATAAATAAATAAATCTTTTTAAAAAATAAAAATAAAGTAAAATAAAATAAAAGCTGCTGCCTGAGGGTCTGGCTTCCAATCAGCCTGAAACTAGGTGCCCACTGAGATCCCTCCCTTTGGAACACTGACAGGTCTTGGCACCCCCTCAACAACTGGGATGTATCAAGAATAAATTAGGCTGCTTAGGCAATCAGAAAGAGAAATTAAGGAAACAATCCCATTCACAAATGTATCAAAAAGAATAAGATACCTAGGAGACTATGGACTCCAGGAAACAAACTGAGGGTTTCAGAGAGGAGGGGAGTGGGGGGATGGGCTAGCCTGGTGAAGGGTATTCAGGACAGCACGTATTGCATGGAGCACTGGGTATTATATGCAAACAGTGAATCATGGAACTTTACATCAAGAACTAATGATGTACTGTACGGTGACTAACATAACATAATAATAAAAAAAGAATAAGATACCTAGGAATAAATTAAGCCAAGGAGGTGAAAGATCTGCACTTTGAAAACTATATGACATTGATGAGAGAAATTGAAGACACAAATAAATGGAAAATTATTCCATTCTCATGAGTTGGAAGACTTAACTACTGTTAAAATGTCCATATTACCTAAAGCAGTCTACAGATCCAATTCAATCCCTATCAAAATTCCAATGGTATTTTTCACAGAGTTAGAACAATCCTACCATTTGTATGGAACCACGAGAGATCCTGAATAGCCAAAGCAATCTTGAGAAAAAGCAAAGCTGGAGGTATCACAATTCCAGACTTCAAGTTACATTGCAAAACAGTAGTCATCAAAACAGACACAGAGCTCAGTGGAACAGAACAGAGAGCCCAGAAATAAACCCATACCTATCCAGTCAATTAATCTATGACAAAGGAGGCAGGAACATACAATGGGGAAAAGACAGTCTCTTCAAGAAATGGTGCTTGGAACACTGTGGCCGTGTGTCCCCTCTGGCACTAGCAATGTAGGTGGAGAGCAAAAAATGGTCCCAGCCAGTGCCTCCATTCCTGCAGTGTTCCAAAAGGTCCCTGTCACTCCAGCAGACACTTGAAGATTAACAAATGAATCTCCTTTATATATACATTATATACACACACACACACACACACACACATATATATATATATATATATATATATATATATATATATATAATTTGCTGCTTTTGCCCTGGGTCCTGGTGCTAGTAAGTGGATGTGGGAGCCCATTGAGAGTGGAATCTCTGTTCCCTACGGCCTTTGAGTCTCCTAAACATAAGCCCGGTTGCTTTTCAAAGCCGGGCTTTTTTCACGGGCTCATCTCTCCAGTGGAAGTCACAAGGGGTGGGATGCCTGATGTGGGGCATGGACCTCTAGCTCCATATTTGTGAGATCCTCTCAATTGTGGGTTGCTGTGCTGGGGGTGGGTTTTCTGGTGAGACTCTGTCTGCCTCTCCTACCTGTCTCGGTATGGCCCTTTTATCTTTTGTTGTGGAGGAGCTGTTCAGCTTTATTAAAGGTGTTTTTCAGAGAGAGTTGTTCCGTATGTAGCTGTCAATCTGATGTGTCTGCGGGAGGAGGTGAGTTCAGGATTTTCCTGCTCCACCTCTTGAACCATGCTCCCTTGGTGTGAGTCTCTTTCGATTCATCTTATTTTGTACTCCTTGGACTTCTGGGATATGGATGTCTGTTTTGCCTACGCCCTCTGTGCTGAGCCCGGGGGGAAGCCACAGTAAGTCCTCTAGAGTCCATTAAGAACTTTTTCGTTGTTTTCTAAAGCGAGCGTGAGTCTCATGGACACAAGCTCCCTCGGCTTTCAGAGATACATGTTTTGGGGGCACATCCCTTAGGGGAGATTCTTAAAAGTTGGAGCTCTAGATGTGGTGTTCAAACCCTTTGCTTTTCAGGGAGAAAGTGGGCTTTGGGAGTTCCCTCCCAATTGTATGGCACTGTGCCAAGGGTGAGGTTTATGGCAAGAGTGTATCTCAGCCTTTCGTACCCATTTCATTTTGAGTATTTTCTCATTTGCCTGTTGTATAGGATTCACTCAGCTAGCTGTTGGATTTCTCCCACAGGGAATTGCTCCATATGCAGCCTTTGGTGTGTCACTGGGAAGAAGGGAGCTCAGGAGATTCCTTGGTCACTATCTTTGCCTGGAACCTCCAGCATTCATTCATTTTTTTATGTGATTACCTGTTATAGCATGTGGAACAAATTTGTCTACATTTGGTCATGTTTTCCATTTAATCAAGGTACAATTTAGTATGGCAGAGGAGTGAAAAACTTGTCTCCACATGCATAAACCCACGGATTTGGGACAAAACAACAGAAGTTGGTGAACTCTGAAAATGGCTGAACAAACTAAGTTCCTAGGGAATTTTGGCTGGTTTTCTTTCGTTCCTTTTCAGAAAGTGTGTACTCGTTAAGCATCTGCCTTCGGCTCGGGTCATGATCTCAGCACCTTGGGATCAAGCCCCACATGGGACTCCCTGCTCGGCGGGTAGGCTACTTCTCCCTCTTCCACTCCCCCTGCTTGTGTTCCCTCTCTCGCTGGCTGTCTCTCTGGCAAATAAATAAATAAAATCTTTAAAAAAAAAAGAAATTGTGTACTCTAGCCATATTTAGGATGCATCCTAGGACACCGGAAACATGTCACAAAAATTTGTGCATTAAAACGCAACCTCTCAGGGCACCTGCTTGGCTCAGTCGTTAAGCGTCTGCCTTCAGCTCAGGGCGTGATCCCGGTGTTCTGGGATTGAGCCCCGCATCAGGCTCCTCCGCTGGCAGCCTGCTTCTTCCTCTCCCACTCACCCTGCTTGTGTTCCCTCTCTCGCTGGCTGTCTCTCTCTCTCTCAAATAAATAAATAGAATCTTTAAAAAAAAAAAAAAAGCAACCTCTCAAAAGTGTGAGATTTCTTAGTGGTTAGCAGTCTTGGATTCCATGCTTGACAAAATTTAGAATACGTTAAATTCAGTGGATTATTGTCTGAATGTAAAGTTTGTCCATTTTTAAAAAGAAAATAATGAGATTCGATTCCTCGTGACCTATGGGGTCACCTCAAAAATTCACTGTCATGGGCTTTGGAATTAAACCGAGTTTGAATTCTTGCTCTGCCACTTGCAAGCTGGGACCTGGGGGAAATTCCTTGCCCTTTGTTTCTTATTTTTCTCCACTCATTATAAGGATTAAAAAGATAGAACTTCATTCGTTATATAAGTTATCAGTATTATTAATAAGCAGTCCTTCCAAATCCAGTGTAGCAAACTTGATAATTTTATAAGTGAATAAAGCTTCAATTATAAATTTAATATTCTTAGGTCAGAATATTGATTTGTGGAGTAAAGGACTTCTAAGCAATAATACACAAATGTATATTTTTTCATTTGCTTTTTCTCCTCAAGTCTCCTTATCACTCACCTTTCTGCCATGAAAAAGAGAGAGGGAGAAAGGAAGGGAGAGAGGGAGGAAGGAAGGGAGGAAGGGAGGGAGGAAGGAAGGAAGGAAAGAAAGAATGAAAGAAATATGTTTCCCTGTCTTCATAATTTTTGGAAATTTGATTCCTTCAGCTGTTGTTATTTAAAACACAGGTATAATTCGATATAAATTGAAGAAGGACATTACGTTGAAAAGTTTCCTCTCTGGTAAAACTGACACCAGCCCAGCTTGTGGGGATCTCAGGCTTCACCGGGAGCCACTCGAGAAATCTGCCCCAGGAGGAGGCATCAAATCGAGCAGCCTGCCCCTCCTTAGCTGTGAATCTCAAGGGACTCACATTAGCATGATTCCTGCAGGAACTATAGTCTGCTGGTTGCCAGGAGAGGTGCAGACAGAGGCTGCCATCATTTCTGCCACTCTCATTTGGTCTCCCAGTGATAGAGCTTTTTTTTTTTATATTATGTTAGTCACCATACAGTACATCATTAGTTTTTGATGTAGTGTTCCATGATTCATTGTTTGCGTATAACATCCAGTGTTTATTGCAATATGTGTCCTCTTTAATACCCATCACCGAGCTAGCCCATCCCCACATCCCTCTCCCCTCTGAAGCCCTCTGTTTGTTTCCCGGAGTCCATAGTCTCTCGTGGTTCATCTCCCCCTCTGACATCCCCCCCTTCATTTTTCCCTTCCTTCCTCTAATGTCCTCCATGCTATTCCTTCTGTTCCACATGTAAGTGAAACCATATGATAATTGTCTTTCTCTGCTTGACTTATTTCACTTAGCATAATCCCCTCCAGTTCCATCCATGTCAATGCAAATGATAGAGCTTTCTGATGGAGGTCGAATTTTTCATGCCGTCTACACTACACACGAGAAGGACCCCAAGTTAGCCTCTGCACTCCATCTCCCACTTTTAGTAGTCTGAGGGCTGAAATGGTGTCAGAGAAAGATCTGGTTAGATACTTCGGGTCCTACTAAAATTCTGTCATTTTTACATTTCATGACAGTTGTTAAACAGTATGAGCTTGAATAGTGGAAAAATAATCATTTAGAGCATTCTATAAATAACTCAAACATTAATAAGCATGTCCCTAATACTTTCGGCAGGAAATTATCTTAATCTTCCACTATTAGGGAGATGGCATGAAAAATTATTTAATCACCAGATATACAATGTTTAGCACTAAAATCAATCCAGGGGTAATGGAATAACCAAATATTCTATTGTGATTTTAGAGCCATTATCCAAATTGGTTGCTGAATAAAGAAGCTACACATAATAAGAGCTGCGGAACCATTAATAATATTTTGGTCTTCACTAAAAGTTAGCTCTAAGAATTCTCTTTCCAAATTATAAGCATAATTCAAAAATCACAGAAGACTCAAAACAAAACACAAAATGACAGTCATGAAATCCGTCGACTGCTCTAATAGCAACTTACATTTCTATGGTGGCTTACATTTTGAAATACGATTTCACAGATGTTTTCTTAATATAATAATCCTTTGAAGTAGGTGGATATGCACCATTATTCCTGTTTTTCATATGAATGTACTAAGACTCAGAGAGATTATGTAACATGGCAATGTCGGGCCTTTAAATCCATTTTCCTGTCTTCGAAGTAGGTTTGCTTCCTTCTATCTTTCTGCAGATCATAGATGTGACTATCTGGTCTACAGTGGCCCCTGGAAACCATCCCAAGGTGCCTGAAGAGCTCAAATACTCACCTTTACATCTTGGAGGGATTTTTCAAGATGGCTTCATTGAAATATAATTACATACCGTAAATGCATCCTTTAAAAAATCTTTTTTTAATTGAATTGTAGTTGACACACAATGTTACATTAGTCGCAGGTGTGCACTATAGTAATTCGACAAGTCTATATGTCCTGCTGTGCTCATCCCAACGGTGGCTACCATCTGTCACCAGACGGCACTATTTATAGCATCACTGACTAAATTCCCCATGCTGGACCTTTCATCCCTGTGACTGATTCACCTATACACTGTGTGTGTGTGAGATATCCTGGGGCTACTGTGGTGCTACTCTGTGTCACTGATGGCCCCACACGAACCACACCTTTTGGTGTTCAAGCCTTTGTGTGTTCTCCCACATTGTAGCTGGGCCAGACCTGTGTTTGCTTTAGTCAAAGGTATACAGTGGGGTTGCTGCTGGACCTAAGCCTTAAGAGGGCCCAGCATCTTCTGTTTCATGCTGCCAGGAGCCTGGGCTATCATGAGAGAAGTCTGACTATTCTGCGGGAGAGATCATGTGGTGAGGCCACATGGAAACAGAGAGAGAAGCCCAGCCGGCTCAGAATCGCGGTGGAGCCTGGCCCCGAGCCAATCTGCCCGCTGTCTTCAGCCACGCTAATGACCACTCGGAGAGGTACCAGAAGAACCCTCAGTGGGGCACAGCTCAGGCCACAGAACTGTGAGAACATAAAATAAATGTTGTTTTAAACTACTAAGTTCTGCGGTGGTTTGCTACCCAGCAAGAGATAACCGAAATAAATGTCAGGGAGATGGGTTTCAGGCTTCATTACTCTTTCCAAGTACACAGTTATTGAATGAATGAGTATTCCCAAATCCTATATCTCAAAGTCCTGATGACAGTGCTATGAATTCTGCATTGGGTATTTTTCATCATCAGGGAAAAAGAAAAGCCTGCCTTGAAAGACCAAACATTTCATAGAATTGACTTCTTTCTTTCTTTTTTTAAAATCAGAGCCATAATGTAGATAATTGTTTGAACCAAAGACCCAGGCACAATGTGGCTGCCTAGACAGGAAATGACACTCCATAAACTTGCAATTTCATTCCTCACCCATGAATGCATTTCCATCCTAGGAGGACCATGGCATACGGGCACTTTCAATCCTGGGAATGTCATCCGGGAAAATACAGCATCCACTTGGCCCTGAAACCACTGGCTTGCAAATTGGCCAGTTTTCAGCACTCTGTTCATTAGTGAATTCAATGAGACTTTTAAAGGACAGAGAGAAATTTGTCAAAATGTGAGAAGATGAAGATGATGAAGTGATGAATGAAATGAAGTGGGGGGGCACACTACACTGAGCATCCCGTTACACTCCCCTACACGGACAGAATCAGTCACATTTATCCCACCCACTGCTCCACCTCTGGGTCATTTGCAACTTCTGAGTACTTGTAACATGCTCTCACTGGTCATTTCTTAGTTGAATTTCCTTGCTCTTCCAATTCAGACTGCATCAGACGTTGAGAAATGGCTCTCAACTGTGTGATTTTAAAGAAAGTTACTTGAAGAGGGTTGCTTACTGTATATTTGCAAAACCCAGTCATGGTTTACATAATAGAAGTACATGATCCACGGGAAACAAATCATCAAATCAAAAAATGGGCAGAAGATATGAACAGACACTTTTCCAATGATGACATACAAATGGCTAACAGACACATGAAAAAATGTTCAAAATCATTAGCCATCAGGGAAATTCAAATCAAAATCACACTGAGATACCACCTTAACGCCAGTTAGAATGGCAAAAATTGACAAGGCAGGAAACAACAATTGTTGGAGAGGATGTGGAGAAAGGGATCCCTCTTACACGGTTGGTGGGAATGCAAGTTGGTACAGCCACTCTGGAAAACAGTGTGGAGGTCCCTTAAAAAGTTAAAAATTGAGCTACCCTATGATCCAGCGATTGCACTACTGGGTATTTACACCTAAGATACAGACATAGTGAAGAGAAGGGCCATAGGCATCCCAATGTTCATAGCTGCATTGTCCACAATAGCTAAATCCTGGAAGGAACCGAGATGCCCTTCAACAGATGACTGGATTAAGAAGATGTGGTCCAGATATACAATGGAATATTACTCAGCCATCAAAAAGAACGATTTCTCGACATTTGCTGCAACATGGACGGGACTGGAGGAGATAATGCTAAGCAAAATAAGTCAAGCAGAGAAAGACAATTATCATATGATTTCTCTCATCTATGGAATATAAGAAGTAGGAAGATCAGTAGGAGAAGAAAGGGAAGAAGGAAGGGGGGTAAACAGAAGGGGGAATGAACCATGAGAGACTATGGACTCTGGGAAACAAACTGAGGGCTTTAGAGGGGAGGGGGCTGGGGGATTGGGATACGCTGGTGATGGGTATTAAGGAGGGCACATATTGCATGGTGCACTGGGTGTTATACGCAAGTAATGAATCATGGAACTTTATATCAAAAACTTGGGATGTACTGTATGGTGACTAACATAACATAATAAAAAAAGATTATTAAAAAAAAAAGAAGTACATGATCCAGGGGGAGGGGTAAAGGCCTGAACTGATCAATTATAAGATCTCCTTCCTCCAGCTCTTTCGTCTCCCTCTCCAAGGACTTGTGCTAATTCTTTTTGAGGCAGCTGATGTTGGCTAAGAAAGTCTCAAGGGGGGGTGGCGAAGAAAAACATAACATACAGCCCCTGCCTTCAAGGAGCTTTGCATTTCACTTGGGAGGGTTTTAACTATTGAGTCAGAAACCGTCTGAGTAGTTAATGCTGAAATCAATCTCTCCTTCATTAGGAAAAATGGGCTCAAATGAAATACACACACTGGTTTCCTCTCACTTTTTTTGTGCCACTAGGCAGCAAAGGTTCCCTAGTCTTCATTTCTTTTTAGTCGCCAGAAATGCCTACAGTCTTGAAAGACATCAACCACCCCACAGCAACTTACATTAAACTGTCTTTCGGTTGAAAATGAGCATGTAATTTCTGATATTTCTCCTAATAAAATAATTCCTGAAAGGTGAATGGAGTATGAACTATTATTCCCATTCTTTGGATGAATAAACTGAGAGGGGTCCACACACTGGATTTAAAAGTCAGGAGGTAATATGTTCGTAGATAATAGGTTGTTGACTTTGAGCAAAAATTCCCCAGAAACATGAATCTTATCCCATCTAGTTATCCCAACTGGGAATCAGAGGGGGCCGTTATGAAGCTGGAGATGATTTATACAAAAAGGAAGATAAGCATCCTGAAGTGTACTGAAGGCTTCTGCTCTTTTGGCAAAAGAGGAGTCCTAAGCTCAGAGCTCATGGGGTTGCTGGGAGGCCATTAGGAAGGAGTCAGTCCCCCACTCTACGTCCTATTTTTAAGTGGGTGCCAAAAAGTACACAGAAACTTCCAACTCAAAACAGAAAATGGATGATGGGACTAATGTGGTGGAAGGCTCCTTTTCTTTTCTAGTGTTGAAACAATACATGTTTCCTGGTGTGTAAGCTAGTATTAGGTTTACCATGTCTGGAATGTATTTGTTATGGTGTAGACACACACACGTGCATATTCATACATGTTATCACCTTCATCTACTGTATTTAGTGGACACATAACCTGGGAAGAACACTGAGCCCTTTCTGTTTTCATCTGCACCATACTAACTGGCTGAGAAGCTTTTGGCACTGTGTCGAATAGAACCAGAACATAATTCCACAACTTTGTGGACTCTCAACTGCCCTCATGCTTGAGTTACAGAGCACAGAACTTTCTCATCTTCTCACACCCCACAGTATCCTTCAGAAGTCTTTGAACAGGGTATATATTTTATAGGATAAATCTAAGGCATGAACTGGGCTAACAGAAAATTCAGTTTGAATTTCTGGGCTGTGGTAAATGATTCAAACTCTCTGTTCCTCAGTTGTCTTTTTAGTATATCGGGGCTGATTAGAATAGAGTTTAAGTGCTTCTTGATGAGAGCTTAACCGTGGTAGAAATTTCTCAATATACTTTGACAAGCAAGAGACAGGTTTATGCTAAATATGGGATTGTTGTTTCTCTTTTCCCCAATGGTCCTGTGAACTCAAATAAACGACTGTATATTGTAGACCCTGTGTGTACTGGCATCTTTTCCCTCCCCTCTCATCAGGAGAGACACAGGTAACCCAACCGTGGCCAATGAATAAGCCTCTTCCATAGCTCAGGCCAGACATTTCTCATGCTTTGTCTAGCTGTCTTTAATTTTCTGTTTGATTTTCCACCGCTCTCAAGTAGGATAGAGGGCTGTTTTGGCAGAAATTAACTGTGCAAAAATGTTTTACCATCTGCTGGAATATTCTTGGATGTTATTCCTCCAGAGCACTCATTATTAAAAATATTTATTGGACATTGACAATTTATCAAATTCTGTTCAAAATATGGCTGCCTCGCAGTCACTCCTCAAACAAGAGTGAAAAAAAACAATATTGATTGCATCTAAGAATGGACAAGAGTTAGTTCTATCCCTGAATTCTTCTGCTCATGACACTATTTTTCCCCTACTAGGAGGAGAAAGTTATTTAAGGCAAGAGCTGTGTTTTTCTTATTTAGAATATGCACAGCCCTTAACACAATGCCTTGTGCATAGTAGAGGCTAAAAATGTTTATTGATCGACAAAACCGTGAAGGCCTGTTTCATCATCTGAATTTCGAGTTTCTTAAGGGGTAGTGACAGGGTTTAATATTTCTTAGGTAGGGGAGCATCTGTCCATTTCTGTTTTTAACGCCCAGCATCGGATGCCCCAGTCTAGATTTGAAAAATTGCCCACGATAGAAACTGAAACAACACGTACTCGCTTTCCCGGTCTCCCTTGTAGCTTGAGGGCTGGCAGATGACCTACTTAGACCAATTAGAAGCTAGTAATGGTAAGGATCAGGCACTGTAGAGAACTCATTTGCAGTAGCAATATTTGCCATCTCGGGAGTGACAGTGGTAGCCGACTTAGCAGGTGCAGGCTGTGGGGGAGGGGATGTGGTGAGACAGAAAGCTCCGAAACTGTGTGGGTTAGGAACATGGACCTAGGAACTAAGCTGTATATTCTAGGGAGCAGACTCCGGGAGCCAGCCGGAGGGGGAGGGTGGGGAACTGCCTGTGTCGGAGCAGAGAAGACATTATCTGCATTTAAATAATCAGAAGAGCATCCTAAAGACATCAGCATTATGAATCAATGTCAAGTAGTTCGTTCTTTTTTGAAGGCATTCAACAATCATTTACTGAAGACTTGTTTTGTGTCATACGTGGCTGTAGGCTCTGGAGATAGAACAATGAATGAGACAGATACAATCCTCAACTCAGGGAGCTTATATTCTAGGAAGAGAGATAATAAGCCATCAAGAAAGCAGAAATAAGTTCCAGGTATCAGATATTTTGGACAAAGTTGTTAGAGAAGTTCTTTCTCTGAGGTGGCTGCATCTCAGAAGTGCCTTCAATCAAGTGAGGAAATGTAGAATGGGCACTTCGGGAAGACGGAGAGCAAGAGCAAAGTTCCTGAGGCACAACTGTACTTGATTTGCTTGAGGAACAACAAAGAGGCCAGATTACCTGGAGCTGACAGAACCAGGGGAAGAATGATAGAAGATGAGGTAGGAGAGTGTGTTGGGAACCATGAGGTGCTGACAGATCCCCCTTTGGTGGACTTGTTTCCCCAGTATTGGGAGAACTGTGGACAGACCTCTCCCAGCTGCTGAGAGACACCTCAACCAAGGTCATGCCCCTTCCTACAGCTGCCCACATCCAAAGGCTGATCAATGAGGGAGTCTAAAGGCCCAGCATCTTGACCTAAACTAGACAACTCTAAAGCACCATTCCAGCTTTAGAGCGCTATGTGACATTGGCCAAGACTCTTGTTGAGGCTATGTCAAATTTCAACTTCTTCCTCTGCCCATTCTTGCTTTGTTCCCCTCCTTTCCACAGATGCTGATCCCAAGGGCACTCCCTAATAAACACCCTGCCCTCTAGCCTCCATCTCATATGGGGAATCCAACCTGTAACAGAGAGTTGGATATGGACTCATGTAGGTGGCTAAGGTGTTACGGGAAGTCTGTAGGGTTCTGCACAAAGGAGTGATGTCATCGGACTTAGATTTTAAAGGGGTTACTTGGCCACTTTGTGCAGAAGAGACTGTTGGAGGAAAAGAGAGAAAGTTGGGGAAGTATTGCAGTGATCCAGGCATGAAATGATGGTGAACTTCAACTAGAAAAGCATTGATGGAGGTGATAAGAATGAATCCGGGTATTTTCCAAAGCCAGAGCTAAAAGGGTCAAATGATGTTCTTTAACCTACCAAAGGGGCCCTTAGCCTTAACAATTCACAGCAGAAACAAGAGTTGATTTAAGACATGGCTAACTATTTTGCGAGCACAATTATTGCTTAAAATGTATAACACTCATAAACACCAAGTCACTTCTCGTATTCATAATCCAAATGGTTTGTCCAGGTCACAGGAACAAATATCATCCGGTTACCTAGTGGGATGCCCTGTTAATGCTGGTGGGGCTGGTGGCCTATTCCCTCACTCTAACATTGGTCCCCGCTAGATACCAGGTGATGAGCAATCATTTAAGGTCAATTTGTTCAGGTTTGTTTGAAAGGCCTATTGAATTCTGGCATTTTCTGTGATTCCTTTTGCTCCTTTCAAGGTCTATCGTGATGCCTTGAGTGTTAGCTGTTTCTTATTACTATAAAACATGGGCTTGGGACCTCTCTCTCTGACCTTGTAACTTTCAACTAGTCATACCCACTGTGCAGCATGCAGTAACAAATGAAAACAAACAGTGAAGATTCCAGGGCCCTTCACCGTTTTCTATGGCACTCTCCAATCTCTCCCCGCGGTTGACCCTTGCCCCTGTCTCTCATGTTTTCCCCCTGCCCCAGCAATTTGGACTTGACATTGAGACTTGTTCTTCCAAGTATCGATTCTCAGCCTTCTCTAGGAATTTTGACTCAGGCTTCCATTTTTGTCCTTCTGTTCATGGCTGTTGTACAGGAAGCCCCAGATTGGCTATGGTCTCAGAATTCTGCCCCAACGCTGCCTGCCCTGGATGACTCCACCTGCCACTAGAGGCTGCCTCACCTCCTGGCTGTCTTGCCGCCGAACTCCTGCTGTTGCTCTATGGTCATCTACTCTTTGTGTGGGTCCATGTCAGAAAAATCCCCCACCCAGAGTTCACTTTGCTCGTTCTCCCTTGTTTGGGGTCTTCTTGGTATCCACTCTGACCTTATGCTCTTCCCTTTTGACCACAGCCCCATCCCTACCAAGGGAGACCTCTTGGGCCTCTAAGAATGCAGGAACCACATCTTCTGCCACAAAGCCTGTAGATTTGCTTAAGTGAATTCTAGCAATAAACAGCATTATTACAGCTCCTATTCATGGAGCCCATAACTCTGTGTCTGATGGTGCATTCACTACCTCAGGCCACCATTACAAAATACCACAGACTGGCGGGAGGGATGGGTGCGACTTAAACAGCAGACATTTATTTCTCACAGTTCTGGAGTCTGGAAGTTCAAGACCAAGGTATTAGCAGTTTGGTTTCTCCTGAGATGAGCACATTCTCACTGTGTCCTCACCTGGTCTTCCCTCTGTGTGCGCACATACCTGGCGTCTCTTCCCCTTGTAAGAAAGATATCAGTCCTATTCAATTAGGGCCCTGCCCTTATCACCTCATGCAACCTTAATTACCTCCTAAAAGGCCCTGCCTCCAAACATAGTCACACCAAGGGTTAGGGCTTCAACATATAAACTTTGAGAGAACACAGTTCCGTCCATAATAGTGCATGCCCCTACTTAGCATACCATATCCCATTTCATTCTCTCATCAACTCCATGAAGACTGCAGGTGCTCTTATCATCCCCATTTTACAGATGTGGAAACTGAGATTTCCTTTGCATAAGGTGAAACTTGTAATTTAAGGCACATTCCACATCTGAGTGAATGCACAGCTCATTCCCCTCCTCTCTCGTAGACCTCTTCTCAAAGATTATTTCCCTCTTTTATAGGATTTACATCAAGTTACTCTAATTCATTGCATATGGGTCTTTTCCTTCCATTGGCTGTGAGCTCCTTGGTGACCTCCTGAGCTATTTGGGCAAGGGAACTTGGGGCCCACAAAGGCCTGTATAGTGGCAAGGACTCTACTGCCTATGGCTGGTTGTGGAAGACAGTGGAAGTCAGTACAATACAGTGGGTGTAAATCATGGGGCAATAGTTTGTGCCAGACTCTGAGGTCTGATTTTATAGCATTCTGGGAGGAGGACAATGTGACAAGTTTCCACGAGTTTAAGCAGGAATGGAAAAGGGTGTGGGTGCACGCTTATAGTTCTATTCAATTTTATCATGTCTAGGTTTGTGTATCCACCACCACGGTCAAGACCCAGAACAAACAGTTCCATCAACACAAAGATACTTTGTGTTCTCCTTTATAACATGTCCAGCTCCTTCCCTATCCTGAATCCCTGGCTACAACTAATCTGACATCCATTCTAAAATTTTGCCATTTCAAAAATGTTATAGTAATGAGATCACGCAGTATGTAACCTTTCAGGGTTGCCTTTTTCACCCAGCATGGTTCCAGAGATTCTTCCAAATTGTTGTATGTGTCAATAGTTCATTTCTTTCCACTGCTGAGCATATCTATATGTATCATGGTCACTTAGCCATCCTGTTTAAGGGTATCTAGGCTAACTCCAGTCTTTGTCTATCGACAATTAAAACTATTCTTGACATTTGTGTACAGGTTGTTGTGAGAACATGTTTCCATTTCTCTAGAACAAATGCCTGAGAGTACAACTGCAGGGTCCCTCTGGGTGAGAGAAGAGAGTTTCAGGCCCAGGAGGACAAAGAAGCTTCCTGAATGGGGCCTCTTGCCATCATGGGGCACCCTTTTGCTGGTTCTACCCACCTGCCCCCGTTATCTCTCGGTGGGACAGGGGAGTTCAAGGCACCACCGAGATGGAGAGTACTTCTTCTGGATGCTTATTGTTGGTGAGGCTCTCTTTTGGTCCCTCCTGTGAGTGATGTCTTGCCTGATGTTGTCAGATGGACTCCCATTCAACCGGGAGGGAGGAATGAACCTACTGGACTGCTTGTGTTGCTGAGTCAGGGGCAGGGAAGGGCTGGGTCTGAGTTGTTTTCTTCCATTGGGTGGGAGCACGTAAGACACTCTGCTGCTGGGCTGTTCTTTAGTCCTGGGGTCTCAAGAGAGTTCATCTTCTTACGTAGTCTTTCAAACTTCTTTTGTTGTCTCTTTCATAATTTCCAGGGTTTATAGTTATACTTAGTGGGGAAGAGCAGGGTGAAAGGGGTCTGTGGAACAGAACAATATTACACAGCAGCAACTCTGACCCTGAGTGGCTTCAGCCTTTTGCGTGTGAGATTTCTATTTTTCACATATCTAAGCAGATGTCATCCTCCCATCTTTAATTATGGGGTAGGAGCAGAGCAGATGCATGGAAAGAGGAAGTTTCACCCTTATGCTGGGCATCTGCTTCAAAGGATTCCTGCCCCTTTTATAATTTCTTCTAGGGAAGAAATGATTTCTGTGGTGAAATTCAAGCCAAACTCCCTGGCCATATTGAGGTGGATTTATGGGTAGGTCCTTCCATGTTCTTTAGAACCAACATTGAACACCAATCTGGCACAAGCTTTAGACAAAGACACCTGCCATAGACTTTGGAAGCATTAGAGGTTCCATTTGCTACAACAGCATGAAATTTATCTTTCTGGGAAGGAACACTCCATTTTATAGATGATGAAGTGCCATCTCAACAGGGACAAGTGACCTCACCTCTAATGAGGGACAGGAGACTCCGCCCAGCTTTGAGTCCTAGTCATGACTCAAAAGCCCACGTTGTTCCCTTAATTTAGTTAAACTTGTATTAAGTGTCATGCTTTTTGCTAAGCTCTGTACACATCAAACACTGTCATAGCCAAGAAATGTTCTATTATAAATTGTAAAGTTCCATGAAATTGTGGGGCGCCTGGGTGGGGCAATCGGGTAACCATCCGATTCTTGGTTTTGGCTCAGGTCTGATTTCAGGGTTGTGAAATTGAGCCCCGCATTAGGCTCCACGCTCAGCACGGAATCTGCTTGGGTTTCTCTTTCACCCTCTCCCTCTGCCCCTCCCCCCTGTGCTCTCTCTCTTTAAAATAAATAAATAAATCTTAGGAAAAAACATAAAATAAAATTCTGTGAAATTGCTCTCCCCAGCTTTCCTTTAGGTGAAAGCTACATGGACACAAGAGCAAGCTCCAAATGTAATAGCCAACAAGGGGCATGACCCATTTCCTAGACTACAACTGTAAGGAATTTCTCAAGTATTCTTTATGTCTGATGTCTTAAAAATGATGGTATTGATTGTATTTCCAACCAAAAGGTTAATAGTGCAGGATTTCCTAAATAGAGGATATAAATATAGTGACAATTTAAGTGGTAGTTTAATGGGGAGATTTTATAACAGATTAAATATTAAAATGTTAAAAAATATCAGTTTTGCTCATACTAAGAAAAAATAATTTATTTAATTCTGCATCATTTTTGTCTTATCCTACCATGGTAAATATTTTCTCTCTGACAACTTCATTTGGATATGGCCACAGGTTGAGAAGGAAGACTACAACTGTGAACCCTTTGCAGTT
Source organism: Ailuropoda melanoleuca (assembly GCF_002007445.2). Classification (NCBI taxonomy): domain Eukaryota; kingdom Metazoa; phylum Chordata; class Mammalia; order Carnivora; family Ursidae; genus Ailuropoda; species Ailuropoda melanoleuca. Next base: position 36,597,492 of record NC_048238.1, read on the forward strand.
AGAGACATCTGGTTGGAATTCCACTTACTATCTCTGTGACCTTAGGCAAGGGACTTCAATTCCCTGAATCCTAGTGTCTTCATTGAGAACATGATAGTGTGTCCCTCATGTGGCTATTGAGAGTTGAATGTGGTGAAGCACCTGGCACATAGGAGGATCCCCAAAATGCTAGTTCTTTCCTCTTTTCCTCTGTCTACTCTCAGAATGACCTTTGATTTAAAAAAAATTATATTATGTTCTTACAGAGGAGCAAGTCCAGTTTCCCACTGAGTCTGAATTCCTGAGTTGGATCCCTTGTTTTCTCAATGACGTGTATCAGAATAACCTCTTCCTATTGCCATGAAAAGTGTGTGATAGTCTCAGCCCTACCATAAATTCGAAAGGATAGCCCAAGTTTTGGTTTCTGAGTTCAGAACTCTTTGTTGATAAGACTGCCATTGGCTTGTGTACCACAGAGCTAAAGATAGTTTTTGAGGCATGGAGAAAGCCTCCCCACCCAGGTTTTTGTTTTAGAAATTCTGGGTCCTGAGAGACAGAGACGAGCACACGAGGAGATAGGTGCCTGGGAGGACAATTTTCCCCAAGACCAGAGAGGGCTTATTTATGGAAGGTATCCCATGTAGTTTGATAAATGTCTATGACTTTTTTACTATGAAGCGCCAAGAGGCGGCCAGAGGACTGAAGGCTAAGAGACATGAACTTGACAGTTCAGATATAGATATTTGGGCCACTTTCAGGCTTGGACAATAAGCGTCAGCTAGGACTACGCGGCCCTGTTAGAATATCCTATAAAAACCTCTGTGAGTCAGGACAGGCAAAGTTTACTGTGGAAACAAGGAATTCTTGAATCTCAGTGACTTCAAATGAAAGAGGTTTATTTACTGCTCACGGCCTTCATGGTTGACCGGGATCTCGGCTCCATACTGCTGACATCCATACTCTAGGACCCAGACGAAGAGAGTGAACACTCCCTAAAAACATTGCAAAGCATGCAGTGGTTCTCAGAGAGCTTTTTCCAAGAGTGGTACACATCATTTCAGCTCACTTCTCACTGGCCAAGGTAAGTCACATGGCTGCACCTAACTTCATGCAGGTAGAAATGCAATCCTACCATGTGTCCAGAAGGAAAGAGAGTGGACTATCACGAACAATCCTAACACTTTTAACAGCCTGCCTTTCTGATCACTGAGTGTGCAGTTTACTTTCCTACTCTTACACAGGAAACACTCATACTAAACTCAAAGGAGGCAATCCAAAGTCCCCTTTAGTCTTGGCATCAAGTTCAAAGTCCAACGACTCTGGGTCACGCATGGTGTGTGCGTGTGATATGCAGTGATGACTACATCAGGTCTGGATGGAACCTCTCTTTATCCAGAGACATGAACTAACACCTAAAAGTATCCCCACATAATAAAACATTCACAACAGAGGCAGACTAATGACAGTAAGACTTCTATTTTCAAATCGAAAAAATGGAAGACACTCGTCTGTAGCAATTCTACCGGACAGACATTAGAAGGGTCCTCTGTCAAGGGAATGGAGAATGCTTAATTATTCAGCCCCAGTTCTATTTCTTACCTCGTAGTCATTCGCCTTGGTGTCACGTACAAAGGAGGGTGAGAATGTTCTCCTCGGGGGCTAAGCCTCTTCCTCAACCTACTTTTGCTCAGTCATGCCAAACTGTCACAGACTTTCTTTAGCCAGGACCGTGGTTTCTTCATCAGTATGGCTCCCTCAAAGCGGTGGCTTTTTATCTATTCCATTCCAGTTCTGTGTAGGTGTCAGTAGCCACACACACACTTTTTTTTTTTAAAGATTTTATTTATTTATGCGACAGAGATAGAGACAACCAGCGAGAGAGGGAATACAAGCAGGGGGAGTGGGAGAGGAAGAAACAGGCTTATAGCGGAGGAGCCTGATGTGGGGCTCGATCCCATAACACCGGGATCAAGCCCTGAGCCGAAGGCAGACGCTTAACCGCTGTGCCACCCAGGCGCCCCCCACACACACTTCTTTCCTAGACATCTGTCTTTTGACTTAAATGAAGGGACTTTGAGGCTATCGCTCTCTGGCGGGAGAGCTATGTTCTCACGTTTGCAATAATCCTGAGAGGTTAGCTGTTTCTGCTACCTTAGCAAACACATGCAAAAATTGCGGTGGCTTAACCCATACAGGTCTGATCTCTCACTAGTGCTTTGAGTCCACTGAGGGTCAGCTGAGAGCTCTGCTCTGTCTCCTCACTCCTAAGAAAAGAAAGCATAGTGAATCACACTATGGCTCTTAGAGCTCCTTTCTTGAAGGTGTACATTATACCCACTCACACTTCACTGACCAATGCAAGCCCAATGGGCTGAACTAAGTTTACGTGGGAAGAAAGTAAGTCCTGCCAAGTGCACTGGAAGGAGAAAAACCTGGAATATTTGTGAAGAGCAACAGTCACGATCACAAACCACGTGGACTTTTGCACGATCTATTGTAGAACTTCCAAAATATGGCTATGATGGCATTTCCTACCAGCCGGACCCATGAGGCTGTGGGACAGAGGGTCTGATATAGACATAACTGTCGTGGGGTGATATTTGACTACTAACTGATATGTTCTCCATCCTTTGTAAATACCTTTGTCCCATGGTCCCCCTCTCACTTCATTTCCTTGGGCAGCCAGGACTCACTGAATTAGCAAAGGAAAGACACAGCATAGCAACAGAATACACTCTCAGCTGGGGTGGAGATTTGTGGGAGATTTCAAAATAGATGGTTCAAACTCCTAGCACGAACAGTGGGTTGAAAGAATGGGTTTTTAATCCCAACAGCCTGTGTTTTGAGTAACAAAAATCAATATTTATGCCACAAACAGTAGACTGGTGATAACACACGCTGAGAAGGTTGGTTCTCCTTCCTTAGACTTGATAAAGATTCTACTGCCAGGGTACTAGAGAAAAGAGGACACGTAGATAAAAGCCGGGGTGGTTTGAGTCTGCAATGTAGGCTCCTTCCCCAGGTTTTCCTGCTCTCTTATAATTTTTTTAAAACTTAACCGATTTACAAAAGTAAATCAGGCATGGTTCTTTTTCTCACAGAGCTCACAACCTTGGGGAAGGGAAGAGATATATCAAGAAATAATTACAGAACGTTTGGCTAAAATTTAAATACAAGAAGTGCAATTGTTAGGGGAAAAGGGGAGATTGAGGCCTCTTTGGGAATCAGGGACAAGAAAACCGCTTACACTTTCCTACCTCTTCTAGTGAAAAAGCAGGGACAGAAGCCATGTAGCATTTGTTAAAAATGCGATTATCACGCTTGTTCTATTCCTTCTGTGTCCTCTGTCACTCCCATCCCCCACCATAAACTGGTGTCCATTGTACTCATGCTCTGAAATCCTGTGGTTTTTTTTCCCAAATTGGTTCTTCCTTGCCACAGAGGTGGAAGAGCTTCCTTTTAGACCTTCCTCAACACAACCATCATGGCTGCCTTGAGGCAGAGAAAGGCTGACCGTGAGGCTAATGGGCCTTAAACTCCAGGGCCCCTCAGTTGCCTGAGTCCCTTCTGAGGTCATGGGAGGGGCCTAAGTGATAGGCTCACATTGTCATGTGATTTTCTACAATTCACAACGGTAAATATTTCGACAGCAGTCGGGGAGGATAACTGTCTCCTTCCTCTCCCACGTCCCCTCTTTCACATTGCCCCTAACATAAAGTGGCTGTGGAAAAGCTGTGGCCCTTTGTGGGATCTGGCTACGAGGAAGGGGAACTAGGAATCTTTATTCGTTCCCTAGGGCTAGTGTAACAAAATATCACAAACTCCATGGCTTAAAACAGAAATGTCCTCTCTTCTAGTTCTGGAGGACAGATGTCCAAAATTCAGGTGTCAGCAGGGCTCCCTTGGGAGGCTCTGGAAGACTACCCATTTTTTGGCCTCTTCTAGCTTCTGGGGGCTGCTAACATTGCTTGGTGTTCTTTGGCTCATGGCCACATCATTCCTTGGCCTTCTCCTCTATGTGTGTGATCTCCCTTTGCCTGCCTCTTATAAGGGCGTCTGTGACAGTATTTAGGCTCCACCTGGATATTCCAGAATAATCTCTTTGTCCTTAAAAGCTTCAGGATTCTTAATTATATCCCCAAAGCTCTTTTTGTTTATAAGGTAACAGCTGCGTGTTCCAGAGATTCAGATCTGATATCTTTGGGTTGCTATCATTCGACCCTACTAGAATCATTTAGTGGGATATATCCCTGCAGCTTGTGGTCATGTCCTTGCAGAGTTAAGCAGGTGCTAGCCATCCTGATAGAATTACCCTACTTCCCAAGGTGCTGACACATCTCATACTATAACGTGAAGGTACAGGGCCATATTGTGATATGCACCTGCCCCGCGGGGCCTGGAACCGGAAGTATGTAGAGTTAACTAACTAGAGTTTAAATAAAACTTTTTAAAAAACCACAGAAGTATGTAGATAGGTTAGTGGAGGGAAGACAAATGTAAGGAGCCTGAAAGTGATCTGTGAAAAATTATTCTAAATATCACTGCGCATCTGTCACCAGCATTTGACAGAGGTTTCCCTAAAATTAAAAACAATTCTAAAAATGCACATGCCACTATCCATAACGGGTTATTTTTCCTCAACTGTCAATAAGAAGAAACAAATGTCCATCATTCATGCTAGAAGGAAGACTGAGTGATCTTTCCAGTGTCTATATAGAAAACAATTTTTATAGAAGATCCAGCAATTCGTGGGCCCAAATTAGGAAAGCTCTAGTGTTGAGGTGGGTCAGGCAGTTAATTCACAAGCAACATTAATGTTTACAGATTCTTGTAATACCTGACATATTTTTCTAAAAGTTGCCATTTTTTTGTGTTTTCTTATTCTAAGTAAAAGTCCACTATTGTAGTTGATTTTGTATTCGTCTCCTAAAGTGACTCTTAGAATTGCATAAGCTGAGGTGCAGAAGAACCTAGACAACCCTTGAACTGGGACCCCACCCCCAGACAGCGCTAGAGCCCAGGCTCGTTCTGGAGTGACTGAAGAGGGCAGCTTCTTACATGCATGAAGGGAAACAGCCCCAGGAGTTGGATCTCCTCAACATTCACAAGAAATCATCCTTATTTTGGGGGCGCCTGATGGCTCAGTCGGTGAAGCATCTGCCTTTGGCTCAGGTCATAACCCTGGGGTCCTGGGATCGAACCCCACATCAGGCTCCCTGCTCAGCAAGGAGTCCGCTTCTCGCTCTCCCTCTGCCTCTCCCCCAGGCTCCTGCTCTCTTTCTCTCTCAAGTAAAAAAATAAAATCTTAAAAAAAAAAAAAAAGGAATCATCCTTATTTCCCTAGATTGGCAAAGCTGGCAATACAGAGCAGTTCTTCTCCAGACTTTTGTCCAGGGCATCAGCCTGAACTCAGGGCTTCTCTCAAGCTCGGACGAAAAATCAAATACTTGTGGGTCATTGATTGAATAAGTGATGGGCATTGCATCCACCCATTTTTTGGGCGCGCTAGTAGATTCGCCGGGATAAACCTGAACATCAGAGAGGTGTGTAGATTCCCACGTTGGATTGCTCTTCCTGGATAAGGTTTATAAGGTGGCACCAAGGGAAGTGTAACAAACTGCCCTACAACCTGGTTTCTGTATTTACTGTAGGCATGCTGTTGAGGAAGTTGTCCATATGCTCCTATTTACGAGGACCCAAGGGAGACATGGCGCTCCGGCCCTCCTGTGCATCAGGGTTGATTGTTTTTATTTTTATCTTACGGACACTGTAAATCATGTACCTGGTTTTGTCCCTGACATCTCAGGCTCTCAGTGGAACGATGAGGACTTAGAACGCACAGTTTGGATATCAATATTACCCCTGGCTCTGTCTTCTATTAACTCCTTGAATTTTTCTTTTATCCTGATTTTCCTATTTGCCTCTTCTTCATTGTTTTTTTTTTTTAATCTTATATTGTTAAATATGTCCACAGCATTCCCCCTAAAATCAGTCTGTAACGATGCGGGCATAAATAAATAATAATTTAAAAGCCACATTAAGTGATTAAAAAAATAACAAAACACCTCAAAGCACATTTCCCTTCAAGGCGTTATTAATGATATGGTATTTCTGCACAGGCCTTTTGCCAGAATTCAGAACCTCATTTAGTGAGAAAGGATCCAAGTTTCATTACTGAAAGCTTAGACATTCTCAGCAGACAAAAAAAATAAAAATAAAAAGCAGCCTCATTTTCTTCCTTCCTACTTTTTTCCTTCTCCCATCCCCCCCCTTTTTTTTTTTTGGTGCTAGGATTATTGTTCACTTAAGAGTACAGAGCTTTTCAGAGGCCTCCAGTGCTTTCTTATTCAAGTAGGTTTCCTCAAATTACCCAGGACAAAGATGACAAAGGCCTTCCTACTCTGCAGGGCTTTCTGCTCCTGGGAGAACAGGCCCTGTGTTCGCCTTTCCTTTTCCCCAAGTCAGCATTTGGCCCATCCAAAGCTTTGGGGTTGCAGCTTAGAATGCCAGAAGTAAGACTAAGCACACAGAGAGAACAACAGCCCGTATTTTTAAATTTGAAAAGGAGCCCTGCTCTTTAAATGGCTGAACCATCCTGTTGTTAATATGGTCCCTAAAAGACAGATGGGGGGGGGGATTCACTTCATTTAATTGTGAACCTAAACTCTAGAGTGAGCTCATACTTTCCAGGCTCAAGAGACACCCAAGATAGCTAGCTAAGGTTATTTTATCTACTGGGGGCTGAATCCCCTTATCTTCTTATTCCCCAAACAAAGGTTCTTCTGGTAGGCCGCTGATGAAGTGATACAAGCTGGGGGCGCCTGGGTGACTCAGTCAGTGAAGCAGCTGCCTTTGGCTAAGGTCATCATCCTGGAGTCCCCAGTTGAGCCCCCCATCAAGTCCTGCATCAGGCTTCCTACTCAGCGGGGGGTCTGCTTCTCCCTCTGTCTCTTCCTTCCACCCCGCTTCGTGTTCTCTTGCTTGCTCGAGCTCTCTCTCTCCCTCTCAAATAAATAAATAAATAAATTCTTTCTTTCTTAAAAAGTGAGATAAGCTGGATAAGTCTTTATGAATTCTAATAATTTTTTTCATATTTTCTCCAGCCCTGGTTAACACAGCTTCCAGTCAACTCTTCACACGATTTTTAGACATTTCCAACTAGGAGGTAATCTGACGATTTTTAAAAAAATGACCATTAGTGCTAAAATCTCTTGCCCTCTCAATGTGGGCAATTTTTAACTGCACATCTAAATTAGCTTCCTCTTAATTTATTTTTGACCTGCTGCCCACCTGATTTCAACTTCAGGTAGTTATGTCTTGTCTCAGAATTTATGAATCAAGTTTCTACGCTATATTTCCCTGACTGTTAAGGTTCTTATGACCTTGAGATGCCATTCCTTTATTTACTTCCCCCAGGCTCACACTCCATCTTGAACGTCACCTCCACCTTATGATTTACTGTCTGTTTCTATGTCCTGTCCACTGGCCATTCCACAGGAACACTTCCGATCAATGTTCGCCTTGTGGCCCTATGCAAATCATACTCGCATTTTCGTCACAATCTCTGCTGGCTCCGTGCCCATGCGTGATGGCTCCTCAGCTGCCTTTTCCTGAGCTGCCTTAGTGCTCCTCCGAGGTCACCTCCTATTTTGAATGATAACGACATGAAATTGAGCCCCCAAACAAATCATCTAAAATAAACAAGCAACTCTAAGCAAAAGCATCCATCAGAGAAGAATGACATTTGTAGAGAATAAAAATGATTAAGATTGATTTTGAATGGCTCTCCACACCTGGTGGGGGGGCGTGTGCATGTGTGTAGGTGAGTAAGAGAGTATTTGCTGCCTGGAGAGAAGTAGAGGCAGGACTCGACAATGTAAAGGCTAGTCTGAACCCATAATGGGAAGAGATTTGAGTGACATTACCAGGGCCCTCTTTACTTGGCCTCCCTACTTGGCACCTGGGATGCTGGCTTTTTCTGAAAACGAGCGAATGCTGGAGAGTCTTTTTACTTGACTCTCCTTACTTCTTAGTAAGTAATAAGGGAACGGACACGTCTTGCTCCCATGCCATGTCCCAGAGTGGGACCCACCCGCCATCCCCCTGTCTTGTATCAACCTTTCCCGGTACAAGCGAATCGAGTGCTCCATGAATGCTTACTTATAATGAACTGGCAAAACTATTTGTTTTACTTAGAATGCCATTTTTTGCTCCATGTTTGACTCATTGAACATGTTCACGTGACGATCGCTAAATCAAAATACTTTCCACTTGGTGGCTTGTCATAAGGCTTTAGAAGCTTTGGGCACCATGTGTAAATCACGCTTCGCCCACGCTCTCTTTTTTTTTTTTTCCATCCCAGCCCCCATAATCTCAACATGCCACATTTACAAAAGCATCCAAAAAAGGAGTCCAAGAAAAATATTAAGCATCATTTAATTGGTAAAGACCATACTGTACTGTCAAAGGAACATTAAACAAAACAACAGCAATTCTTAACACACTGAGAATTTATAAGATGGCAGGTGCAAAGCAATTTGCATGTAGTTTATCTAATCCTAAAGTGGGTATTGTGGAAATACAGAAAAATACAGTTCTTGTTCTCCACTCCAGAAGGAAAAGGCCAGCTGGCTGGTTCCTAGAGGAATTTGTTACCTTTGTGAATTTCAGCCTGACTTTCGGGCTCACAGGCCCAAAAACTGGACTATATTGGCTCAATGAATGCGGAGCCAGGTCTCAGGGGTAAATCATAAGCCAAGGAGAAATCACCATCAGACAAACTAGATACTCAAACCCACATGCTTAGCATACGTATCAGTCAAGGGCTCAACAGGAGACAGATGGCATGCTGAAAACAGGATAATTGGGAAAGGGTTTAATAAAAGAGTTATTTACAGAAGTGTAGGCAGGAGTAAGGAAACCACAGAGGATAGCGCAGAACTGGAGCCTAGTAAAAATTGCTGTTTTTATCTCCAAGCCTGAAAAGATGAGGGGAAGGACTGGTTTCAAAGAGAGAGAGTTGCAGAGAAAGGATCATTGTAACAGGAGCTACAATCTTCAGTGCAGGGACTCAGCTTACCCAAACCAACCTTACAGGGCGGGACTGTAAGGATCAATCAATCCTCTGAAATCACTCTCTTTCTCTCCAGTCTCCAGGTAGAGCTTCCCATTGGTGAAGCCCAATAAGCCACAAGGCAAGACTGTTCCTTCAGGCAATCTATACAGATCAGCTTTCTGGAGTAAAGAGCAGGGTAGAGAAGAATGGAGAGTGAATGTTTAGACACACAGAATATCTGCTTCTTAAGCCAAACCTTGGTCAGAAGCCAGGGGCTAGGAATCCTTGGGGTTCACGTGGTCAGTCCATCGCCCACTGTAGGCAAACTATGTGGCAGACCAGACCATGAGTAGACATTTGTTGGTGAGTATGGTCTCAGAGCAAGGGAAGTCAGGAGAATGGAGTCATTGATGATGTCGATGTAAAATTGCCTGATACATCCATATATGTACACACGGAGGGGATGACCTCACCCCTGGGACTGGAACACTGAAAGCCAAAAAGTCTCTGGTGTCTAATGCTGCATAACAAACTACACCAAAACTCGATGACTTAAAACAATAAATGATTATTTTTCATAATTCTGTGGGTTAGCTGTGGTTCTGTGGTTCTCCTGAGCTGGCAACTTGTTTGGGGCTAGATGGTCTAGGATGGCCTCACTCGTATGTATAGGGCCCCAGTTGTGATGGCTGAGTTGGGAACAGCTGAGGCCTCTCTACAGATAGGCTCTCATCCTCCAGAAGGTTAGCCCAGGCTTGTTCACATCATGCGAAAAGAGTTATCAGCTGCAAGAGAAGGCAAGCCTCACTACGTAAGCACTATTCAAACCTCTGCTTGTGCCGTATTTGCCAATGACCCATTGGCCAAAGCAAGTCATGCGGATAAATCCAGGTTCAAGGGTGGAGGGGCAGACTCTACCTCTTGATGGGAGGATCTTTCTTTTTTATTCATAATAATATTTTTATTATATTATGTTAGTCACCGTACAGTACATCGCTGGTTTTCGATGTAAAGCTCGATGATTCGTTAGTTGCATATAACACCCAGTGCACCATGCAATACGTGCCCTCCTTACTACCTATCACCGGTCTATCCCATTCCCCCACCCCCCTCCCCTCTGAGGCCCCCAGTTTGTTTCTCATAGTCCATAGTCTCTCCTGTTTCATTCCCCCTTCTGATTACCCCCCTTCCTTTATCCCTTTCTTCCCCTACAGATCTTCCCAGTTCTTATGTTCCATAGATGCGAGGAGCTTTCAATCTACTGCAATCTACTTCCCAATATTTGGACAAATGTGTTTGTCATGTTCCACTATGTTTCTCTGGTTAACTGCAGCTCCTACTCTGATTGCATTTGCTACCTGGTCTTACAGCCATTTTGTATTTTTAGGGCTACTGGGCAATGAGTCATGGTATTGATGTTTAAGGTTAGTTCTCAGACATGATTTTATTTTCCTTGCCTTCAATTTTTTAGGAGGCTCTTAAATTTAGTCCCTAACATTGATAATATGTATTATTATTCCCATTTTTCAGGTGATAGAATTGAGAACACATACAGTAGAGGTTGGATTTGAACCCAGATCTAACAGAATCCACAGCCTATTCTCTTTCCTTTATACTCAATTACTTCTCCAAATTTACATAGTTTCTAAACCACAAAGTACTGCTGAAAAATAAAGGAGCAGTAGCATAATTTTTACTATTATTACAACTGTCAGTATTATTCAGAGTGGAGTCCGAGTTCACTGAGGTAACAAGCAATTTTTCGTTCTTCCCCTTTCTCAGGAGCCAGCAATTAACACTTCATAAGACTTACATAAGAATCAGTCTTTATTAGAAGGTTCTGAGTTTAATGGTTTTTCCATTCTATTAAATAGCCATTTATTCTTTTAAATTAGCTGTCATTTCAATAAGGAAGCCAATTGGTTGAGCAACTGGGCTACAAGGTGTACAAATTAAACCATCTGTGGAGCAAGCCTGTCTCATGCTCCCATTATACTCCACATCAGGGGCAAGGACAAGCCCACAGGTTGATGAGTCCCTGCCTTCAGAAAAATTGCTGCCCAATTTAGGGCTATCAACTAATATCTAATTATGATTTAGCTAAGTCAATGTCCACTGATATTCAAATAGACTGCAGTGGCAAGAACTGGGATTTGTACTTCTGTGTGGTACCTAGCACACAACACACATACTAAATGTCTGGGGATATTTTCATTGATGAACCGACTGAAAATTGAAAGAAGTGAACGAGTGGGGGTTGAGGGGGAATAGTGGCTTTTTCTAAAAAATACTATAGGGTAAATATTAATTGTTTGGATCAGTCAAGAATTCAGTTTGGCTGCAATAACAGACACCCAAATAAGAATAGCTTATCAAATACAGGGGGTTTGCTTTTATTTCAGGTAACATTAAATTTGGAACTAGAAAAGAAATAGGTATGGTGACTTCGTGAGTGTCATCGGATGACACTATCTTCTTGGGTTTTCCTGTTGCATCATCTCAAGCACAGGCATTTATAATATGCATTATCAATTATCGGCATCTAGTGACACATACTTTGGAAAATGCTAATCTAAACGAAACCTTCATTTTATAGATCCAACAGAATTTTTTTAAACAAATATTTACTGAGCAGACACTTTATGCCAAAAACTAGTTTTGCAGCTCTGTAAAAGGACAAATAAGGAAACCAAGACCCAAAGGGGTGACTTCAAAATTGACACATCAAGTAAATGGACTGAGCCAACGCCAGAGCCTGAGCTCTCCAACTGCCATATTCTTTGACAAACACAACTAAGTCTCACAAAAAATTATATAGGGCAGGTATTATAATAATCCTCCTTTTTCAGATCAGTAAATGTGGCTCAGAGACAAAGAGTAACTGCCCAGGGTCACCCAACTAAGAAAATATTGAACAATAATTCTGTCCTCACTTGTCTGATGCCAGATTATTTACTCTTTTATTACAACATGTTTATTATTTTCCTGTTCTATCTTTGATATGGCAAAAGATAGAACTGGCTTTGGGTACAGAAGCTGGCAGGCTCTAAGGACTTCAGGACTGGGGTTTAGGGTTAGCTCTTTGTCCTAGAGGGAACTCCTGCAGGGACATGGAAACAAAGGCTTGGACATTCATGATGTCAGTGAGCTGGCCGTCTTTGATGGGGGTTAGTCTACATATCAAGCTGTACTCTGCCCATCTGAGATCACTGCAGACCCCAGATGTGTTAGTGCCAAACTATTTCAACACCCCTACTGCCAATAGAAGAGTCTTCAGTGCATTATGCAGATATCATTGTGTCAAGGCCTGCGCAGGGCTGAACTTGCCAGATGTACAGATTAGTGGCTTCTGTGAGTTTTCTGACACTCCTTTCATAATTTTGTCTTTCTTTGCAACACACTCCCTTTTCTGTACATGCCCTTTACAACCCATCTACCACCAAGTACTTTCTAAGGTTTCTTCCTTAGATAAGTATTTTAGAGTGTTTCCTTTATTTTTTCCATTGCTGGTCTTCAGTACTGCCTTCCTGGATTATTGCCATGGAGAGACCAAATAGGAGACTGTCACTAGCCTCTCCCATTCTACAGTCCATTGCCCTACACTTCCAGAAAAATCTTCTTTAAACCTTATGTCATGTCCATGTTCAAAATGTATTCACAATACCTAGCCTGTCATTAATGTGCATTGTCAAATGTGTAACACTCCTAATAGCTTCTCTATGTCCCTTTTTTCTTTATGGCTTAACAACAGAACTCTGGTTTTATTCAGGGCAACAAGATGCCTAATGAAAAGACTACATTTGTTTTGTTTATTTATGTATGTATTTATTTATTATATTTATGTTTTAAGTAATCTCTGTACCCAGCGTGGGGCTCAAACTCACGGCCCTGAGATCAAGAGTCGTGTGCTCTACAGACTGACCCAGCCAGGCGCCCCTGAAAAGACTACATTTGTAAGCGGTTTCTGGACAATATGGTTGGCCTACCCACCACAGTAAGAGAAGAGCAAGGGATAGGCCCCTAGAAAAATCTGTTAAAAGAGGGCTGACTTAGCTAGGAGGAGTTAGAATGTGGACTTGATGACTAATGTTCCATCTGGTAATTCTGAGGGAGATGAAATTCATGCATGAAGGAGCAGAAAGACAGAAGGCACTTGTCTCTGAAAACTTCATGGAGCTGCCATGACAGCTCTAGACAGGCTACTTCCAGGAGAATTTTCATGCGAGAAAAAAGCCTACGCCTAAAAGTCTAACATTTATAGGCATTTCCTAGTTAACATCAATAATCTATTACAGAAAAGAAGACGTACTACATAAAAATGCTAACTGGAAACCTAGTTCCCATTATTTTTTTTCAAAGATTTTACCCATTTATTTGAGAGAGGGGAAAAGAGCCTGAGCGGAGGAAAGTCACAGAGAGAGAAGCAGACTCCCTGCCAAGCAGGGAGCCCAAAATGGGGCTCCATCCCAGGACCCTGAGATCATGGCTTGAGCCAAAGGCAGGTGCTTAACCGACTGAGCCACCCAGGCGCCTCTCAGCTCCCATTATTTAAATGAGAAAAAGAAAATGGGTTAAATGTCAACCAAAAGCAGCTCACCAATTTCTTAAAACATAACTAAAACACAGTTAAATACCAACAAGGAGAGATGTAAAATGCTCAACCCATCCCTTTCTGACAGGCAAACAATCAATGTGTTAGCAACAAATGGTTGGAATTCCAATTCCAGCCAAAATGGAGTAATAGGCTCCAGATTAACTACCCAACAAAAACAACCCCAGATTGGACAAAACCTAAGAAACAATGATTTTTAAGACATGGCGTACCATGTGGCAAAAGACGGTGTTTCCTGAGAAATTAAATACAAATGAAGTAGGCCCAATGAATAGCCTAGTTTACTGATTTGGAAGAATTCACAGGCTGAAGTGCAGAGAAGGGGAACTGAGGCAGAGCCAGAAGGACTCCCCGAGTTAAAGAGAGGTGCGTGAGAGTCTGGAAAGAAGGACATGGCTAGAGTTTGCAAGACAGTATCAGAGAAGAGATAGCCTCCCACAGAGGGGACTTTGGTGGTTTGCAGGGGGATCACTGGAGTATTTAGCAGAGCACTGATCAGTGCCTGCAAGTGTGAAAAATCCTAAGGCTGGGGAAAGAACCACCCAAAAGGATTATAAGTAACAGTGCCTGGTGCTCATAGTGAGTTGGGAGTAATCCCAGCAGCTAGACTGGAAAACCCCATGATTCATGAAGCATCAGTCATAGTACACAGAAGGGTTTTACCATAGAAGTAAGGGATAATCAGTACTAGACAGCACTGTTCCAGTCCCAGCTAGTACATTTAAAAGCAACACTCAGAATATCGGGCATTTAATAAAAAATTACCAAGCTTGCAAAAAAGCAGGAAAACACGACTTATAATGACAAAAATAATCACACAATCAAAATTGACCCAGAACAGGTAAACGGATTAGAATAAGTAAGCAATGACATTAAAACTGTTATTATAACTGTCTTTCGGGACGCCTGGGTGGCTCAGTCGGTTAACCATCTGCCTCCGGCTCAGGTCACGATCCCAGAGTCCTGGGATTGAGTCCCCACATCAAGCTCCTTGCTCAGCAGGGAGCCTGCTTCTCCCTCTCCCTCTGCCTGCTGCTCCCCCTGCTTGTATTCTCTCTCTCTGACAAATAAATAAATAAATAAAATCTTTAAAAACAATAAGAAAAATAACTGTCTTTCATATGTTCCAAAAGTTCAGTAGAGATATGGAAGCTATAACAGAAGACCAAATCAAAATTCTACAAATAAGAACTGCAATGTCAGAGATGCAAAATATGCTGGATGAGATTAATGGCAGATTAGTTACCGTAGAAGAACTATTCACAAACTCAGAGACATAGCAAAAGGAACTATACAAAATAAAACACACAGAGATAAAATAATTTTAAAAAGTAAACAGAGCACCCATGAGTTGCGAGCAACAGCGAGTGTGCTAATCTGCACGTAGTTGAAGTTCATGAAAGGGAAGTGGGGAAACAAAGAGCATTTGAAAAAATAATGGCCTCCAAATCCAAATTTTTTGAAAAATACAGACCCAGAGATTCAAGAAACTTAGCATACCCCAAATACAAGAAAGATAAAAAGCAACTACTGCAAGGCATGTGACAATAAGTTTGCAAAAACGATAAAGAGAAAATCTTAAAAACAGTGAGGAAAAAAATGGGTTCCATACAGAGGAGCAAAACTAAACATGATAGCAAATTTCTTGTGGGAAACAATCAAGTGAAAAGACAATGAAGTGACATTTTACTAGACGTAAAAAAGATCAATTTAGAATTCCATATCCAGTGAAAACATCTTTCAAAAATGAAGGCAAAATAAAAATCCTTCAGACGTAAAGGCTGTGAGAATTTATCACCAGTACACACGCACTATAAGAAATGTTAAAGGAAGTCATTCTAGCAGATGGTAAATCATACCAGATGGCAATAGAAATCTATATAAAGAGGGGCTCCTGACTGGTTCAGCAGGTACAGCATGTGACTCTTGATCTTGGGGTTGTGAGTTCGAGCCCCACATTGGGTGTAGAGATTACTTAGATAAATAAAACTGTAAAAAAA
Source organism: Ailuropoda melanoleuca (assembly GCF_002007445.2). NCBI lineage: Eukaryota > Metazoa > Chordata > Mammalia > Carnivora > Ursidae > Ailuropoda > Ailuropoda melanoleuca. The sequence continues at coordinate 36,613,138 of NC_048238.1, forward strand.
AAAAATTGGGAGGAGAGAACTCTCTCTCTCTCAAAAAAAAAGAGAAATCTATATAAAGAGACCTGTAAATTGTAACTACATGGGTAAATTTATATTTATCTTGTCATTTAATGGTTTTTAAGTCATAATGGACTGTTTAAAATAATAACAATGTAGTTTGGTGTTTATAAGCCATGTAAAAGTAAAATGTATGACAACGATACAGAAGTTGGGAGGCAAGAAATATACTGTTGTTAAGTTCTTATACTATATGTGAAGTGGTATCATATCATTTTAAGGTAAATTGTGATAAGTTAAAGTTGTATACTATAAAGCAGCCACTAAAATAAGAAAACAAAGAGTTAAGCCAACTCAGGAGAGAAAATGGAATAAAAAATATTCAACTAATCCAAAAGAAGGCAGAAAAAGAGGAACAGGAGAACACAGACCAGGTAGAACAAACAGAAATCAAATAGCAAGTAGATAAATTTAAACCTAACTGTACCAATAATCATATGAAGTGTAAATGGTCTCAATCCCCCAATGAAAAGGTAGAGATATCAGATTTGATTTAAAAAGAAAGATTTGGTGCTCGCTTTGGCAGCACATGTACTAAAATAGAAACAATACAGAGAAGATTAGCATGGCCCCTGTGCAAGGATGACAAATTGTGAAGTGTTCCGTATTTTTATGTAATGAGCCCTGGGTATCATATAAGACTGATGAATCATGGACCTCTACCTCTGAAACCAATAATATATGTTAATTTTTGAATTTACATAAAAATGAATAAATACATACAAATAAAAAAATAAAAAGTTCAATTTGATTATATGCTGCTTATAAGAAAACACATCAAATATGTGTTTCAAAGGATAGAAAAACATATATCATCCTAACAAACACCAATAAGAAGAAAGCTTTAGGGGCATCTGGGTGGCTCAGTGGGTTAAGTGCCTGCCTTTGGCTCAGGTCATGATCCCAGGGTCTTGGGATGGAGCCCTGCACTGGGATCCCTGCTCAGCGGGGAGCCTGCTTCTCCCTCTCCTGTTCCCCCTGCTTGTGCTCTCTCTCTCTGTGTGTGTCAAATAAATAAATCAATCTAAAAAAAAGAAGAAAGCTTTAGTGGCAATATTAATAACAGACAAAGTAGATTTCAGAACTAAGAATACCGCCATGGATAAAGAACACCATTTCACAATGATAAAGGATCACTTTATCAAGAGTACATAAAAATCTAAAATATTTATGCACCTAATAACAGAGTTTCAAAATACATGAAACAAAACTGATAGAACGTCAAGAAGAGCTAGATAAATCCACCAATACAGTAAAAGATTTCAATATCCCCCTCTCAATAATTGATAGAACAAGTAGACAGAAAATCACTAAGATAGAAAAAAGCCTAACAACAATGCTAACCAAAGTGACCAAATTGATGTTTAGATAGAACATGCCACCCAAAGACAGCAATTTTTGTCAAGGGCACATGGGACATTTACCAAGGTGAGCATATGCTGGGCCCTAAATCAGTTCTCTCAATAAATTTAAAGTGTTCAGACCTACAAAGCATGTTGTCTGACTACAATGGAATTAAATTAGAAATTAATAATAGGAAAATCTCCAGATAATTCCCAACTATTTAGAAACGAAATAGTCCACTTCTAAAAAACTCATGGGTCAAAAAAGAAATACAAAGAGAAATTAAAAAGCATTTTGAACCACATAAAAATTAAAATGCAACTTTTTGTGAGATGTCACTAGACAATATTTAAAGAAAAAGCAGTAAACAGCTATATTAGGAAGGGAGAAAGGTCTCAAATCAATGACCTCAATTTCAACCTTAAGAAACTGGAAAAAGAGTGCCCACTTTGGCAGCACATATACTAAAATTGAAATGATACAAAGATTAGCACAGCCCGTGCACAGGGATGGCATGCAAATTCGTAAAGGGTTTCCATATTTTTAGAGTATGATGCTAAGCGAAGTAAGTCAGTCAGAGAAAGACAAATACCATGTGATTTCACTCATGTGGAATTTAAGAAACAAATGAACAAAGGAAAAAAGAGACAAACAAAGAAACAGGCTCTTAACTATAGAGAACAAACTGATGGTTACCAGGGAAGGGAGGTGGGCGGGATGAACGAAATAGGTGATGGATTTAAGGAGCGCACTGTGACGAGCACTGTGTATTGTATGGAAGTATTGAATCACGAAATTGTACATCTGAAACCAGTATTACCAGGAATGTTAACTAACTGGAATTTAAATAAGAATTTGGGGAAAAAAAGAAACTAAAAAATGACTGACGAAAGTAAAAAGAAAAAAGAATTTAGAGCAGAAATGAACGGACTAGACAGGATAAAAACAATAGAAAAAAATTATAAAACCGTAAGTTGGTTCTTGGAGAAAATCAGTAACATTGATAGAACTCTTGTCAGACTTATCAGCAGAGAGAGAGAGAAAGAACACAAATTACCAACATCAGGAATGAGAGACAACATCACTACAGATTCTATGGATATAAAAAGGATAAAAATGGTGTACGACAAATCACTTTATGCCAATCAATTTGATAACAGATGAAACGGACAAATTTTTTTGAAAGACACGAACTACCAAAGCTTTGTCAAGAAGAAATAGATAATCTTAATGGTTATCTATCTATTTTAAAAATTAAATACGTAGGGGCCCCTGGGTGGCTCAGTCAGTTAACCATCTACCTTCAGCTCAGGTCATGATCCTGGTGTCCTGGGATGGAGCCCCATGTCGGGCTCCCTGCTCAGCGGGGAGTTTGCTTCTCTCTATGCCTCTGTCTCTTCCCCTTCCCTGCTTGTGCTCTCTCTCTCTCTCAATCTCTCTCTCTCAAATAAATAAATAAAATCTTATAAATAAATAAATAAAAATTAGATATGTAGTGGAGTGTGGCTCAGTCAGTTGAGCAATTGACTCTTGATTTCAACTCAGGTCATGATCTCAGGGTCATGAGATCGTGGATTCTCTCTCCCTCAGCCTCTGCCCCTTTCCCCATTCTCTAAATAAATAAATAAATAAATAAATAAATAAATAAGAAATCCTCAGGCCTAGATGGCTTCACTGGAGAATTCTAACATGTTACGAAGAAATAACACCAATTCTTCCCAAACTCTTCTTAAAATAGGTGACAATAAACAAGCACATGAGAAGATGCTCAACTTCATCAGTCATTAGGGAAGGGCAGATTAAAACTGCAATGAGATACTACTGCAATTCGAATGGCTTGAATTGAAAAGATAAACCATACCAAGTGTTGGCAAGGATTTGGAGGAACTGGAATACTCATACGCTTCTGGTGGGAATGTAAAATGGTAAAATCACATTGGAAAATATTTTGGCAGTTTCTTAAAATGTGAAATACACATCTATTACATATGACCCAGCCATTCCACCCTAAGTAATGACCCAAGAGAGAAAAAAGTGTACATCCATACAAATAGTTGTACAGGTAGTCCACAGCACCTTTTCAGAACACAGCCTTCAAGTGTAAATAACCCAATAACCCGCCGTCAGCTGGTGAGGGAATAAACAAATCATGATGTAGTTATTCAACAGGATACTACTCAGCAATAAAATGAAATGAACTATTGATGCACACTGCAATGTAAATGACTCTCATAGTAATTATGCTGAGTAAAGAAGCTGGACCAAAAAAAGAGTATATATATTGTATGATTCATTTATATAAAATTCTAGAAAATGGAATTTAATCTATAATGACAGATAATAGATCATAAGTTTCCCAGGGAAGGGAGGCTAGAGCTCAGAGGACGATGGGGGAGCTCTTCCAAAGTGACACAAGAAACCTTTTGAGAGTGATGGAGATGTTTATTATTTTGATTGTGGTTATGGTCTCATGCATATCTACATATGTCAAAAATTATAAATAGCATTCTTTAAGTATCTGCAGTTTGTTGTATGTCAATTATACCTCAATAAAGCTGTTAAAAACAGGTAATTGTTTTGGGGGCACCTGGCTGGCTCATCTGGTAGAGAGTGTGACTCTCGATCTCAGGGCCGTGAGTTCAAGCCCCACACTGGGTGTGGAGCCTACTTAAAAATTAAAAAAAAATTAAGTATTTGTTTTATTTGTGGTTACTTAGCTTTTCTCAGCACTGGCAGCATGCTGGCTTTGCATCCCCTCTGTTGTCCCTTTTCAAAATGTCTTCTCCACATATGATGATGTTCTACCAATTGTATTTACTTAAGATTTGTACGGTATTTAAGATTTGTAGTTGTATGTTACTTAAGATTTCTCCCACACAGTAGTATGTTTTAAAATGTCGTTAAGTGTTTAAACGTGAAAACAAAGTTTTAAATATAATGTTTACGATAGAAATACAAGTTCCAAACTGCTCTAGTACAAGGTACTTCCATTTGTAATGTGGGTTCTGCAGAGAGCAGAGCCCAAGGCTCCTGGAGCTCGTGTGCTTGTATTTGATCAGGGATACTGTTCCAGGAAGCAGGAAGGAACAGAGTGGGAGAGCTGAAGTAGAACAAACATAAAATGGTGCTGTTAAGCCTGCTGTCGTTAAGTGCCACAGAATTCTAGATTTGTGGCACTTGACCCCCAAGAAAATATCGCTATAAAAAGCACTCAAGGACTCCACTGGGGACAGTGTGCGGATAAAGAGGAGGAGATTTATCCACTGGTTCTTGGACCCCATTGGCCAAAGGTTTACACCACGGGATGTTAACCAGCCTACACTTCTGGTTTGTGCAGGCCAGGGTGAAGGTGCGGGGCATAGTACCAAGGACAGAAGCATCTGGTTCAGTTGGGAGGGGAGGCACTCTGATGGGGACCAGAGGAAGAAAGCCCTCATCAAACTTCCCATCACTACAACAGCGGAGAAAAAAAACGAAAAGAAACACACGACAGCAAGAGGATCTGAACTAGGCCTCAGAAATGTCTGACACATCTACATTCTATGGTTATGCGGAAGTGGGGTGAGTCTAAACTAGTTTTTTGTTCTATGTCCTAGGTGATACACGTAACCTGCAGTTCATCCTACTTGACATAATGTGACCCACTGCTTTGTTTCATGGGAGTATGTTCTTTTAATCAGTCTTGCAGCACTCAGCCCTGCTCTACACGAAATTTACCTTGAGCACTTTGATGTATGTATGTATGTATGTATTTTGGCTTAAACAACAGATATTTACTTTCTCACAGTTCAGAGGCTACAAGCTCAACACCAAAATGCCATTAGCTCGAGCACTTTTATCAACCACTGACTTCTGGGCTTCTCCTCCTACCAGCTGAAATGGGACACCTGGGATCAGTGGGGGAATCAGTATTTTTTTAAAGTTTCCAGGTGACTCAAATGTGTAGCCACAGTAGAGAACCACTGAATCACTTCAGTCTCCCGGCTGTCCCTTCTATGTTCTGTGCTGGTTACCAACTCTGACTAGTTTTTGCATCTTCACTACATAATAAAATGCTCTCTTCACCTCTAAATACTACACGCTATCTGAAGTACACTTTAGGTCTTACCTCACCTACATATCTTTCCCTAACCAGTTTATCCTTCTGGATCTTTCCCTTCTTTCTGCATCACCTTTATTAGCAAAGCGTCCCCCACACCTCTCTTAGCCATCTATAGTGAAACTTTTTTTTTAAAAAAAAAAGTCTTTCCAGGGGCATCTGCATGGCTCAGTTGGTTAAGCGTCTGCCTTTGGCTCAGGTCATGATCCAGGGTCCTGGGATCAAGCCCCATGTCAGGCTCCCTGCTCAGTGGGGAGCCTGCTTCTCCCTCTCCCTCTGCTGTTCCCCCACACACACTCTCATGCTCTCACTCACTCTCTTTCACAAATAAATAAAATCTTAAAAAAAAACTTCTTTCCATACTTAATTGCTTTTCTCTTCCCACCCACCCGTGAGCTCCTGGGTTTTAATTTACATATGTTCTTAATGTGAAGGGATTCTTCTCCTGAAAATTGTTTGTTCTGTTTATTTTGAAAAAGGTCAGTGTGGCAAACAGATTTTAGGGTGACTCCAACAATCTCTATCTTCTTGTGTTCATGTCCTTACATAATCCTCTCCCTTAGAATGTGTGAGAAATCTGTGACTCGCTTCTGATCAATAAATTATAGCAAAGGTGAGGGATGTTATCCCAGTGATTATGTTACAATATACAAGACTATCTTCCTAGCGGTCTCTCTCTCGCTGGCTCTGAAGAAGCAAGCTTCCATGAATCTTACTGCCCCAAGTAAATGAATTCTTCTAGTAACTTGAGGGAGCTAGGAGTCAAATTCTTCTGCACTCAACCCTCCGACTCCTGGCTGATCCTTTGATTTCAACCTTGTGAGACCCTGAACAGAGGCCCAAACTAAGCAATACTATAACTTCTGACCTACAGAAACTGAGATAACAAATGAATCTCATTTTAAGCTGCTGATTTCATGGTAATTCATTACACAGTGATAGAAAACTAACATATTTTGGTACAAGTAGTAGGACGTTGCTGTAACAAATACCCAGAAAAGTGGGAATGGCTTTGCAGCTTAGCAGTAGATAAGACTCTGGAAGAATCTGGAGGAACATCATAGAGAAAGCCTAAATTGCCTCGAGCAGTAGAAGTCTGGATTTGGAGGATGCTGCGGGTGAGGGCGCAGGTGAAGTGAGGAATATGTTAACGGAAGGAAGGAGAATCCTTGTTATGTAGGGGCAGAAGGCTCAGAAAAAGGATCTCCTGCTGTTACGGGCAAAGCACAACTTAGAAGAGATTGAACTCGGTTATCTAGCTAAGGAGATTTGCCAGTGAAGTATTTTTTTTTAAAGATTTTATTTATTTATTTGACAGAGAGACAGCCAGCAAGAGAGGGAACACAAGCAGGGGGAGTGGGGGAGGAAGAAGCAGGCTCACAGCGGAGGAGCCTGATGTGGGGCTTGATCCCATAACGCCGGGATCACGCCCTGAGCCGAAGGCAGACGCTTAACCGCTGTGCCACCCAGGTGCCCCTGCCAGTGAAGTATTAACAGCGCTGCCTAGTTTCTTCTTGTTGTTTGGAGTGAAATGTGAGAGGAGAGAAATAAATTAAGGGAAGGAAAAAAAAAAGAAAGAGGACTTGATGATTTTGGAAATGCAGTCTTTTCAGATGGCAAAGAGATGCTAAAATTAAGATAGCTCAGTCTAGACAAAGAGTGTCTAGGAAGAGTGTAGCCCTGCAAGCTTTTGCTAAAAAATCAGAACGGTCAAGAAGTCAGAGTGTTCGGTCATACAAAGGACCCTTTCAAGAGACTGTGTTTCATAGACCCTCTCAATCAAACCATAGGCTTTCTGGAAATCTTCTCTGCCCTCTCAACAAGAGGTCCAAATAGAGAAGGGATTGTTTTGGGGAAAAAAAAAATCTGTGGGTGTGGCTTTTGTCTAATGGAGCAAACCCCACTGAAATCCATGGAACACCCACAAAGTTTCTGAGAAAACTGTTTCATAATAAACACTACCAGCTTGAACTGAAAAGGACAAAGAGAGTGCAAAATGGAGAGGCTGTTGGATCCCCAAAATTACACTGGCAGGAAGCAGGCTGATAAAACTACTTCCGTGGCAAACATAGGCTACCTTTCTTGAAAACGTAAGGACGATTAACACAGAACCAAGAGCCCCGAGGGTGGAGCTGAGAGCCACAAGGAATGACTCCCACCCTGAAATGGAATCAAGTAACTCGCACTGTCTGCCTGGCTGGATTTCAGAACGGCTGTGGACCATTGACTCCTTTTTCTCTCCATTCTGTCCCTTTTCGAACTGGGATGTCTACAGCTGTTGTGCTGTGCTCCTCTCACCATTGTATGTTGGCTGTGTTGGGAGCAGATAATGTGTCTCTTTAGTTTCATGGGCCCACAGATGGAAAGCAACTGGAGCCCCAGAGCCGTGCGTCAGTGACACCAGGAGCCTCCTCCACACTTGGACCTGATTTAGATGATGAGATTTTGGACTTTGAGCGGATGCTCTAATGCCATGAGACTTTTGGGAACCTTTGGACAGGGATAAATGTATTTCCCATGTGAGAGAAACATGAATAATCCTGGGGGCCAAAGGACAGGCTCTAGAAGATTTCCTTTTCTTATGATCCCCACTTCCCTCTGTTCACACGCTTGCATAATCCCCTATCCTCCCCTTGAGAGTGGGTGACACCTGTGACTTACTTCGAACCCATAGAACACATCAAGGTGATGGATGGTCACTCCCAGGACTGTGTTCTGTTACAGAAGATTCCATTTAGCTAGAGGTTTCTCTCTCTGTGGCTGGCTCTGAAGAAGTGAGCTTCCATGAATCCTACAGCCACAAGAAAGTGAATTCTGCCAACAACGTGAGGGCACTCGGTAGCAAATCCTTCTCCAGTCAAGCCTCTGATGAGAATCCAGTCCTGCCCAGCACCTTCATTGCAACTTTGTGAGCTACAAAAGCAGAGGACCCAGTTAAGTCATGCCCAGACTTGTGACCCACAGACAACTGTGTGATAATGAATGTGTGTTGTCGTAAGCAAGTCAATTTGTGGTCATTGGTCATGCAGAGCCGGAGAACGCATGCAGTCAGATTTTCCACTGCTGTGTTTCAGTCACCATTCCTACTCAGGTAAACCACGGGGAAATGATGAGATCATATTTGCCTTCCATTTTTAAACTTTTATTTCAGTCTCTTCATTATTCACGCTGTGCATGTTTGGACACCGGGAGTGGAAGGCAAACTTCCCGAGCCCTAGGGCGGTCGTTGTCAAATTTTAGCATGCACTGAAATCACTTCGAGGGCTTATGAAAACACAGTGCTGGGTCCCACCCCTAGAGTTTCTGATTCAGTAGGTCTCGAGTGGAGCTCAAGACTCTGCATGTCTAAGAAGTTCCTAGTGATACTGATGCTGCGGGGCCATGGCCCATACTTAGAGAACAACTTCTACAGACCGTCTCTACTCTAGTTCTTTCTGTGGCCTCCATGATACACATTTTCTGCAGTTTGCTCTGATCCCTTTTCGCATGATGATTGATGTTGTAAGCTGCTGGAATTTCCAGATTCTGGCTGGCAGTTGCTATGGCAACACACAGGGTTGCCCTGTGCTTGAGGCCCTGAGTGAGGCCCTGAGTGAGGCCCTGAGTGAGGACTGACTTATAAGTGGCATGGATGTTTCTCTCAAGTTGTCTACTTCCTTCTGTGACCTTATTCCTGTTTTTTTTTTTTCCTTTTCTGGGAAGGTGTTTTGCGAGTCTTACTCAAGATTCTTCTAAGACGATAGTAACAAACCCTAAGGTTTATGGAGTTCTCCACATTTATAAAACAGTATCTTTTCCAGCACAAAACTAAATTTTATTAACTTATCAACCCTATTAGGTGTGCTGTGTAGGCCTTATTGTTCCCATTCACAGATAATGAGGAGAGGGCTCAAAGGCACTCAGATAAGTAAGATCCAAAGTCACGCAAGGCAGAACGTGACAGGGACAAGTCTGGAACCCAGAACTCCTGAGTTCTCCGTTAGCACGGGGGTTGCTGGCAGAAAACAGGCGGCACAGTCAGAGGGATAAGTGGAGAGAGCTTACCAGAAAGAACTAACAAGCGATAGTCAAGTACCCCAGGATGAAAAGGTAGCCGGGAGGCTCAAGAGGATAGAGTGGTTAAGTAACCTGCAGAGAGAGCTTGAGGGGCGCCTGGGTGATTTAGTCGGTGAAGCGTCTGCCTTCGGCTCAGGTCATGATCCTGGGGTCTTGGGATCGAGTCCCGCGTGGGGCTCCTTGCTCAGAGGGGAGTCTGCTTCTCCCTCTGCCTGCTCTGCCTGCTGCTCCCCCAGCTTGCGCTCACTCTCTCTTGCTCTTTCTGACAAATAAAAAAAAAAATTTGTAAAAAGAGAGAACAAGAGCAACCACTGTAGCTATAGGAGGGTGTCCAATAGGAGCTGTGGCCTTCAGTGGCCAAATGCAGGCACTGCCAATCCACGGAGCTGCAGGAAGAGGGGCTGGGACAATAAACCACCAGCTTCTCTCCCCAGAATACGAGAGAGGCTTAGGATAAGGGAGAGACATTTCGCCTTGTGGCTGTCCGATTGGGAGGCCGCTGTGGATTTCTGAACAGGGAGCAATGTCTGAAAATGGGGTGCAGAGAGAACTGGCCTGCTAGTGTCATACAGGGCAGATGGGATGGAGGGGAAGTTGGAGGCATGCAGATGAGTTCAAAGGATGGTGTCGAACTAAGAACATCTTCCATTTCTGTCCACACTGCAGTGGCCTTGGCCAGAGCAGGTAAGGAAAGACATATGAGGATTGTGCATGGGTGTGTCACTCCTCCATTAGGACATGTTTGTTTAAAAGAATTATCCTAGGTGCCTGAGTGGCTCAGTCGGTGAAGCATCTGCCTTCAGCTCAGGCCATGATCCTGGGGTCCTGGGATCGAGTCCCGTGTGGGGCTCCTTGCTCAGCAAGGAGTCTGCATCCCCCTCTCCCTCTGCTACTCCCCCTGCTTGTTCTCTCTCTCTCTGAAAAATACATAAATAAAAGTTTAAAAAAATAAAAGAATTATCCTAATATGCTTGGATATTCGATATTGAGTTTGAAGACCTTTCGTGGGGTATGACTGGTCTTTTGGTCTTGGTTTGGGTTCCTGAAAAGCAGACTCAGAGGGATAAGGATCTGATTCTCCGTAGTTTATTCCGGAGGTCCAGGGGGACACCGGCAGGGAAATAGTGAAGTGAGGGAGAAAAACCAAGAAAGGAGGTATTATCAATCCAGTCATCACAGTGAGTGACTGGCACTAAGTTTCATTGGTAAATTCGGGCAACCAGCGTTAATACACACATCTCAGAAGCATCCCACTTGAGAGGCAAAGGACTTGGAACATTTGTACGCCGGCTCCTGAGCGTCTTTGATGGAGGGCTCATCTTGGGGAGCGTTAGACACTTCCAGACTGCCCCATGCACAGGCAGAGTGGCCATCCGTGGTTTGGGTCACGGCCTCCTGACCCAGAGATGGAGACGCTGGCAGTTGGAAGTCATTCTGAGTGCAGTGAACTGGGTGTGGGCGGGGCCTCGACAACACCGGTTACGTTGTCATTTGCAAGACGGTCCTCAACAGCTCTGCCGTCCCTACTCACTTAATACAGTGCCCTCAACTGCTGTGTCCAAACAGAGTTCTAGTCGATCACGCACAAAATCAAGCCAGCGCGGTTGTTTTGAAGGTTATAGCACTGTTGGACAGATACCATACTGGGCAGTGGAATTTGCAGTTAAAGGCAGGGTGTAATTTTTGATAATGTTTTAAGGTTCTGGGGAAGGAGGGTGTGGGGAAGACCTGTTGCCATATCGGCGGGGGAATCAGTGCAGCTAACATAGCAGCTGGAAGTTAACCAATGATGTGCACCCAGGACTCTGAGCCGTCAACCCAAAAGAAAAGAGGAACACAGTAGGCAAGGAAAGTAGCCAGACAGCACTCCCCCTGCTCTGCATAGTACGTTTCTCTGTTGCTCTGACCTGGCTGCAAAAGACACCGAATAGTGCTTAGTCCGCTGAAAACCAAAAACTTCAAAAGTGGTGTCACTTTCCATCAAGTTTCAGAACGGCGCATCGTCCCATGACTTACACCTCACTGACTTCGTATCTCTCGATTCAGCCAGGACATCTTGTCCTGCTCTCCATCAGAGCACTCAGCAGGATCTTGAATCCACACAGACACAAGTTTTTAAAAAATGAGGCAGAGGGAAGCATTTTCTATGCCACACTGTGCTGAATTATTTACTCCCAGCCGGGGATTCAGAGAGCTAGCTCTTCCTCAGCCTTGAATTTTACTGCAATACAAAGAAAGATAATAAGTAAATAAGGAGAGGGAGGAAATCAATCCCTTGGAGACCTCCTGGCTTCTGAAGTATCTTTTGAAATGGAGCCCGATGCTTAAATGATTATGTCATTTCGGAGTGCAATGCTAATATGCTCACAACTATGGCTAAATGCTGGAGCGAAGCACAATTTTGAAGCACTAAATTTGTGGCTGTATGTTTAAGCAGAAAAAAAGATGCACCTAGAATTTGCATGCATTTATTTAATTAAGCATCTCAAAATTTAGGAATCGACCCCAAGGTAATGCCTTGAAGCATTGCGTGAAAAACAGTAGTGCAGGTAATGGAAATGAGGGTGTCTCCATTTCTTCTGAGATCAGGGTGAGGAAAAGGGATACAACACACATGGGGAGGTATTTAATATGTCCACAAAAGAAAACAATCATCTGCCTCTTCCCAGGATATGTGTCATAGAGGGGGATCGTGAACATTCCCAACGTATTCCAAAGGGGCTGTCACCACATGGTTACATAAATACAAGGTGACTTTATTTTTTTGTCTCCTACTACTCCTTTACAATTATTCAGAAGGATAATTCCTTCCCAGACCTAAGACCAAATCCTGGGGAGCCCCGTTTCTTTTCTGGAGAGCTTAGGTAATAAAAATTCCTATGGTCACTTTCAGTCCAAAACCCATTCTCTTTTTGGTAATTACCGGGAACTGAAATTTCCAGGTCTGTGCAATGATCAAAATTTTGAACATGACCCGATGCTGCTGGGGGGTAGGGTGGGGGTGGGAAGAGACATGGTCAGCTTTTGATCTGGAGAAAAAATAGTGCTTCTTTGTTTTTCTTCTCCCAGCTGTTCACCTGGTACTTCACGCCTTCCACCCTCCCCCCCCCACACCCTGTGGGAAGAGGGAGAAGTATGTAGTTGGGGGAGGGGGAGACAGGCAGTCCTCTTGCCCCAGGTGATGGACTCTCTCCTGTCTCATCTCTTTGCTGTTTTCTGTCGCTGGCTGTCCCCTTGGCTTTATTGTCAGCTCTATTCTCCAAAGATTTTTTTTTTCACTGTTTTAAGTGGGCCCTGCTGGATAGTTCCTAAATTGATCCTACTGCTGCTTGTTTCTGCTTCTCTCTCTCTTCCAATCGAACACACATACACACACACACACACACACACACACGTAAACGTCCAAATCTGTTTCACAGGAAACATTTATGCATCCTTTTTTCCAGTAGATTCCAGAACTGTTGGTTGCTGGTCCACCCAGTGCAACCACCCACTAGAACAGTCAGTCTATCCATTCCAGGTACGAAGTAGACATTCATCGACTGCGTCTCCCCTCGAACGATGGGCAACACGTATCACCCCGCCAAATGATTTCGCCAAAGCCCCTCTCTCATGATCTGAAGTGAAGAGAGAAGCATTTCCCGGCTTTCTCAACACAGCTTTCTCAAATAAATCACGTCTAAAAAAATCTTCTGCTAAACACTAACCCTCAACCCTTTTCCCCCACGTTGTGGGTGAGTCACAAAACTCATCATTTTGGGCTTTTGCCATTTCTTTCTGCAAATCCTATAAGAAAGTTTATCTCAGAGGTCCCTTTGGTATCTGGTATCTATTAGTGTCTCAGCAGAAATTTCTATTTTAACATCCAATTACAAAGTAAAAAGTGTGAGGAGGCTATTTTCTCCCCTCAGCCAGAACTTGGAAGTGCCCACAGACTCAGCAATAAGGAACCCTTGGCTGGTATTTTGGGATTTGCAGAGGACTTCAGAATCACTTTTTACTGAAAGCTGGTATGCAGACAGCATTTACCGGGAAGCCACTATGTGCCCTCAAGATAGCTATGATGTATAAAAGTCATTTCTCCCCCGCGCCCAGAAGAAGAACTAGAGAGATAGAAACAGGAAGTGGCTTTCCTGGAGACAGTAATGAGTTGTTGGAACTTGGGAACAAACTCTATTATTGTGTGATCAACCAACGGACTAAGCCTGGCAACGAACATATGACAGAATTCAATTTAAGCATTTCTTTCTGTCCCACAAGCCCATAGGCTTAGATGGATTTGCAGGATAAGACTGCATGCGATCCAAGATCAGAAGAGTCAAGGAAAGTCTTCTGTAAAAGCCTTCAGGAGCCAGAGGTAGTACCAAAGATGGAGGGCAGGAGATCATTGGATTAATCGTGTGGGTAGACAGAACTGGAGAACAACGAATGCACCCGGGACAAGAAGAACTTGAAGCGAAAGCAAAGTTCCCCCATCTTGGAGGATTCTTTCACACCCCTCACTCAAACATGCATCTCCCTCATGAAGAAGAGATACACCTTGGAAATGACCACAACTCATCCCTGTCAGCACGCCTCGGAAGCCTACCAGGGAGCGCACCTGCCTAGCTTTCTGCTGCCCTACTTATATCCATCTTGCCCCAGATAAACCCTCTCATGCCCAAAGCTACACACACACACACACACACACACACACACACACACACACACAGCTAGACCACGTTTCCAAGCCTCTCTTGAGGTTAGGTTTGGCCATGTGACTGGGTCTTAGCCAACAGAATGAATTGCCAACTGTTGTGTGCACTTTCACATCTGGCCCATAAGAACCTCCCACACGCTACCCTCCATGTTGTTTCCCATTCTACCCACCTGATGCAAATGAGCCCAACATGCTTGGAAGCTACTTGCTGAAAAGGGTCTAACATCACGGAAGAAGCCTGGGTCCCTGAATCTCTACTTGGAAGATTGTTGCCCACCCATTGGACCACTCATTTTGGACTTCACACAAGCAAGAAAGAAACTTCTATTGCGTTCGAAACATTACATATGTTGGGATTTGTATGTCGCAGCACCAAGGGTTACCTTACGAAATACAGACACCAAAAAAAGTTGTTGGACTGATAGACATCTCAGCTTGGGTCTCCTCTGAGAAGTTCAGAGTAAATTATGTAAACATAAGTTTGAGCTCCTGTAGGGAGAGTCCTTATTCTAGCTATCTTTGTATCCCCCTAAAAATAGTTCTTGAAGGAGTTATCACATATAGTAAGAATTCAGTAGCATGTGTTTAAAATGTTCAAATGTTCAAATCCTAAGCAGAAGTATTGGCTGTGAAAATACTGATGAGCCCTTACGAGGGCTAAATAAGGGTGTACTGAATAAATGAATGAACGAACGAATAAATGATACAGTTTGGTGAAAATAAGTCCCACCTGAGTGACAGAGAAATTTGCTCATTTGTAAAATGAAAGTGATGATATCTTGCCCTTATTATCAAACCAGAAAATATCCTTCCAAGCCTTTAATTGCTAAATGAGTAGGTGGTAGACCCATGTAAGTTCTCTAATATAATTTGGATAAGCTCCTTTATGTGTTGCTGTGTTGGCAGTCTGTTGATGATAGGGTTGGAGCTCAAGGAAGGAGAATCAGCTCCAAAGCACTGGGAAACATCTTGGGAAAAATTTTTTTTAAAAAGTTGTAGGAGGGTCCTCAAGGCTTCAGAACTCTCAAATTCTGAGTCTCTTCTGATTTTCAGCAAAATAATGCCCACCATTTGCCTCTGGACTCAAGAGAACATCTTTGCATCAACGGTGTTCTGCAATCATGAGCCAACATATGCCTTCTGTATCTCCCTAGAGAGTACCTGCCACTTCTTAGGTTCCTGCTTGGCGATCACAGTCAGAAAAGAATTAAGCAACACTGCTGTGCCAAATACTATGGAAGTTCATTCAGCCGTATTACATGATTGAAATGTCAGAATGTTTAAACACTTTCAGCCACATGAAAATACATTTGGACACGTTTGGAACAAAGCAAGCAGAGAACAACCACGGGAAATGTTCCTATAAAACAGAGATGATCCTGTGACTGAGGGGATGGTTCTGGGTTGACTTTTGGTCACAGAAGCCTGGGAGTGGGAACTGGGCAAAAGTGGCTGCCTGGTGTGCCAATGGTGATGACGACCCCTCACCAGCTCAAGTTGGGGGTGGGGTCTATGCCAGGGGTTACGATGGCTGCACTCATGCCTGAAAGAGTATTTCTGGCATTGGCTGGGCAATCAACCATCCCCAGGGGTCGAGAGATTTCCTGTGAATTCAATGTAAAGTCACCCCTCCTTTAGTCCCTAGTCCTCCATCAGAAAGAGGAAGTCCACATGCTAGGAGGAGCAAGGTTTCCTTTATGCAGACTTCATCCTCCATTGGTAGAAGTCAAGCAGTAGTTCCCAGATTCTATGTATTCCCATCACTCCTCTCAAACTGCCCGACACTTCCTAGCACAGTCTGCTTTGGAACATCGTGTCCTATATTCCTGTTCCTGTCAGTCACCGGAAGAAATCTAGGGCTCCAAGCCATCCCCTATCCCTGACCTCTAGTCTCCTTATGGCTCTAAACATTGCCTTTTCTGTAACCATCTCCCCTCTTTCTGTCCCATCTCCTGAAAGAACAGGAACTTTCCGCCAAGCATCTATCAATCATCAGCCAAATACCTCATAACCCTTCCTTGACTATTCCCTTCACTTTTTTGCTCTAACTGAAACTTACCTTTCCTCAGAGGCCCCTGCTTCCCTGGCTGCCTCCTCAAATGGTAGCCATTTTCTCTCCCAGACCCTTCGTTGATATCACTGGGTCTAGACGTGGGGTAGTGGCTTCCTTCCTCCTCATTATCTCTTCCAGGTCATTCCTCCTCACTCCTCCCTAAAAGCACACAGCTTGGATGACCCCCATATTGCTAAATCCAAGGGTCCATTTGACATTTGCATTTCACTTGATAGATCAGCAGCCTTTTACTGAATTGATCACTCTTCCTGCTGAGACATTTCCCTCATTTGGCTTCCAGGATGTCATATTCTCCTGCTTGCTTCCTATCTTACTGGTGGCTTCTTCTCCATCCTTTGCTAATTCCTCCGTATCCCACTGACCTCTAAATGAAGCCACAGGACTTCATCTTTGGACATCTTCTCTTTTCTGGGTACACTCACCATCTCGATGATCTCATTCAATCTCTCGATTTCTCTACTTTCTATATGCTCATGACTCCCTAAGTTATATCTCCATCTCAGACCTTCTCCTGAGCTTCAGATGTATACCTGACATCTCCATCTGGATGTTAATAGGCATTTCATGTGCAAATTGACCAAGCTCCTGGTCTTCTTCTCCAGACCTCCTTGTCTTGAAGTCTCCCTCACACCACTCAAATCAGTTAATGACAATTCTCATCTTCCAGGTGTTCAGGCCAGAAACCTTGAAGGCATCCTCGACTCCTCTCATCCTCACACTATACAGCAAATTCATCGGAAAATCCTGATGGATCTTCTTTCAAAATATATCTGGAATCTGACCAGTCCTCACCAGCTTTACTACTACAACTCTGACCCAAGTGACGGTTATGTCTCACTTGGGTTGCTGCCATAGCCTCCTTACTGCTCTACTTCTGTCCTTGCCTCCTTCATCTTGACTCTAAACACAGCAGCCAAAGTAATCCCATCAAACATAGGCAGAGCATATCATTCCTTTTTTTCCTAGCCCACATTGTAAAAGCCAAAGTCCTTAAAATAATGTGTAAGGCCCTACATGATTTGGTCAGTCACCCCATCTCTAACCTCATCTCTTACCACTCGAGACCCCAAAGCTTTCTTGCCATTCTCTGACCATTCCAGCCACACTGCTGCCTTGGGGCCTTTGCATCTGCTCTTTTCTTGGCATAGAGTATTCCTCCTGTAAATATTCGTATGGCATACTCCTTCACCTCCTTTGGCCTATCCAAAAGGCCATCATTACTCCATCTTTGACTCTATCTCCATTCCCTGCTTCATTTTTATTATTATTTTTTTTACCTCCGCACTGACTGTTATCTATCATACTCAATATTTTAGTTATTTAACTTATTGGTAATCTGTCTCTTCTACTAAAATATAACTTCCATTTGGGTAAGGATTTTGGCCTATTTTATCCACTGCTATATACCTAGAACTTAGAAATATGTTGGTACGTAGTAGGTGCTCAATAAATCTTTGTGGAAATAATCATCTTACAAGAAACCCAGTGCA
Source organism: Ailuropoda melanoleuca (assembly GCF_002007445.2). NCBI lineage: Eukaryota > Metazoa > Chordata > Mammalia > Carnivora > Ursidae > Ailuropoda > Ailuropoda melanoleuca. Next base: position 36,630,957 of record NC_048238.1, read on the forward strand.
TAGTAGGTGTTTAGAAAGTATGTAACAAATACTGTGTGACTTCTCTTCACTGACCAGAAATCCAATGCAGGACCTCTTCTGCCCCCAGAATCTTAGTTAGAACCATAACCTATGATCCACATTCAGCTTCTATATCTTCCTCAAGTGCAGCTTCCATTAGCATTACCTGGGGTCTATCACCATCCTGCTCAACCATCAGCTAGGGTTCTGCCCACACTGACCGTGTGGTTTGAACTACAGTGACACTGTGTGTTTCAGCATTTCTTCTTTTAGTGTCCACATTTAGAGTCTGAAGTAGTTTCAGGACACTCTATAGTGATCCTGGAGGAATAGGGTTGAGACCACACCAGTGGTCATAACGGACCATTCTTTTTATGTATTTATTTATTTTATATAATTTTATTTTTTATATATTATATATATAATTTATATATTTATGTAATTTTATTTATTAGAGAGAGCACATGCCCACAAGAAGGGGGGAGGGGCAGAGGGAGAGGGAGAAGCAGACTCCCCACTGACCAGGGAGCCTGACTCAGGGCTTGATTCCGGGACCCAGGGATCATGACCTGAGCCTAAGGCAGATGCTTAACCAACTGAGCCACCCAGGCGCCCTGGGTCAGACCATTCTTGAATGTCCTCAAAACAGCCAGTCTAATTGTGAACTAGTCCCCCCCCCCGCCATGATTTGGAGAGTGGTTGGGAGACAAAATCATGTCTAGAGCTCTAGAGCCTTAGGATTCTTCTGGGCACCCGGAACCTCTTAGGAACAGATTACCATAGCTTTAATACCATTAACCTTTACTGAGTTCTTAGAATGTGACAGGCATGGTTTTATGCACTTCACGTGATTAACACATCGAACACTCTCAACAAGCTAATGAGGTTAGAACTATTATTATTTTCATTTTAGATGTGAGAAAACTGAAGCATGGAGAGACTAAGTGGATCCAGAAGTCACACAGTTTGAAAGTTGCAGAGAATGGATTCAAACTCAAACAGTAACCACTGCTAGGGTACCATGGGAAGTTGTGGTCCAGATGCTATCAAGCCTCAACCAAGGGGTTGTAATCCTGTGACTTCCTTCTCCAGTGGATGAGAGAGAAGGAGCAGGAATAAGTCTCCTACCCTGGCTGTGGGAGAATTCGCTTCTCCTGTTCTATATTTTCCCTTCCCTGCCCTCCTATACATCGAAATGGTGAGTGAGGGAACATTCTCAGCCTGTGCCGTCAGACAAGTGAAGATGAGATGCGCTTTTCCACATTTTGCGCCAGCTCACACTTTAATGGTTGGAAGTCTCAAATCACATCCCAAGTTTCTTGGACCTCCAAACTGAGTTATCTGATTCAGTAAAATGTAGCTTTCTCACTTAAAAGGATTTGCCCAGGGGACCTCTGGGATTTCAAATATACTTAAAAGCAACAACTGTGTTGAATCACAGAAGCATAAGGGATTGCATTTCCCCTGGAGAACACACGGGACATATTAAACAGAGGGGGAAATGTTTGAAGTCCAACAAGCTTTGAGCTTCATCCCACCGACCACATCTGAAAACTATCTGAGTCATTTGATGGAGGCAGACCAGAGCTGGGATTCCCCATTCTCAGCGTTACACGCCTACCGCTACAGGAACATTTCTACCTATATCTGCTCACCCCTTTTACTGGACTCAGGAAGATCCCATTTTTTTTAATGATTTTTTATTATATTATGTTAGTCACCATACAGTACATCCCCAGATTCCGATGTAAAGCTCGATGATTCATTAGTTGCGTGTAACACCCAGTGCACCATGCAATACGTGCCCTCATTACTACCCATCACCGGTCTATCCCATTCCCCCACCCCCTCCCCTCTGAAGCCCTCAGTTTATTTCTCATAGTCCATAGTCACTCATGCTTCATTCCCCCTTCTGATTACCCCCCTTTCTTCCCCTACCGATCTTCCTAATTCTTATGTTCCATAGATGAGAGAAATCATATGATAATTGTCTTTCTCTGCTTGACTTATTTCACTTAGCTCACTTAGCATTATCTCCTCCGATGCCGTCCATGTTGTAGCAAATGTTGAGAATTTGTTCTTTCTGATAGCTGAGTAATATTCCATTGTACATGTGGACCACAACTTCTTAATCCAGTCATCTGCTGAAGGGCATCTCAGCTCCTTCCACGATTTAACTATTGTGGACAATGCTGCTATGAACATTGGGGTGCATATGGCCCTTCTCTTCACTATGTCTGTATCTTTGGGGTAAACACCCAGTAGTGCAATGGCTGGGTCATAGGGTAGCTACTTTTTAAGGGACCTCCACACTGTTTTCCAGAGTGGCTGTACCAACTTGCATTCCCACCAACAATGTAGGAGGGAGGAAGATCCCATTTTTTAAAGCCTATCTGGAGGATGGTGGGCTGGGGGTTGCTGGGAGCCACTATTCCATCAACAGAAAGGCTAGAGTTCTCATAGCGGCAAATACAGCCCTGGACAAAACAGTGAAGGGGAATGCATAGATTTATTCATGCTTAGCTGCCACTGAAGAGGTCCCAAAAACAGATTAATAATTTTGCAATTAGACTTTGGGAAAATTACTTAACCTCTCTAATGAGGTGTTACTTTCATTCCTATTAAATGGGGATAGTACTAGTTACCTACTGGGGTTGCTGTGAAGGTAAATAAGAAAATTTTTGTAAGGTGCTTGGAGCAGTGCTGAACACATAGCAACAAGCAATAGACACAAGGTATTGTTGTTTTTGTTGTTATTGCCTGTCTCTCAAATGTCCATTGCTCTTTACTCTTTGTTAAAACCTGCTTTCAGATGTTTTATTCACCTAGGGAATGGAGGAAAAGAATTCAAAGTCTTACCTTCCTTCTTAAATTCTTGATTCCAGAGCAGCACCTAACATGAAGCTCAGAGGGCAAAAAATAAATAAAATAAAATAAAATAAAATAAAATAAAATAAAATAAAATAAAATAAAAATATGGGGTCATCCCAAGGAGCAAATTTATTCCAGGCCTATGCAGACCTCCACAATGAGGCCACATAGGGGAAAGGGGACTGGCTTTGGGGCCAGATGTGCTGGTCAAATCTAAGGAAAGTCATATAAATTTGGAAGCTTGGACAAGTCACTTCAACATTTTGGGCCTCTTTCTAATATGAAAAGACTTAGGGCTCTTAGGTTTTCAAACCAATTTTTCGACATGAAACTATTTATTCAAATAAATGGTCACAGGGAAGTACCATGTGTAGATCAAATTAAACAGGTCTGGGAGGTAAATTTCAGAAGCCCCTCTCCCCAGACTCCAGGAGGGTTCTATGAACCCTTAGGCCACACACAGTCACACTGCATACTACTTAGCTACGTGACCCCCCAAATCCCTTCTGGGTCTAATGCCCTAGGCATGCTACCTTCTCTCCTTAAATACCAGGCTAGATTGCCATCATCCTCTGGACCTGCTCTGCGTATACCTTTCACCTTGAGAGCCTCCTGCTTGAAAGGCATTCTGTTTTCTCCTCCCCACAGGACCTTCATCACTAGGCGTTGTCTCTTTCCCTTGGACCATTCTAAATGGCAGACCTCTTTCATTTGATCAGCATACATAATGTTCAAAATTCTATAATGAAATTGCTCTAGGTGAACATGCATTCTGCCATTCCTAGCAGGCACCATTCAAACATGTGCATTACCTGCCTGTCCCCCGACGCATCTGAACTTACCATGCCAGATCTTCCCTGTCATTCAAGGTCCTGCTCAAGTTCAGAGTTCTCTAGGCACTCTCATCTCCAGCATCTCGTTGTGCTTATAGTGTAGCTGTAAAGATAAAAATAACAAACATAGGGGACGCCTGGGTGGCACAGCGGTTAAGCGTCTGCCTTCGGCTCAGGGCGTGATCCCGGCGTTATGGGATCGAGCCCCACATCAGGCTCCTCCGCTATGAGCCTGCTTCTTCCTTTCCCACTCCCCCTGCTTGTGTTCCCTCTCTCACTGGCTGTCTCTATCTCTGTCACATAAATAAATAAAATCTTTAAAAAAAAATAACAAACATAGGACAAAGTGGAGAAGAATTCAGGGTTTAATTTTGAAGAGCTAATTACAAAAGGAAAGCAGCTGGTCAACTTTTTCTGGATCTCTTAGAACAACTTATAACAAATATGCAATCTCTTCTTGATTGAGTGGTCAAATATGTGTTCATGGAATAGAATTAATTCAAAAAGATTCTGCCTGATAATTATGATCAGCATTATATTAGGAATACTAATTTCAATTAAGAAAAACCCTAAAAATTTCAAAGGCTTAACACAATAGAATTTAATTTCTCACATACAAGTCCAGTGTGGGAGTACTCAGTATTATGGATAACTTAAAAATCTTTTATTTTGAAATAATTTTAGGTTTACGGAGGAATTGCGAAGATGGTACAGAGAGCTCTCAGATACCCATTCCCCAGCTCTTTCTAATGTTAACATCTTATATAATCATGGTGTATTTATTAAGACTCTGGAACTAACATCAGTATGACCCTATTAACGAAACTACAGACGTAAATTGGATGTCATCGGTTTCCCCACCAATGTCCTCTGTCCCAGGGTCTAACCCAGAACACCATGCTGCATTCAATTGTCATGTCTCGTTAGTTTCCTCTAATCTGTGACAGTTTCTCAGTCTTCCCTTCTTCTCATGACCTTGGCACTTTGGAAGACAGGTGGTTTGTTGAATGTCCTGCAACTGGGGTTTGTCTGATGTGTTCCTGTGATTGGATTGGGGTTATGGATTTTGGAGAACACCTTCTTACCACATCATATAAGGGGTTACATAATACCCACATGACTTATCCCTGATTACGTTAGCCTCATTGCTTAAAGCAGTGTCTGCCAGTTTCTCCACCATAAAATTATTATTTTTTCCATCTCATACACCTTGGAAGCAAGTCCCCAAGACCAGCCTGTATGCCAGGGGAGGAGAACTAAGCTTGATTTTCTGGAGGGAGGAGGAGCCAGGACTTTTGTGGACATGTGTTAAAACCACAACCATAATTAATAAATATTTAGGGGGAGATACTTTGAGGCCAGGGAAATGTTTTGCGTCTCCTTAAAGTTTTTCCCATTAATTTTTGCATCCATCAGGGGTCTTCTTGTAGGAATTACTGCTGTGGTGTTCTAAAGCTGATTTTCTATTTCTTTCATTCCTTCAACATGTATTCTTTGGAACTGTATTATAACAAGTTTTTCCTTTCTTCCCCACTTGTTTTTTATTCAATTATTTATATCAGTGTGAAATCATGGATATTTATTTGCTCTCTGGGTTTATAATCCAAAATTAATGTTATTTATTTTGTTGCTCAAATCGTTCCAGCTTTGATCACTGGGAACACTTTCAGGTTGGCTCCTGTATCTTTTTGACATGCTTCCAACTTTCAAAATTTCTTTTCTATTTACTTTTATTTATTAATTAATTTATGTTTGAGAACTTCCTTACTTTCTGTTACTACAAGATGCTTTAGGGTGATTTTCTGCCGGAGTCCTAGAATCAGCCAAATTTTGAAATGCTGTATTTTCATTTTCATTTAAGCCAAAATACTTTCAACTTCCACTGAGACTTCCATTTTGACTCATAAATTATGCAGAAATATGTTGTTTAATTTCCAAATATTTGACATTTTCATAAATAGCTTTTCATTATTGATTTCTAGTTTAGTTCTGGCATAGTCCAAGAACATACTTCGTAAGACTTCTATTGAAAATGTCATAAGGCTTGTGTAATTGCCCAGAATGTGGTCTATCTCAGTAAATCTGCCATGTGCACTTAGAAAAAAATGTGTATTCTGCTGCTGTTGTTTGGCACATTCTATAAATGTCAACTAGGTCAAGTTGGTTAATAGTGTTGTTCAGATCATCTATAGGTGTACTGATATTTTGTAGGCAAAATATCAATCAATATATTCCAATTAGAATTGTGGATTTGTCTATCTGTCCTTTAAGATCTACCTTTTTTTATTTCTCATATATTTTGAAGCTTTATTGTTAGGCCCACACATACCTAGGATTATTTAAAGAACTGACCGCTTTATCATTATGTAATGTCCCTCTTTTTTTTAGATTGTATGTATTTATTTGAGAGAGAGAGAGAGAGAGAGACAGTGGGGGGGGCAGGGAGCAGAGGGCGAGGGAGAGGGAGAGAGAAACTCGAGCAGACGCCACACTGAGTGTGGAGCCCCATGTGGGGCTTGATCTCATGACCCTGAGATCTTGATCTGAGCCAAAATCAAGAGTCAGAGGCTTAACCGATGGCACCACCCAGGCGCCCCTGTAATGTTCCTCTTTATCCTGATAATACTTCTTGTTCTAAAGCTTACTTTTGCTGTACTTAACATAGCTACTCCAGTTTTCTTTTGTGTAGTGTTTGCATGGTATACATTACTCCACTTGTTTATTTTTAACCTACCTATGTCTTCATATTTAATGTGGATTTCTTATAGACAGTACATGGTTGAGTCCTAATTTTTTAATCCAATATGAAAATCTCTGTCTTTTAGCTGGTGTGTTAGACCATTCACACTGAATGGGATTATACATGGTTGGATTAAAATCTACCACCCTGTTAGCTGTCTTCTATTTGCTCCATTTGTTCTTTCTTATTTCGTCATTTCTCCTTTCTCTAGGTATAATTTAACATTCTTATGAGTATATTTTATCTCTTCTATTGAATTATTATTTATACCTTTTTAAAAACATGTTTATTGGTTTACAATCGGAGTTTACCTTCAAAGACTATTACACTGCTTCACATGTAATGTCAGAACCATATAACAGTATATTTCTAATTCATCCTCCCATCCCTTGTACTTTTGACACACATACAAAGAAAGCGGCACTGTGAAGAGAGAATAGAGGGATTTCAAGATGCTGGTCTTCAAGACTGAAGGGATTCAGCCCCAAGCCAAGGAATGTCGGCAGCCACCTGTAGCTGAAAGAGGCAAGGACAAGATTCATCCCATAATCTCAAAAGAAAGTATGCCTTAATTTGATCCTGGCCCATGATTCTGATTTTAGACTTCTGGCTTCCAAAACTATGATAAACAAAATCACTGTTGTTTTAAGCAACGAAGTTTATAGTAATTTCTTATAGCAGCCACTGGAAACCAATACACCTAGGTTTTGTTTTCTCCTTGCTTGGTCTTCTCTGAACTTCTTGGATCTATAACTTGATGTCTGCCACTAATTTTGGAAAATTATCAGCCATTATTTCATTATTTCTTCAAATATTTCTTCTGTCCTGTTCTTTCTTCCCCTTCTGAAATTTCATTACAAATGTGTTGTATCATTTCGTATTGCCCCTTATCTCTTGGATCTTCTGTTTTTCTTCCTGCTCTTTTTTTCTCTCTTTGTATTTCAGTTAGGATAATCTCTGCTGATCTATTATCAAGATCACTGATTATACCCTTGGCTGTGTTGAGTTTACTGATGTGCCCCTTGAAGACATTCTTCATCTTTGTTACCGTGCTTTTCATTTCTAGCATTTCCATTTTGTTTCTTCTTATTGTCTGTGTCTCTCATGAAATCTCCTTGCATGTAATCTACCTTTTCAATTAGAGCCTTTAACATGTTAATCATAGTAAATTCCCTACTAGTTCCAATATCTGTGACATAACTGGAACTGTTTCTGATAATTTGTCTCTTCAGACTGTATTTTCCCTTGACTTTTTGTATGCTTCTCATTTTTTCTTTTTTTTGGATGAAAGCTGGACATGTTATGTCGGACAGTAGGTACTAAGGTACACATTTTTATTGCTCAGAGATGAGCATGCTATTCCTTCTGCTGTGCTTTTAGTCTGAAAGTTTGTACTAACATAATCGGGAGATGGGCTGAGTTTCAAGTTTGCTTTCCATTTGGCTTTGGGTCTTCTCATTGTCGTGCTCCTCAAAGACAATTTTTATTCTGCAGCTCTCCCAGCTCTAGCCCACTATTATTTTCTCTTGGCACTTGTTAGCATGGTCATGGCAGTATGGGGGGTGGGCATTCTCTGATGTTCTGCTTTAGCTTCCATCTTGGGCAGGTGCTCTAATTCTCCCCATCCCCCTCTGTGAGCACCTCTGGGTCCCAATAGGAAAATTCTTCAAGAAGGTGTGACCTTTTCTATGTCTGCAGCTAAGGGGCTTTATACTCTCCGATTAGCCCACACTCAGCTTTTAACAATTTGATTAAAAAAAAAATTCTAGCTAAATCCTCTTCCTGGCTTATGTGGCCTCAGGCAAATTCTGTGCCAGGTAAGGAAATGCTAACATCTTGCTCTTCCCTACTGTCACCTATCTATTTCTAGATTTCAGGTCAGTTGTTTGCCTTCTGACCACAGTTGTCTCCCATGTTCAATACAATGCCATTGCTTTCAAGTTTGTTTACCTTTTTGTTGTTGTTGTTGTTGAAGGGATGAGAGCAAAGCTCAATCCAGCTCTCTATGGCTTGGAGATCCACACTGAAACTGGTGGATGAAATTTTTCACGCATTGATTCAGGGACCTAGGTTCCTTCCTCCTGTGGTTTTACCATCCACTAGGGCTCATATGTAATTATTTACATTCACAGTAGGCTTTTACTTAGGATATAGTCTTAGACGTTAAATGACTGGGCGTTGCAGTGTGTGTTCTCCAGGAAGCCAACTCTAGGATGGAGATTACCTTGCAGAAGTTTGTTAGGAAGTTTGCTTAGAATCAAAACCTCTGAAAGGGAAGGGGGAAAAAGCAGGACTGGGCAGGGGGCAAGTTCAGTTGTGATAGAACCGCAACAAAGGTTCAGTTAACCCCATGGAAAGCTCTGCAGCAGGGATGGCCCAAAAGAATTGTCCTGTATATCCGGTCATGGCACACGGGCAGGTCCAAAGTCATACATTGTTAAGGCAGATGTCTCCAGCTGAGGACAATATCTAGAGAGGGCTGAGAGCTGAGGACAATCGCATGGCAGCAGCTAGAGGAATAAGCCCTGAAGAGGATCTGGGCAAAGCATCACAGCTTCTACTATATCCACTCAGAGCATATGCCTATTTTAAGGCTCTCAATGGATACCATCAAAAATTTCACAGTTTCACAAAAATTGCTCCAGAAATGGTATACTTAATCTTTTGTAGTTAGTTTTCTCATCTATAAAGTGGAAAGAATTAAAAAAACATCAGGGCACCTGGGTGGCACAGCGGTTAGGCATCTGCCTTCGGCTCAGGGCGTGATCCCGGCGTTATGGGATCAAGCCCCACATTGGGCTCTTCCGCTATGAGCCTGCTTCTTCCTCTCCCACTCCCCCTGCTTGTGTTCCCTTTCTCGCTGGCTGTCTCTATCTCTGTGAAATAAATAAAATCTTAAAACAAAACAAAACAAAAAACATCTAGCTCACAGTTTTCATTGTGAGAATTAAATGAGGAAATATTTACAATATGCTTAGGACAGTGGCCGGTATATACTAAATGCTAAATTCTCATTAGCTATTGTTACTGTGGTGGTGGTGATTGTCATTTCACATCGGCACTAGCAGTGAATCCTTTTCATTAAAAATAGAAATTTCTGGGGCGCCTGGGTGGCTCAGTCAGTTAAAACATCTGACTTCGGCTCAGGTCATGATCTCCAGGTCTTGGGATGGAGCCCCCCATGGCTCCCTGCTCAGCGGGGAGTCTGCTTCTCCCTCTCCCTCTGCCCCTCCTCCTGCTCATGATCTCTCTCTCTCTCTCTCAAATACATAAATAAGATCTTTAAAAAAATACGGGGCACCTGCATGGCTCAGAAAACTGAAGATTAGAGAAATTAAATAACTTGCTCCAAACTGGTAAGTGGTGGAACTGGAAGTGAAACCCAGGTCTGTTCATTCCACAGTCAACATTTCCCAAGATGCAGTCCGTGAAACACTACCCTGGGCAATACTATATATATATATACTCATGTGCAAATATGCGTGCACACACAAACACGTGTGAGTGTTCCATAGTCAAATCAATAGGTAGAGCATTGAATATCTGATTCCAGACCTAGTCCATAGATATTAGCATATCGATAGCTCTAAGGGATACTTTAAGAAAGAAACTTGTTCAACTTGTGCAACCCGGGGTTTTCCCAAAAATGATTTCGTGGTGATCTTTTACTTCCCATTATACCACCAACCCACTGCAGAAATGGTGTTCTCTTCCCCTCACCCTTGGTAAAATGTCAAACCATACTACTCAGTCTCTCAACCAGAGGAGGTCTTCAGTGTCCAGTTGTCCGGGATTTTGTTCAATCATCATCAACACAGATGAAAACAAAGAGAGCGGCCTAATGAAATTAGCTAGTGACTCAAAAGTGGAGAGGAAAAGCTGCTACACTAGGTAACAAAATAAGGATTTAATAATCTGGAACAATGGACACAAGTAAATAAGATAAGATGTGACAGGAAGGAATGTAAAATCTTGTAGTTAGGTTAAAACAAAAATCAATGACATGAGTACAATTTAAGAGAAAGCCGGACTTCACAGTAGTTTGTGTGAGGAAGCCTAGTGGATTTAATTGATCATAGACCCAATTAAAAAACAACTGGAATGCATTCAACAAGCAAGGAACTACAGTTTTAAACCTGCATTAATATAAATGTTGCATTCAGAGTGGCAGAGATCGGTACCCATAACTGGCTGATGTCTGGAACATCGTGGTATTCCTGGCCATGTGCTTCAGGACAGGCAACGAAAGGCAATCCAGAACCTATCCTGATGGCACTGACTTAGATAATAAGGAGGTCAGCAGACACTACCTTTTGACCAGCCATAGAACCAACTCAAGCTGTTTAGTCAGGCAAGAGTAGATTTGGGGTAGCTGTTGGGATTGGATGATTCTACTGGGTATTTGTCATCTGTCTCTCCCGATTCATTTATTCTCCATCTTTTTCCACTGGGCTTTGTATCCTAGGAGGCTCCCTGCCCTTTATCTGTCAGTGGGAGGCACCGGGGGAGATCAGAGGGTGGGAGGAGCGTGAAGTGGTTATTTATTCCCTTGGCTGCCTCCCTACTGGCTTGCTGGGCGGCGCTCTTCTCCAGCTTCAGCTACTTCCTCTGGCCTCGGGTAAGCTTTCCTTCCCCTTGACCCTTCAGGCTTAAGATCCTGCTCTTGTGAGCTCTGGGGTGCTCCTAAGATTCACTTAACCCTGCTCCCATCTTTGTAAACCCCCTTTTATCATGCTGTCCTCAATCACCCTGTCTGAGTGTGTGATTTGTGTCCTGCTGGGACCAGATTCATACTGATGCTGGAATGATGAGGATGATGGCCTTTGAATATTTCAAGGGCTGTCATATGGAAGAGGGTGGAATTAACACAAGAGAGTAGAAGTTACAAGAAGATTGGGTTCAGGTACTCATTTAGCTAATCTTATTAAGCCTCTACTCCGTGCCAAGCATTGAGCTTCGAAAGCTCAGAGCAAAGGGAGTTCATCTAGGTTCGAAGCTGGAGAGGCCTCCCAGAAAAAAAACTTGCAAGATGAGCAGGGAGAGAAAGGACAACCTGGCCAGGATTGTTCCCTGAAGAGGAATTCATAGGTGAGAGGGCTGGAGGGCTGAGAGCGAAAGAGGCTTATTCCAGAAAATGAAAGGAAACCCGATGTCGAGGGTCTCTCTCTTCCAAGTGGATGAGAGGGTATCATCAAAGATGAGGCCACAAGTGGGGAGGGCCAAACCTGCAGAGCTGTTGTGAATGTGGACTTGATCCCAAGGGCCCCGGGAGCCCCTTGATAGGTGTGAAGCCACGGAGACCCCTAGTAAGATTTTTCTCTTTCCGTGGTAGAGTGAAGGGAGCAAGAATGCTCAAGGATCAGAGCTGTTTCGCCAAGGAGTGAGCAGCCAGTTCCTGGTAGCTGCCAAGGAGAGCCTTCTTCTTCTTGGCTGACAGCTTCAGGATAGTTCCAAGGGGGAAGCCACACTGAGTGGGAAGTTGGACTTGCAAACATCTGTGGCCCTTTCTAATTCTGAAAATTCTGAGACTCCTCTGCTCCAGCCCCGTGCCTCACAGTGGGATAGAAGGCACCAAAGTTAGAGAATCCATTCACTGTCATCCAAAACTGGCAGTGAGGAGTCATTCTCTTCTCTCCCAGCCTCCCCTCCGCGCCACGCCGGGGGCCTAGAAGGCAGGATACACGTCCAGACTGGAGCCTCTGGGACTATACAGGCCTCTAGTGTTTGTGCTCTTCCCTAGGCCCAGATGACGTAGGAGGGACACCGGCCATGGCAAGTTCCAGAAAAGAGCTCTGCCAGCCTCGGACCTTCAGGCCTGCTCACAGTTGGCTCTGTGGTCTAGGATATTAGGCGAGTTCACTGGTGGGTTGTTTCTTTGTTTTTTGTTTTTTGTTTTCCTTTTAAAATTAAACCCTCCAGACAGTCAAAACGCAAACCCCTCAGGCTGTGGGTCAGCATCCCGGGTGGGGCCCTGGGCAAGGTCTGAGGGCTCCGAAGGCCTCGGCGCCGTCCAGCACAGCAGCCCTCTTGTTCTGGAACCCCCTCTCGAGGCCCGGGCGGATCTGTGTGTGAACGCGCAGCTGTGTGCAAATGCCAGCGCTGGGGCGATAATTATAGAAACCTTCTCGTTATGCTTGAATGGGGGCCAAGGCATGGCCCTGGCAGCGAGGGGGGTGCGAGGCTGCAAAACTGGCACTCTTTAGAGCGAGCTGGCTTTTGCAGCCTGCACAGGCGCGCGAGGTGTGCCAGGGGGCCCAAGTTAGCAGACCCTGTTGTCAGGCGCCCCTAGTGCCCGCTTCTGTGCTTACCTCGGCCCAGTGTCTGTTCCTCCCCAGAGTGCAGCCAACACAGCAGTCTGGCAACAAGGCTCAGTTTTCTAATCACTGTTCCACTCAGCTGTTCCCGTGGCTCCTCTTCGGGCCCCATGGCCTACTCCCGTCTTTCTCTGGGCCCCTGGAATGGGTTCCTATTCCTCCCCATTCTGGGTATAGAATAGATTTCATCAGAGCCAGGCAGTCCCTACTCTCAGACTACAAGGACCCCAGAAGCGACTTAGCTTTCCAGACACTTCTAATGGCCTTACATGAAAACAGACTTCTTTTGGCTGAAATATCCAGTAGCGAAAGATAATTAGAAAATTATCTATCTGGGGACGCCTGGGTGGCTCCTGTGGTTAAGTGGCTGACTTCGGCTCAGGTCATGATCTCGGGGTCCTGGGATCGAGCCCTCCGCCTCCTTGAGCTGCTTAAGATTCTCTCTCCCTCTGTCCCTCCTGCCTCCCACCCCCAACTCCTGTGCACTCTCTCTTTCAAATACATAAAATCTTAGAAAAAAAAAAAGGAAAATGATCGATTTATGCTTTCAGTTGTAACTTTAACAAGAGCACAGGCTAGGGCCTCCCAGTCAGGCCAGGATCACCATACCAGGGCAACAGGAGGGACTGTCGAGGGCAGGGGGAGGGTAGAAGGAAAGAAGGAGCTGATGTGAGAGGGGCAGCCAGGACGGAGGGAGCAGAGCATAATGAAGCGAATATGCGAGGGTTTCATTTTCTTCATGGAAAATCTGCTATTCTCAAAAAGCAACCTCCTCTATAGGCATTTTTGCTTTTTCCAATAGAGGCGAAGAAGTACAGTTTTATGTAACACATATAACAGGAAAAGTAGAACGGTGACCCTGGGAAAATTACAGCATTAAAAGTAATAAGCCTGCCATTGCCGATAAACCACACAGACACCATGCCGTGCTATCTTGAGTATAAAGGTGACATTTTTACAGTTATTCCGATAGTAACTTCTCCGACTGCAACTGCACTTGGAATATCATGCTCTCACACAGAGACTCTTCCCAGAGTTTGAGGATCTCTGAGGCTTTGTCCTTCAGGGCCCAGGTCAGGCGTCCCGTTCCTAAAAATGCCCCCCCCCCAGCCTGGGATGGGGCCCCTGGGTGGCTCAGTCGGTTGAGAGTCTGCCTTCGGCTCAGGTCATGATCCCAGGGGCCTGAGTCCTGGGATGGAGCCTGCTTCTCCCTCTCCCTCTGCCTGCCACTCCCGGTCCTTATGCTCTCTCTCTCTCTGTCAAATAAATAATTTTTAAAAAATCTTTTAAAAAAATGCCCCCAGCTTGGGTTTTCTGCTCCCACAGTATCTCCCTCTCATGCAAATGATCTCCATCATCGGAAACTGTTTACTTCTCTTTTCCACCCACTAGATTACGAGCTTCCTGAAGACAAGAAGCACATATTCATTTCTGAATCTCTGGTGTCTGCCAATGCCTGGCTTGATAAATGTTTGGAGATCTCAACAACTAATGAGCCCTATTTCTTGCCTTATCCTTTAAACCAATGAGAATACAAGTGGGAGCCAACTAAGTTAAATTAGATACATTGACTAATCCCTTCTATTCCCAAAATGTTGTAATTTTAGAACGTGCTGTTTTCTGCCTACATCAGGAAGTGAATGAGGTTCTAAGGCAAGATAATTGTTTGGCTACATGAGAATGTTAAAAGAGAAAAAAAAGGATGTCTCCTAAGCAGAATCCTTCATTTAAAAGAGTGAGGTAAAGTGTGCCAGGGGTGGACTGGAATTTAGGCCGGCTGTATACAAAAATGTATACACAAAATTATAGAGACATAGAAACATAACAGAGCAAAGTCAAGAACTGAAGTCCAAAAGCAGTGACAACGAAAATTCAGACTGCGAGAAAAAAATTGGAAGCCCTCCTTCCTTTTTTTCTGAAAAGGAAAACTGTGACTTTATAAAGAGAAGTTCAGAACGAAGGTGAAGCTTGCTTCTTTTCAGGATCAGTGGCTCAAGGGAGGTAGAAACCATTGGCAATTGATACAGAAAAGGCAATTTAATTGGGTTTTGATTGTTTTTAAAAGAGGAATGTATAACATTTGACTTTTCTGAGTTATGCAAAAGGAACAGAGAACAGACAAAATTCAATAAATAGAACAAATAAAATGTATACGCATTTCCATTCTTTCCTGTCCACAGTTATTGGAATAAGTAAGAAAGAAGATTAGAGAGAGAGAGAGAGAGAGGAAGAGATGGATTGGAGAGGCTTCAGATGCATTAACAGAAGATAGAGGAATACACCTGTAAACCCACAGGGACACACAAACATATCTAGAAAAAGACACACTCAAATAAAGACCCAGATTAAGGTTTCCATATGGCTTAGAATCTCCACTTTGTGTTTTAGAATAAGCTAATAAAGAGTTTTAAAATCATGTTTCATTTTTGACCTCTGAGATCTCCATTTCTGATGTATGAGTTTATGAGACTGAGGTTTGCGGTCTGTGTGTATATGTGTCTGTGTGAGACAGTGAGAGACAGAGACAGACAGAGAGGAAATGACTTTCTAAAGGAATTGGCATAAAAGGTATGATGAGAACCTTTGTTCATAGTAGGGACTATTTTAGGTAGGGAATATTTTGAGAGTTTGAATGGATCCCTTTGCAAACTTATTTTGGTTGCCGAAAGAGACAACATGGTATTGTCCGAGGGAGGGTCAGAAAATAGGTTCCACTGACTGTCGTTTCTCTCCTTGGATATCCGGGTCATCTATCTGTCCTCAGCTCACACTAGTCAGAATCATGCAGTGGGACAGGGGTTGGGGGCTCGCACCGCTGTTATCACACTGCTTCCTCGATGACCCAGTGGAAGGGGGGAAACGAAGTCAGCATATAAGATTTTTCCATCTTAGAAAAGAGATGCTCGAGCAGAGAACCATTCATTGACCCAAGATAATTAATCACGGTCCACCAATGTGTCTACTAAATTTGTCATGGGGAACATGTCTAGGTTTATTCCATGCTAAACCTTTGAACTTCTTTATTCTTATGTTGCTACATAGTGGAGATATCCTCCAGAAAAGCAACTCTCCCCAGCTGTGTCACCCTTACTATTGCACCTTTTGAAAACATTCCACTTTCTCATTCAGTTCCATAGCTATTGATTCAGAAAAAGATAGTATGTAAGAGTGTGAGCTTATTATTTCATGAACTTAATGTGCTCATGAATCATTGAATGTCTTCTGTCACTGACTGCTTCTCGTGCCCATGTTATTATGTATTATTGATCCACAATGACTTTGTAATAAAATCAGTTTTCTTTTTATTCTTTCTATTGATGTTCCAGTCAATGTCATTTAAAACCCTGTTAACTCAATTGTATCCATTTTGTTTTGCAGACAGAAACCTCTTTTGAGTTTATTCTATGGGGGAGACATCATACTAGCCACTGGAATTGAACGTCTTACGGCCGTGACTCCACGCCGCTAAATGGCTTCGAGCTTTGCTCGTTGACTCATCAACAGATTTCACTTCTCAGCTCGCTAACGGGTTTCAATTAAATGAAACATTATCAGAAAAAGTTCTCTAACAAGGGAAAAGAAACCCACTTAGGTGTGCGTTTTAAACAAACCAGCATCAAACATCCCTCCCCTAACTCTTCCGTCTTGGCCATACGGTAAAATATGGCCAATAAAAATGTTTATAAACTGTAGCCTTTTCCTCTCAGGATAGAAGTGGTTTACAGGAAAGGAGATATTCGAGTCTTATGTGAGATCAAGGCTTAGCTGTGCGGGTCCTGCATGAAGGGGGTTCAGGGGCTTGAGTTTAGGTCCCTTAACACGATGGATGGAATCCCAGCTGTAGCATCTCTCAACACTGATGAGATTCTCCACTGATCACTCCTCTCGACCGGAACTGAGCCAGGCCTTTTCTGTTTCTCTCTCTGGAGTAGAGGTCTACTCCATTTTTCTTCTTAAAAAAAGAGAATTTAATAGTAAAAATAAGAACAATTACTTAGCTATGGCATAATGACCAGTACAAAGTTAATTCTGATTCCACGGTACAGTTTAAGCCAAAATACATTCACTTTCTGAACCCTCAACGTGGCTAAAATGACTTGCTTCTTTCTTCCCCCGAAGCAGAAAATCATAACTGTATTCTACAAGGAAATATGTAAAACACTACCTGAAACTTGCCTTGTTTTTTCTTAGTCTTCAAGATTAGCTAATACTGGCAGAATTTTAGATCTTTGACTATAAGTCAAACTAAAACAAGCATTACAAAACAAGTATTTAAAAAAGCGGAGAAGGGGCTCCTGGGTGGCGCAGTCATTAAGCGTCTGCCTTCGGCTCAGGGCGTGATCCCGGCGTTCTGGGATCGAGCCCCACATCGGGCTCGTCCGCTGGGAGCCTGCTTCTTCCTCTCTCACTCCCCTTGCTTGTGTTCCCTCTCTCGCTGGCTGTCTCTCTCTCTCTCAAATAAATAAATAAAATCTTTAAAAAAAATAAGCAGAGAAGAAAGAGAAATTTATTATACTGGAGGATGAAAGACCCGTGATCAAGAATGTTTCACAGAGGAGAGAAACTGTAAGGAAATCAGCTGGTTCATAGACTACCTAAAATATTCTGATAAAGAGAGAAGGAAGGAAAGATGATCCGGTCTAAGTGAAGGCATGCCAGTATTATTGTGTTTGGGGTGTGCCTGGGGAACAAGGAATGGTTTAATGTGGCTGTGACATATGATTGGGAGTGGCTGGACACCAGGCCAAGGAAACATTTTTAAACTAATTCCTAAGCATTAGTAGTGGGAATCGGTAAGAGTACCAGGAGGTAAATCACCAGTGTATATAAATACAGCCAGACCACTTCATTGATCTGTATCCACAAAACCTGCCAAATCAGAAACAGAATCTTTTCTCTCCCAGACTTCTTTCATTCTGAATTCCAGGCAGGGGAATAGTAACAATCGTGATCGGCTCAATTGCTTTAGACCCAAAGCAACAGATATCTATTGTCATAAATAATGCTGCAACACAATTTCTCTTCCTCCCCCCCCCAAAAAAAAAATCTGTGGATCAGCTGGGTAGTTCTTCAGATCTGGGCTAGGCTACGATGATCACATGTGGAAACACTCATGTGTCAGTAGTTAGTAGGCAGAGCAGCGAGGCACTGGATGGTCTGTGATGGTCTTGCTTGAGATGGCTCTCCTCCTTGTGACCGCTCACGTCCCCGAAGGCTGGTCCGGAGTTGTTCACGTAGATGTCCAGGGTCCACGAGAGCAAGCATTAGTACAAAGGACTTTATGAAGCCTAGGCTTGGAACTGCAACACCACTGCATTCTATTGGCAAACCAAATCACAGGGCTAGTCCAATTTCACGGGATGGGGATACAAACTCCACCTTTGATGGGAGAAGTTTCCAAGTCAGGTTGCAAAAGGCATGGATTCAGGGGGGCATGGACAGTTGTGCCATCTTCTGCAATCAATCTACCTTGGGATAGGAGGCTTAAAAATTGAAAAGCGGGTATCAGGTTAAGGGAGCACCTCTTAGGTTGGAAAAAATTAAGGTGTTGGTTGGTAGTGAAGAATTATATCCAGCTGTGCCTTTTTGGTTTTGGTTTTTTCTTTCACAGTGGCATCCGGCAAAATTAGAGATCACAAACTTAACTAGATCAAGAGCCAGAAGTTATACTGGAGTTAGAATCTTGTTTGAAAAAAGAAATCCACATCTTTAAGTCTAGCCCAGAGCGTATAGTGAGATAATCCCTTATCCATGGGGGAAAAAAAGTTTTAAAAGAGCTGAGATTTCATGAAGAAATATACAAAACTATTACAAAACTTTTCAATCTTGATTTGAGCCAATCCAACTGGAAGTCCTAATTTCATAAATTTCGATTTGGATACAAAGCAAAGTTTTGTAGCTTGTGATTAGGCAACAAGTGGTGAGATAGCAAAGAGATTATCTTCTCTTTGCCTTTGGCGTGCCACTGAAGATCCTGGTGTCGCCATGGGCTGCGCGCTGCCCGATGTTACAGGTATTATGAAGAACAAGCTAGTGTCCCTGATGCCGGGATCGGCACCTTTGACCTGGGGTAGAAGAAGGCAAAGGTGGATGAGTGCCCACTATGTAGCCACATGGTGTCAGATGAATAGCAGCAGCTCTCCTCTGAAGCCCTGGAGGCCATATTTGTGCGGACAAGTACAGGGTGAAAAGCTGTGGCAAAGACGGTTTTCAAGTCTGAGCGTGGCTCCCCCCCTTCCACTTCATCCTTATCAACAAGATGTCCTATGCTGGTTCCAGACAGGCATGCAGGGTGCCTTTGGAAAGCCCCAGGGCACAGGGGCCAGGGTCCACATTGGCCAAGTCATCGTGTCCATCTGTCCCAAGCTGTAGAACAAGGAGCATGTGACTGAGGCCCTACGCAGAGCCAAGTTCAAGTTTCCTGGCAGCCAGAAGGTCCACACTTCCAAGAAGTGGGGCTTAACTAAGTTTGACGCAGATGAATTTGAAGACATGGTGGCTGAAAAGTGGCTCTTTCCACATGGCTGTGGGGTCAAATATATCCCTCATCGTGGCCCTCTGGACAGATGGCGGGCTCTGCACTCACAAGAACCTTGGCACTGCTCTCTCCTTATTCATGGCTGCCAATAAATCCTACTTCCTGCCTAACAGAGAGAGAGAGAGAGAAAGAGAGAGAGAAAGAGAAAGAGAAAGAGAGAGAGAGAGAGAGAGAGAGAGAGAGAGAAAGAGAAAGAGAAAGAGAAAGAGAAAGAGAAAGAGAAAGAGAAAGAGAAAGAGAAAGAGAAAGACTAGCTTCTCAGAAAAACCACACTTCCTTCCTGGGGGGGCGGATGACTTTCTATTGATGGCCAATAGCTTAAATTGCAAGGACCAGCTTAAACGTGTGACACATCCTATTACCGTCATAGGCTTTGTAGCCTGTTGAACTTTGTTTTCAATATGTGTTTGTCTAATAAATCCTAATTTTGATCAAGGAATCGCCCAGACTCAGTTTTTCCAAATACCACCGGTAAAGGTGCAAGGAGCGCTGTTCCAAGAGCACAAGGAATGGAGAAAGCGGGCATACAGTTGTGGTGTTAATGCTATATGCCCTTGATTTTTCTGCACCCTGATTTCCTCAACTGCTAAATATGGATGGCTAAAACTTTTCCTGAATAAAGGTTATAAGTACAAATGAAACCACATTTAAAAAGTACAGCATGCATTGCTGAAAGATTAAATTGGAATGGAGGTAGTTTTGGTGTCAAAAACCTTCGATTTTTGCACACTTCTTGACCCAAGAATTCCACTTTTAGGGAATTATTTTAAGGAAATAATTAGGAATGTACATAAAGCATTAGCTGCAAGGACACTTATTCCCCTAATTTCATGACAGCGGAAATACTGAAAATGACAAAAATGACCCAAATTAGGGGTTTGGATAAATAAATTACAGTAGATCCATACATTGAAGTGCTAAACAGCAGTGAGAAATGATGATCTGGAGAATTTTTATGAATATATACTGAATAGTTTCCACGTCACTAAATGAAAAAGCGTGCAGAAAATAATATGTTCAGTATAATTACATTTTTGAATTAAATATGTGTATAAAAGGACTGAGAGAATACGCTCTAAAATGTTACCAGTGGTTATCTATGTTGGAGATAGGAATGGCTTTTATTTTCTTATTTTTGCTTAACACCACTTTCTACATGGATTACTTTTATATAATAACTTTTATTGTTTTTTTCCTTATTATGAAGCTTTATGGAATAAAATTTATAAGTATAAAGCATTTTTATGCTTCCTTCTTGAATCAGGACACTATAATAATGAGAACTCAAATTCAAAAGTCTGCATCTTTAAGAACTTTGCCAACTGACATTTGTCCTTGTCACAGACAAAACACTTTTCTATTTATGTTTACAGCATTGAAAAATGCACAGTGTCCTACAGCACAAGGAGGGAGATTTATAATAAAGCCCTTCATCTCGGTGCATGAGTATACCTGTAAATCATTCAACAGACTCACATTAAGTATAAGCCTCAAAGCAGCAGTTGTATCAAACAAGCAATAAAATTTGAGCGTGTCTGCACTATCTGCATCTTTGTTTCTCTGTGTAAGCACGGATGTCTTGCTAAACTCTCTGTTCCCGAGCCACCTCATTGTTCATTCAACATATATTTACTTTGGGACTATGTATTATCATCTGAGCCTGGTACCATGATTCTGGAAAATCAGGTTGCTGGTGGTCCCATGGAATCAGAGTCCTTGCAAACACCCAACAATGCCCCTAGCATAGTGTAGGTCCTGTATGTAATATCAAATAAGCAAAATATATGAACTCTGCCCTCAGGAAACTTATTTTCTGGTTAAGAAGGGGGGAAAAAAAGGCACACATCAAATGACTAGGGGAAAAAATGCCATTCATCCTTTCTTTCAACAAGATTTATTTGGAATCTATTGATGATGGGCAACTTGCCAGACACAGTGCATAGACTTTAATAGATATATAATAGAAGTTAGAATATAATTCAGAATCAATTTATGCCAAATAGTGTAATTTAGAAAGGGGAGAGAGTAATATCAGCCCCCACAAAACTTGCTCCAGAACTGGAAGGGACCTTGGGAGCATTTTGTCCAAACAAACTAAACATGATTTTATAGAGGTAGAAATTGCATAGGTGGGGAAGTTTTCCCAGTAGAAATAGAGCTTGGGATGGGGTTGAAATGAGGGACAGAATTTGATGGAGAGAATGATGGAAGGGTACTCTTCCAGAGGAAGAAACAAAGGTGTTGAACTGGGCAAGTATATGACCTATAAGTGAGACTAAGAAATAAGAACGGAAGCTGAACATTTACCCAAGGTTCAAACACAGATAGAAAGGTTCTCTATTGATTCACGACAAATACCAGGCATTAGAGAATGCAGCTCTTTAAGGACATTATTGTCCCTGAAAAGAGAGATGGAAGAGTAGATATACAGTCCCAAATAGTTGCTCACCTTTACTCCTAAAAACAAACAGACAAAACTAAAGATTAAACATAAATGAACAATTATTAAAAGCCACAGGTTGGGGGGCGCCTGGGTGGCACAGCGGTTAAGCGTGTGCCTTCGGCTCAGGGCGTGATCCTGGCGTTATGGGATCGAGCCCCACATCAGGCTCTTCTGCTATGAGCCTGCTTCTTCCTCTCCCACTCCCCCTGCTTGTGTTCCCTCTCTTGCTTGCTGTCTCTATCCCTGTCGAATAAATAAAATAAAATCTTTAAAAAAAAAAAAAGCCACAGGTTGGGAAAGGGAGGGGGAAAGCCCTACAGTTTCTCTAGCCATACAGATACTTCTAAGATAATGTTTTTGAAGTAAGAGTGAAAAGAACTGGGCATGAATTCAAGCTCTCCCACTTACTACAGCACTAAGTCCTCTTGAGATCATTTCTTCATTTTAAAATGGAATGATCATATTTCCACTTCTAGTCAGGGGAGAGCAAGAGGGACCAGATTTGTATTCCTGCCTGTAACAACCACAGAAACCAGACAAAATATTTGAAGCAACAGTGTTCAAGTCACTGAAAATCAGACAGCAAAGGACAGTGATCCTTGAGAGAAGGAAAGATATGAGATGGAATCTATGATCACCCCCACCTTACTGTTTGAGAGTGTTTCCAGGTTGTGGTGCAGAAAGGGGAGCCTAGGCAGAGCCTCGAGGTCTCCCTGAGTTGGGGAGACAGATCTGAGAGTCTGAGGGGACTAAGGCAACTAGAGACAGCTGGTCAGAATACCAGAGAGGAGAGAGGTACACAGTGAGAGAGTTCTGTGAAAATCTTCAAAAGGTTCCACTCAAGTACCTAGGAGAGTATTGATCAAAGCATGTGTGTGACTAAACCATCTGAGATTGGGGAAAGAACTATCAGAGAGAATCAGAGAGAACTGTGCCTAATACTCACACTGAGCCAGGATAATAATGTTATCACCAGCCAGGCCGGGAAAAGCTGTAATTCATGGGGCATAGGTAGAGTATTCAGGAAGTTTTTGCCATAGTAGGGATAATTAGCTCTAGACCTACCTAACAAATCATAAGAACACTACCTGGAATGACTGAACTATTTTCAAATAACATAACTACATTCCTGAGCAAAACTTATAGGAATATAAAAATATCTAGAACGCAAAAAGGTAAAATTCAAAATGGCTGGCATCAAATCAAAGACTGCAAGGCAGGCAAAAAAAAAAAAAAGGTATTAAATAAGACCCATAATGAGAAGAATAATCAATCACTCACTCAGTCAAATCCAACCCAGTGTTGACAGATGTTAGATGTTAGAATTAGCAGATAAAAACTCTAAAATAGTTATTATTACTGTATTCTATATGTAAAAGCAGGGAAAAAAAACCCCAAACTTCCTTACCTGAGAAAACATGTAAAGTACCATGAAAACTACTGTGCTTGAGACAAAAACAAAACAAAACAAAACACCGAATGGGATTAACAGAAGGTTAGAAATAGCAGGAGCAAAGACCAGTGAATATTAGGACATAGCAACAGGAACTATCCAAAATGAAAAACATAGAGAAAAAAAGACTAAAAAAAAAAAAAAAGGAAAGAAAGAATGAGGAAAAAAGGAAGAGGAAAAAAGAAAGGAAGGAAGGAAAGAAAAGAGCATTAGTGGGCTGTGAGACAACTTCAAGCAACACAAAGGTATGTAACTGGAGTCCTTAAGGGAGGTGGAGGGGAACAGAAAAAAGTCTTGAAGGAGAAATAGGTATAAGTTTTCCAAATGTGATGAAAACTATAAAGCCAGAGATCCAAGAATCTCAATGAACCCCAAACACACACAAAAAATAAGGAAACTATTCCAAAGTGCATAATAATCAAAGTGATCAAAATCAGTGATAAAGAGAAAATCTTAAAAGCAGCCAGAGAGAATATGACATGTTATGTACAGCAGAATAAAGGTAAGGATGACATCATATTTGTTTGTCATAAACAGTACAAACTCAAAGGCAGTGGAAAAACATCTTTAAAGTTAAAAAAAAACCCTGTCAACCTACAATTCAATGTGTAGTCAAAACCATCTTTCAAAAATGAAGGCAAAATAACAACTTTTTAAGATATAACATTGAAAAAATTAATCACCACCATACCATCAGTACAAGAAATATTAAAGGAAATCTTCAAGCAGAAGGAAAATGATACCAAAAAGAAATGTGGATCTATACAAAGGACTGCAAAGCACTAGAAATCGTAACTACCTGGGTAAATTTGTAAGAATTTTATGTATGATTTAAATCTCTTGAAAAAATAATTGACTGCTTAAAAAAAACCACACAAATTTTAGAAACCCAATGTATAATAGAGTTTTAAACATAAACATATGACAACCATATCATAAAACCTGGGAGGGGAGAAACAGAACTATGCTATTGTAGGATTTTCATACTACATGTGAAGTGATATAGTATCATTTGAAGGTAGTCTGTGATGAGTGAAAGATGCATAGTATGAACCCTAAAGTGACTACTTATACAATAAAACAAAGTTATAGCTAATAAGTCAACAAAGGATGTAAAATGAAGTTTAAAAACTCAATACAAAGAAGGCAGAACAAGAGGGAAAACAGGAACAAAGAACAGATGGGACAAATAAATAGAAAACAAATAGCAAGATGGTAGATGTAAACCAAAGAATGTCAATAATCCCATTAAATGTAAATGATCTAACAATCCAGTTAAAAGGGAGATTATCAGATTGACAAAGAAAACAAGAACCCACTTAGATGCTACCAACAGAAATACAATTTAAATATTTTAACACCAATAGGTTAAAAGTAAACAAATGATGAAAGAAAATCATACTAACATTAGTCAAAAGAAAGCTCTAGGAGCTATATTAATAACAAAGTAGGTTTTGGAGCAAGGAATATTACCAGGGATAGAAATGGCCATTTCATAACGAAAACTGGATTAATGCATCAGGAGGACATAACAATCCTAATCATTTATTGACCTAATAAAACACTTTTAAAATGCATGAAGAAAAATCTGATGGAGTTGTAAGGAGAAATAAACAAATACATAATTATAGTTGATTTTAATACTTCCCTCTCAATAATTAATACAAGTAGATGGAAAATCAGCAAGGATATAGAAGACTTAAACAACATGATCAAACAACTTTACTTGATTGACATTTATAGAACCATCCATTCAATAAGAACATCAAACCATCTCCCTTTCTAGGACACAAGGAACATTTATCAAGATAGACCATATTCTGGGCCATAAGACAATTTAAAAGTATGTAAGTCATGCAAATTAGATTCTCTAACCATGATGAAATTAAATTAAAAACCAGTAACAGAAATATTTGCAAAATCCCCAAATATTTTGAAACTAAATAACAGCACACTTCTACATGGCCCATGGATCAAAGAAAAAATCAAAAGAGAAATTATAAAGTATTTTGTACTAATTTTAAATTAGAATTCATGGGCAGCAGCCAAAGTGGTGTTGAGGAAGAAATTTATAGCACTAAATGCTTACATTAGATAGTCTCAGGGGAACCTGGGTGGCTCAGTCAGTTAAGTGAGGGATTCTTGATTTCGACTCAGGTCATCTTCTCAGGGTCGTGAGATTAAGTCCCGTGTTGAGCTCTGAGCTCAGCATGAAGTCTGCTTGAAATCCTTTCTCTCCCTCTCCTTCTGCCCCTCCCCTGAACTCATGCTCTAAATAAACAAACAAACGAACAAATAAATAAATAAAATCTTTTTAAAAAGATAGTTTTAATCAATGATCTAAACTTCTACCTTAAGAAACTGAAAAATAAAAGCCCAGTAAGCAGAAGAAAGGAATTAATAAAAGTCAAAGCTGAAATCAACAAAATAGAAAACAAAACACCAGAAAAGTAAATCAATGAAGCCAATAACTCTTTATTTGAAAAATAAAATAACAGAATTGATAAACATCTTGCCAGAAAAAGAGAGATAAGACACAAATTACCAATATTGGGACTAAGAGAGATGACATTACAGATCCCACATATATTAAAAGGTTAAGAAGGAAATGTTATGGATGACTTGATGCTAATAAATTTGAAAACTTAGATGAAATGGAAAAATTCCTTGAAAGACACAAACTGCCACGCTTACTTAACAAGACATAGATAACCTGAATAGGCTCATATCCACGAGAAGAATTGAATTTGTAGTTAAAAGTCTTTCCACAAAGAAAACTCTAGGCCCACATAGCTTCACTGATAAATTCCACCAAATACAGAAAGAAGAAACAGTACCAGTATTATACAAACTCTTACCAAAAACTGAAGAGGACGGAAATACCGGCTCACAGGGTGCCCATCCCCATCCCCCCTCGCAGGGGACACGGAGACTCTACCCAAACAGGGTTTTCTGAGTACCGGCAGGCAGGCCCCTCCCCCAGAAGGCAGGCTGAAAAATCAAGAAGCCCACAACCCGGAGCGCCTGAGTGGCGCAGTCACCAAGCACCTGTCTTCGGATTAGGGTGTGTTTACAACGTTCCGGAAAGGAGTCCCTCATCGGGCTTCTCCACCGGGAGCCTGCTTCTTCCTCTCCCACTCCTCTGCTTGGGTTCCCTTTCTTGCTGACTGTCTCTCTCTCTCTCAAATAAATAAATAAACTCTTTAAGGAAGAAGCCCACATCCCTAAGATCTCTATAAAACAAGGGCGCACGGCCTGGGTCCCAGTCAACACTTGGGCTCTGGACAACCCTGCAATCTCTCTTCATCAGAATGACGAGAAGGAGAAGTCCCCCCCAGCAAAGAAAAGATAATGAGTCTGTGGCCTCTGCCACAGAATTGGCCTCGGCCACAGAATTAATACATATGGATGTATCCCAATTATCAGAAATGGAATTCAGAGCAACAATGGTCAAGATGATGAGTAAACTTGAAAAAAGCATCAGAGAAAGCGTTGCTGAGAATATAGAATCCCTAAGGGCAGAAATGAGAGCGAATCTGACAGAAATTAAAAACTCAGTGGGCCAAATACAGTCAAAACTAGAGGCTCTGACGGCCAGGGTCACCGAGGCAGAGGAACGCGTTAGCGAATTGGAGGATGGGTTAGTAGAAGAAAAAACGAAAATAGAAGCTGGTCTTAAAAAAATCCACGCCCACGAATGTAGATTACGGGAGATTACTGACTCTATGAAACGATCCAATGTCAGAATCATCGGCATCCCTGAAGGGGTGGAGAAAAACAGAGGTCTAGAAGAGATATTTGAACAAATTGTAGCTGAAAACTTCCCTAATCTAGCAAGGGAAACAAGCATTCGTGTCCAAGAGGCAGAGAGGACCCCATCCAAGCTCAACCAGGACAAACCTACGCCACGGCATGTCATAGTGCAATTCGCAAATATTAGATCCAAGGATACAGTATTGAAAGCGGCCAGGGCAAAGAAATTTCTCACGTACCAAGGCAAAGGTATCAGGATTACGTCAGACCTGTCTACAGAGACCTGGAATGAGAGAAAGGCTTGGGGGGGCATTTTTAAAGCTCTTTCAGAGAAAAACATGCAGCCAAGGATCCTTTATCCAGCAAAGCTGTCATTCAGAATTGATGGAGAAATAAAGACGTTCCAAAATCGCCAATCATTAACCAATTTCGTAACCACGAAACCAGCCCTACAGGAGATATTAAGGGGGGCTCTATAAAGGTAAAAAGGCCCCAAGAGTGATACAGAGCAGCAAGTCACAACCGATACAAAGACTTTAAAGAGAAATGGCATCATTAAAATCATATCTGTCAATAATCTCTATCAATCTAAATGGCTTAAACTCTCCCATAAAACGCCACAGGGTTGCAGATTGGATAAAAAGACATGACCCATCCATTTGCTGTCTACAAGAGACTCATTTTGAACCCAAAGATGCATTCAGACTTAGAGTAAGGGGATGGAGTACCATCTTCCACGCAAATGGACCTCAAAAGAAAGCTGGAGTAGCAATTCTCATATCAGATAGACTGGATTTTAAACTAGAGGCCATAGAGAGAGATACAGAAGGGCACTATATTATTCTTAAAGGAAGTATTCAACAAGTGGATATGACAATTATTAATATATATGCCCCCAACAGGGGAGCAGCAAGATACACAAGCCAACTCTTAACCAAAATAAAGAGACATATAGATAAGAACACAGTAATAGTAGGGGACCTCAACACCCCACTATCAGAAATAGACAGAACACCCTGGCAAAAACTAAGCAAAGAATCAAAGGCTTTGAATGCCATACTCGACGAGTTGGACCTCATAGATATATATAGAACACTACACCCCAGAACCAAAGAATACTCATTCTATTCAAATGCCCATGGAACATTCTCAAGAATAGATCATGCTCTGGGACACAAAACAGGTCTCAGCCAATACCAAAAGATTGAAATTATCCCCTGCATATTCTCAGACCACAACGCTCTGAAATTGGAACTCAACCACAAGGAAAAACCTGGAAGAAACTCAAACACTTGGAGGCTAAGAACCATCCTGCTCAAGAATGACTCGATAAACCAGGAAATCAAAAAACAAATTAAACAATTTATGGAGACCAACGAGAATGAATACACAACGGTCCAAAACCTATGGGATACTGCAAAGGCAGTCCTAAGGGGGAAATACATAGCCATCCAAGCCTCACTCAAAAGAATAGAAAAATCTAAAATGCAGTTTCTATATTCTCACCTCAAGAAACTGGAACAGCAACAGAGGGACAGGCCTAACCCACTGACAAGGAAGGAGTTGACCAAGATTAGAGCAGAAATCAATGAATTAGAGACCAGAACCACAGTAGAGCAGATCAACAGGACTAGAAGCTGGTTCTTTGAGAGAATCCATAAAATTGATAGACCACTGGCAAAACTTGTCCAAAAACAAAGAGAAAGGACTGAGATTATTAAAATTATGACTGAAAAGGGAGAGGTCACGACCAGCACCATTGAAATTGCAAGGATTATTAGAAACTTTTATCAACAGCTATATGCCAAAAAACTAAACAATCTGGAAGAGATGGAGGCCTTCCTGGAAACCTATAAACTACCAAGACTGAAACAGGAAGAAATAGATTTCTTAAATAGGCCAATTAACTATGAAGAAATTGAGTCAGTGATAAACAACCTTCCAAATAATAAAACTCCAGGCCCAGACGGTTTTCCTGGGGAATTCTACCAAACATTCAAAGAAGAAATAATACCTATTCTCCTAAAGCTATTTCAAAAAATAGAAACAGAAGGAAAGCTACCAAACTCATTCTATGAGGCTAATATTACCTTGATCCCCAAACCAGGCAAAGACCCCCTCAAAAAGGAGAATTACAGACCGATTTCTCTAATGAATATGGATGCCAAAATCCTCAACAAGATCCTTGCTAATAGAATCCAACAGTACATTAAAAGGATTATCCATCATGACCAAGTGGGATTCATACCTGGGATGCAAGCATGGTTCAACACTCGCAAATCAATCAATGTGATACATCATATCAACAAGAAAAGACTCAAGAACCATATGATCCTCTCAATTGATGCAGAAAAAGCATTTGACAAAATACAGCATCCTTTCCTGATTAAAACCCTTCAGAGTGTAGGAATAGAGGGTACATTTCTCAATCTCATAAAAGCCATCTATGAAAAGCCTACTGCAAGCATTATTCTCAATGGGGAAAAGCTGGAAGCCTTTCCCTTAAGATCAGGAACACGACAAGGATGCCCACTCTCGCCACTATTATTCAACATAGTACTAGAAGTCCTTGCAACAGCAATCAGAAGACAAAAAGGGATCAAAGGTATCCAAATCGGCAAAGAAGAAGTCAAACTGTCTCTCTTTGCAGATGACATGATACTCTATATGGAAAACCCAAAGGAATCCACTCCCAAACTATTAGAAGTTATAGAACAATTCAGTAAGGTGGCAGGATACAAAATCAATGCCCAGAAATCAGTTGCATTTCTATACACGAATAACGAGACTGAAGAAAGAGAAATTAGGGAATCCATCCCATTTACAATAACACCAAAAACCATGCGTTACCTTGGAATTAACTTAACCAGAGACGTAAAGGACCTATATGCTAGAAACTATAGATCACTTTTGAAAGATATTGAGGAAGACATAAAAAGATGGAAAAATATTCCATGCTCATGGATTGGAAGAATTAACATAGTTAAAATGTCCATACTACCCAGAGCAATCTACACTTTCAATGCTATCCCGATCAAAATACCGAGGACATTTTTCAAAGAACTGGAACAAATAGTCCTTAAATTTGTATGGAACCAGAAAAGGCCCCGAATCTCCAAGGAACTGTTGAAAAGGAAAAACAAAGCTGGGGGCATCACAATGCCGGATTTCGAGCTGTACTACAAAGCTGTGATCACAAAGACAGCATGGTACTGGCACAAAAACAGACACATCGACCAATGGAACAGAATAGAGAACCCAGAAATGGACCCTCGGCTCTTTGGGCAACTAATCTTTGATAAAGCAGGAAAAAACATCCGGTGGAAAAAAGACAGTCTCTTCAATAAATGGTGCTGGGAAAATTGGACAGCTACATGCAAAAGAATGAAACTTGACCACTCTCTCACACCATACACAAAAATAAACTCCAAATGGATGAAAGACCTCAATGTGAGACAGGAATCCATCAAAATTCTAGAGGAGAACATAGGCAACAACTTCTATGACATCGGCCAGAGCAACCTTTTTCACGACACATCTCCAAAGGCAAGAGAAATAAAAGATAAAATGAACTTATGGGACTTTATCAGGATAAAGAGCTTCTGCACAGCCAAGGAAACAGTCAAAAAAACTAAGAGACAGCCCACGGAATGGGAGAATATATTTGCAAAGGACACCACAGATAAAGGACTGGTATCCAAGATCTACAAAGAACTTCTCAAACTCAATACACGAGAAACAAATAAACAAATCATAAAATGGGCAGAAGATATGAACAGACACTTTTCCAATGAAGACATACAAATGGCTAACAGACACATGAAAAAATGTTCAAAATCATTAGCCATCAGGGAAATTCAAATCAAAACCACACTGAGATACCACCTTACGCCAGTTAGAATGGCAAAGATAGACAAGGCAAGAAACAACAATTGTTGGAGAGGATGTGGAGAAAGGGGATCCCTCCTACATTGTTGGTGGGAATGCAAGTTGGTACAGCCACTCTGGAAAACAGTGTGGAGGTCCCTTAAAAAGTTAAAAATTGAACTACCCTATGACCCAGCCATTGCACTACTGGGTGTTTACCCCAAAGATACAGACGTAGTAAAGAGAAGGGCCATATGCACCCCAATGTTCATAGCTGCATTGTCCACAATAGCCAAATCATGGAAGGAGCCGAGATGCCCTTCAACAGATGACTGGATTAAGAAGCTGTGGTCCATATATACAATGGAATATTACTCAGCTATCAGAAAGAACGAATTCTCAACATTTGCTGCAACATGGACGGCACTGGAGGAGATAATGCTAAGTGAAATAAGTCAAGCAGAGAAAGACAATTATCATATGATTTCTCTCATCTATGGAACATAAGAACTAGGATGATCGGTAGGGGAAGAAAGGGATAAAGAAAAGGGGGGTAATCAGAAGGGGGAATGAAACATGAGAGACTATGGACTATGAGAAACAAACTGAAGACTTCAGAGGGGAGGGGGTGGGGGAATGGGATAGACTGGTGATGGGTAGTAAGGAGGGCACGTATTGCATGGTGCACTGGGTGTTATACGCAACTAATGAAGCATCGAACTTTACATCGGAATCCGGGGATGTACTGTATGGTGATTAACATAATATAATAAAAAAAATCATTAAAAAAAAGTTTTTTGTTTGCAACCACAGGAAAAAAAAAAAAACTGAAGAGGAAGAATTATTCTCCAACTGGTGTTAGGAGGCCAACACTACCATCCTCTCACCAAAGCCAGGCAAATATATTATGAGAAACAAACAAAAACCTACAGACCAGTATCTCTCGTATAGCATTAACACAGGTGTAAGGATTATAAACCAAATGTTATCAAGTAGAGTCAGACAATTTATAAAAAGGATAATACATCCTGAGCAAGTGATGTTCATCTCAGGAATTCAGTTTTGGTTTAACATTTGAAAATCAAATCAGTGTAAACAAACCTTAAAAAGTCACCATACAGGGGTGTGTGGGTGGTGCAGTCAGTTAAGCGACCTACTCTTGATTCTAGCTCAGGTGGTGATCCTGGGGTCGTGGAATCAAGCCCCATGTTGAGCTCTGCACACTGAGCTCGGAGTCTGCTTGAGATTCTCTTTTCCTCTCCCTCTGCCCCTCCCCACCTCTCTCTCTCTCCCTCTGTCTCTCTCTCTCGCTTTCTCTCTCAAATAAATAAATAAATCTTTTTAAAAATGTCACCATATGAACAAACTAAAAAAGAATCCACATGAAGTAAAATTCATTTGACATAATCTAACATACAGTTTTGAGTAAAAACTCTCAGCAAACTAAGAACCGAAGGTGACTTCCTCAACTTGATAGAGGGCATTGTGATAGGCTGACTCAAAGATGGCTTCTGATGTTCCCTGCCTCCTCTATAAGCCCTTCCCCTGAGTATGGGCCAGACTTAGTGATGACTCACTTTTTTACAAATAGAATTCTGCAGAAGTGATAAGATGTCACTTCTGAGATTAGTTAACAAAATGAATGTGACTTTCATCTTGCTTGCCCTCTCATGCTCTCTTATTGGCTTGTTCTGAGGGAAGCTGAGCTGCCTATGGCAAGACCCATGTGGCAAAGGACTGATGGAGTCCCCAGGTCAATAGCTAAAGAGGAACTGACACCCACAATCAAACAGCCTGTGAGGAAATGAATCCTGCCAACAACCTCATGAGTAAGCTTGGAGGCAGATCTTCCCTGCACTCAGACTTCAGATGAAACAACAGCCACAGCTAATGCCTTGATCACAGTCCTGTGAGAAACCCTGAGGCAGAGGAACCCAGCTAAGCCATGTCCGGATTCCTGACCCACCAAAACTGTGAGATAATAAATGTTTGTTTCCAGGGGCACCTGGGTGGCTCAGTCGGTTAAGTGTCTCCTTCGGCCGAAGTCATGATCCTGGGGTCCTGGGATCGAAGCCCACATTGGGTTGGTTCCTTGTTCAATGGGGAGTCTGCTTCTCCCTCTGCCCCTCCCCCAACTTGTGCACCCTCTCTCTCTCTCTCTCTCTCACTTTGTCCCTCTCAAATAAATAAATAAAATCTTTAAAAAAAATGTTTGTTGCTCTAGGTTGCTATGTTTAGGGGTTATTCATT
Source organism: Ailuropoda melanoleuca (assembly GCF_002007445.2). Classification (NCBI taxonomy): domain Eukaryota; kingdom Metazoa; phylum Chordata; class Mammalia; order Carnivora; family Ursidae; genus Ailuropoda; species Ailuropoda melanoleuca. The sequence continues at coordinate 36,664,019 of NC_048238.1, forward strand.
ACGCAGCAATGAAAATGAATATAGGCGTGTACAAAACATCTACTACTAACATTGTACTTAACAGTGAAAGATTAAATGCTTTGCCCTGAGATCAGCAACAAGACAAGGATGTTCGCTCTCACCGCTTCTATTGAACATTGGATTGGAGGTCTAATTGGTACAATCAAACGAGGAAATAATTAAGAGGTATTCAGATGGGAAAGGAAGATGTGAAACTCTTTATTCTTAGACAGCCTGATCGTCCATGTAAAAAATATGATTACATCTACAAAAAAAAGCTGCTAGAACTAAAACATAAGTTTAGCAAAATTGCACGACACAAAATCAATATATGAAAATCAATTGTATGCCTAAATACCAGCAACAATCAGAAATTGAACTTAAATAAGCAGTAACATTAAAATAGCATCAAAAATATGAAACACTCAGGGATAAATCTGACAAAAGATGTGAGAGACTTGTACACCAAAGATGACAAAACATTGCTGAGGGAAGTTAAACAAGACCTAAATAAATGGAGAGGTACGCCTTGTTCATGGGTCAAAAGATTTAATATAATTAAGATACGAATCCCCCTTAAATTGGTCTATAGAGTTAATGTAATGCTAATCAAAGTCTCAACAGGACTTTTTTGTAGAAAATGAAAATCAATTCTAAAGTTCATACGGAAATGCAAAGACCTAGAACGGCCAAAACAACTTTGAAGAACAATAATTTTGGAGGACAGATACTACCTATTTCAAGACTTACTTAAAGCTGTAGTAATCAAGACAATATAGGATTACACCAAGATCAACAAAGAGATCAACAAAACATAATAGAGAATTCAAAAATGGACTCACACCTACATGGACAACTGATTTTAGACCAAGGTATAATGGTAAATCGGTGGAGAAAGATAGTCTTTTCAACAGTCTGAACAATTGAAAAACCGTGTGCTCCCCAAAAAGAGCTTCAGTCCATATCTCATACCATATACAAAATTTAACTCAACAAGGATCCTAGACTTAAATATAAAAATGAAAACTAGAAACTTCTAGAAGAAAACATAGAGGAGAAAATCTTTGTGATCTTGGATGATACAGAGATTTCTTACAATAACACAGCAAAAGCACGATCTATTAAAAAATTGGTAAACTGGACTTCAACAAAGTTAAAAACTTCTGCTCTTAAAAAGACAGTGTTCAGAGAATGAAAAGACAAACCACAGACTGAGAGAAAATATTTGTAAAGCATATGTCTGATACAGGACTTGAGCTCAGAATATATTTTTTAAAAACCTCTCAAAACTCAATAATAACAAAACAAACCACCCAATAAAAAAAATGGGCAAAAGATTTTCACAGACATTTCACCAAACGTATACTGATGCCAAATAAGCATAGGAAAAGATGTTCAACATAATTAGTCAGTAAGGAAATGCAAATTAAAACCGCAATGAGATGCCACTACGCATCTATTATATTAAATTAAAATTAAATTGAAATGATAAAGACTGACCATACCAAGATTGGGCGTGAGTAGAGGAAACTGAAAATTTCATACACTGCTGCTGAGAATATAAATGATATGAACATGTTGAAAAACATTTTTGCACTTTTTAAAGAAATTAAACGCGTACTTGGGACATCTGAGTGGCTCAGTCAGTTGAGTGTCTGCCTTCGGCTCAGGTCATGATCCCGGAGTCCCGGGATCGAGTCCCATCGCAGGCTCCCTGCTCAGTGGGGAGCCTGCTTCTTCCTCTGCCTGCTCTTCCCGCTGCTCCCCCTGCTTGTGCTCTCTCTATCTGACAAATAAATAAATAAATAAATAAAATCTTTGTAAAAAAGAATAAATTAAACACATACCTACCATACGATCCAAGCAATTCACGTGGAAGCACTTACTCAAAGGAAAAGAAAAACATATTCATACAAAGACTTGTGCATGAATGTTCACAGCAACTTTAATTGTAATAAGCCCAAACTGGAAACAACCCAAGTGTCCTGAGCACATGAACACATCAACCTGCTGGTATCGCCATATACTGGAATGCTATTCGACAATGAAAAGGAATGAACTTTGATCTATTCAGCAACATGGATGAAATCAAAATAATTATGCTGGAAGAGTCCCAACAACAACAAAAATGAATGCATAGTGCATGATTCCATTCATAGAAAATTTAGGAATGTGCAAACTCATCTATGGTGACAGAAAGCAGATACCAGGGCACCTGGGTGGCTCAGTTGGTTAAGCGTCTGCCTTCAGCTCGGATCGTGATCCCGGGGTCCTACGATTGAGTCTTGCATCGGGCTCCCTGCTCTGAGGGGAGCCTACTTCTCCCTCTGCCTCTGCCTTTGTCTATCTCTCTCTCTTTCATGAATAAATTAATAACATCTTTAAAAAAAAAAAAAGAAGAAAAGCAAGCAGAAGCCAATCTGCTGCTAGGTTGCTTGGGAGAGGGGTGGGAGAGAGATGATAAAGGGGCACCAGGAAATTTTGGGGGGACGATACATATGTTAACCATCTTGATTGTGGTAATGGTTTCACAGGTGTGGGCGTATGTCAAAACTTACAAATTATATACTTTAAATATGTGTAGCTTATTGTATGTCAATTATGCCTCAATAAAGCTGTTGAAGACTAAAAAGCAAAAACAGAAGGATCATAACTCTTACAGGGGAGGACTATAATGATACTGAAATGAGACAAGGGCTTTGGAAACCGTGTACAATGTGAGCCATTGTTACGATCTGTGCCTACATCTTGTCAACTTTGTTATGTGTTGATGATGTTTACTTACACAAATGTTCCTAAGACCCTTCCTGGTATGTGGGGAGTGTGTCCCTAACGATTTTACCATAGATGATGGTTTTGTTTCTTTTAAGCCTAGTTTAGCATAAATCAACAGTTCTCCAACTTGTCAGAACATGACATATGTTAAATCTTTCTCCCTCCCTATCCTTCTGTCTCTTAATCTTGACCCTGATTACCTTCCAGATACTCTATGAGGATAGCTGAAAGCACAATTGGGTTCATCATTTATTCAGCATATATAACGCAGCTATTTAAAAATTTACTGCTGAGATGTATATCATTATTGAGGTTAAAATCAAACACACTAAGAACGAGTTCCATTGTTCAAAAGGCTTATCCAATAAATCAAACCAGAGAAAGCAGGAAGTCTGGCTTTTAACTGCAGAATCAGGAAAAATATCTGTGCCTTGTCCAATCAAACACTGGAGGCCAAGCAAACTCCTTGGGAAAGCTTAATTTTTTTTATTGCCAATTTATGAGTTTAGGGATGAAATGTTTTAGGAGCCTCATTGCTAAGCTAGAGGAATCGATATTTTTCTGTTAACAGGCAAGCTGTCACATAAACAAATCAGCTGAAAACCTTCATTTAGCAGCTCAGGAAAAATGCCTGCTCTAGAGGCTTGCCGAAGCCACACCGAAAATCTGCTGTACTTTGACCTCTTAGGTTGGGCCAGCCACACCCTCGCCAGCTTCTGTTCCGGTCTCTGTACCTCTGTTTCACACCTCTGGAGGAGATTCTAATTCACTTTGCTAAATAATATGTTGTAATTCGTTGATTCAGGAACAAAGCTCATCTTCTCTGTTATTTGGGAAAGGGGAATCCGAGACCTTGTGTTGGTTCCATTTATCACGTCTCTTCTCCTTCTCTTCGCGTTACAAACTAATAGATCATAAAGTCTCCTGGCAAAGCTGAGGTTATAACTTCTCAGGTTAGAAAGACCCTGAGACTAAGGTAACCATGTGTCTAGAAGCTTCTCATTCACAGAGCTATTTCAGTATCCATCTTATATTTTGTCTTTCATCCTTCTGAACTGCCAGATAACAGCAGGGCTTTACAGATCCTTAAGTGGAGATAAGAGTGAATGATGTTAAGAGTGAAAGATGTTAAGACCTACCCCCTCTTTGAGCAAGCCGAATAGTCAGTCATTGGACCAACATTCAATTCAACCAAAGCTAAGCATCAGGCATCGTGTTTGGGTGCTGAAGATAAAATCACTTTTAAGGTGCAGTCCTTTCCCTGAAGAAAAGTACTATGTGGATGGGAAGTATTTCGCATGTGAGGTGATATATAAAATGTAATACACATACAACCTTTTAGAAAACAGTGTACTACATAACGCAAGCGATTCCTCTGTGGGTGTATTCACGTGAGTGCTCACGTGTGCCTTCTAGCTCTTTGCTACAGCACGGTACTGATAGAGAGAAGATTGTCAGGCAGCATTTATTAAAGCTGGCTGTGTATCATCTCCATCAGAATCCCATGGAAGGACTTGGAAAAAATGCAGTCTTGGGCCCCAGTCCAGGTCTAACTCATTAGACTCTCTGGGAGGTGGGGCCTGTGAACCTGACGATGAACGCGGTTCCTAGAGGACTCTGTGCAGGTTTACAGAAGTGCTGCTGTAAGAACAATTTACAAGAATGACCTCAACTCTTGAAATGTGAAGGGACAGATGGCCTTCCATGACTGCTGGGAAAGACACAGAAGCTTGCGGTGCCTGTGGTGGCTCAGGGGTACCACCTCCGAAGTAGGGCTGCTATATCCCCATGGCAGGAAAGAAGTGTTTGCAAGGGAGAATGTCTGAGCAGCAGGAGAGGGGCAAGGGGAAGAAAAGGTCAGCACTGGGGAAAGGAGCACTTGGCTCTCACCCTGCTTCTGCTGCCCAGTGGCCTTGGGCTATCAGAAGACTCACTTCTCTGATAGTCACTCACACGCGGTATCTTTTAAATCCAAAGCAATAATCAGGAAAACAAAAACACTTTTACTCCATCAAATGTAAATCAATACCTCCCTTGCCCATCTGAGTAGGTCATTGCGAGCTGCCAGTACGATACCTTCATGGCAGTGGCTTTCTTGAAAAGAATGGAGTGTTTAACAAATGCTAAGTATTCAGTTTGCTCCCCCATTACTATTTCTTCTGCTGAAAGTAGCTGAAAGCCAAACGATGTCCTTTCCATTTGGCATCTAGCTGGCCTGCCTTTACCACCATCTGCCTTGCCAAAGACTAAGTAATTACTCCCCCTACTGTCCCTTCCACTCAGTCCTGAAGCAACCACTGGAATGCCAAAAAGGCCACTGGGGTACGATTCCTGGACTGAAGGCCATCTGTGGGCTCAGAACCCTCAGGACTATAAGCTAGTGTTTACACTGGGCGTTAAGAAAAGAGTAACCCATTGCCATGGCAACCAGATCTCCTCTGAGATTTCCACCTCCCCCCCCCCCGCCCACCCCCGTTGGACTTTCTTTTTTTTTTTTTTAGGATTTTTTATTTATTTATTTAACAGAGATAGCCAGCGAGAGAGGGAACACAAGCAGGGGGAGTGGGAGAGGAAGAAGCAGGCTCCCAGCGGAGGTGCCCGATGTGGGACTCGATTCCCGAACGCCAGGATCATGCCCTGAGCTGAAGGCAGACGCTTAACGATTGTGCTACCCAGGCGTCCCCCCGTTGGACTTTCTTAAATGGAAACATCTACCCCCCACCACCCTTTGGTCGTCACAAGAATAGAGGGGCGCTGTATTAGTTATCTATGGCTGTATCACAAATTGCCCCCACAATTTAGTGGCTTCAAAACCATGAGCATTTATTATCTCCCAGTTTCTGTGGGTTGGGAATCTGGGAGCAGCTATACGGGGTCCCCAGACTCAAGGTCTGTCACACAGCCGCGATCGAGGTGCCAGCTGGGACTGCGGTCTCCTTTCAGGAAGGATCAGCCTCCAAGCTCACTGACATATTGGCAGGATTCAGTTTTGGGGGAACAGCCTCCACTCGGGAGGGGATTACACAAAGGGCATGAATACCAGGGGGCAGGACCACTGCGGACCCTTTTAGAGAAGATACACAACAAATATTGTTCGTTGACTGGCAGGCATTTAACTCACTTTGTTGAGAAGCCTAGTAAAAAAACAAAACAGAACAAAACACTTCTCCCAGGATCAGTCAGTGGTTTGTCAGTCAACAAACAATATCTGTTGCGTATCTTCTCTATGTAGGAGGTAACTAGTCAGTTAGATTCTCAAACAGTATAAAATATGCTTGAATCTTTCCTAAAATATTTGCCCTGTCTCCTCCTGTTCCAGTACATGGGGCCTTTATTATTTCTTTATTTACAGTTAGATAATATAGAAAAGTAAAAGTTATCCGAGGACATGGAATAATCTATCCTAGGTAATCATGTTGGCGAAGTCTTCAGGAGCACATAAATATTTAGAGTTAACGGCAGTAATAGAGCATAGATGTGGAAAGTTTTGACTCTGTAATCAAGGAGGTTTCAATTCAGATATTGACTCAACCACTTAGCAGGGGTATGACTTCGGGCAAATAAGTTCATTTCTTGGTCTCTATTTACCTACATAATGAGGATCAAAAATAGTTCCTGCATCTTAGGGTTATTATACACATTAAGTAAAGCCACGCATTTGAAAAGAGGAGCAGAGCCTGGCTCACAGTCGGTAGTCAATAAATACCATGTTTTTATATCATTTATCGATACCCGATGTAGGGCAGAAGTCACTAGATTACTTCTAATTGACGAATCTGGAATTCGGGGCTCATTGTACCATGAGTTCAAACTCTCTACACTATGCTAGAACATTTTCCTTTATTTCCCCCCTACATACCAACAATTTGATCATGCTTTAATGTCCTTTAAGAATATGTTTCACACTTTCCCCCTCACACCTATCTTCTTGGGGGGAGGCAATCCTTATAGTTTTGACATATTCCTTAGCAAAAACCACCATGATAGTTTTATGGCAACCCGTTTGCAGGTGTATTAGAAGAATTCCTGCCTTCACCAAGCTTGACGAGTGATTTATGTACAATGACAGGTTCAAATGAGCTAGCTTCCCACACTGATCTAAAACAGGTATTGGGAATTTTGTCCTTCCTCGTCCCTGACTCTGCTCACTTAAAAGGTGATTTATTCTGATCAACTTCTCTATTTTTTCTGACTTTGTCATTACTTTCTCATGAGCAGGCATCACTCTAAATTTTCTTTTTTTTTTTTTAAAGATTTTATTTATTTATTTGACAGAGATAGAGACAGCCAGCAAGAGAGGGAACACAAGCAGGGGGAGTGGGAGAGGAAGAAGCAGGCTCCCAGCGGAGGAGCCTTGATGTGGGGCTCGATCCCGTACCGCTGGGATCACGCCCTGAGCCGAAGGCAGACGCTTAACCGCTCTGCCACCCAGGCGCCCCCACTCTAAATTTTCTTACTGCTTTTGTCCAGGGGGCAAGTCTCCAGAAATCACTGGTCAAGCCCTCTTGCCTCTATTCTGATGAGGCTTTGTTTCCTCCCCGCAGCACAGTTGGTGTTTACATTACATTCTGAGTTTATATCAGCCCCAATCTTGGGATTTGGGGGGCCCCACTCCCCCTCGACCACCACCTCTATGTTTCCAGCTGTATCCAGGACCAGCTAGAGTGAGCTGATGGGAATAGGGACTGTTGTTGTTCTGTGTGTTCCTGGGAACGTCGTGGCTTAACATTCATGTTTTCTGCTCCTCCGAGTTCTCGTTAGCTTGATGCCTTTGGTTGCCTGGGGCATAGGAAATAACACGTGTTTTGATTGATAGCTTGGAGTTGTAATAGATCACTGATGCCGTTCATTCTCAGCTACTTACCGCTACCCAAACCATAGAGTTTTGTATGACAAGAAGAGCATCCTGTTAAACAACAACAACAACAACTACAACCTGGATATCAGCAGGTTATTCTTGTAAATATATACACTTCCAGGTATTTCTTGAAAACAACCAAGCTAGGGCTTCACCCTGAAACTTGAGTACGCTCTATGTTTAACATTGCTGAAGAACTGAAAACCAGTCAGCTTCTTCTCTTGTGCTGAGAGCTTCATCCTGCGTGGAACCAAAAGGATGGCTGTGGTGCCGAGGGGATCCACAATTACCAAACATGAACTGCCTGGCAGTCTCTGAGCCTGGCACCTTACTTGGTGCGTTCATCTAACGCTCCCGACCTTGAGAAGTCTTACTATCCCCCTACCACAGATGGGGAGCTCGAGGCCCAGAGAAGATTCCAGAATGCCACATAGATGGTTGATCTAGGATTTAGTCTCCATTCTGTCTGCCTCTAAAGGCTCACTCCCACCGTGTGGAACAGAAGGACAGTGTACCCGTCAACGCTGCTGAGGCCCAGCTCCACGTCACAGTAATAATAACTGAAATCTACGTAAGGGCTTCCTAAAGTTCCAGGCACTGTTGTAAGTTTTCACTAATTCCACCCTCAGGATACCCCTGTGAGGCAGTGATTATTATTACCTCCATTTTACAGATGAGAGAATGGAGTCATGGGTTGCTCAGTATCGTAGAGCTCTTAAATGGCAGAGCCTGAATCTACAGGCAGATGGTATATGGCTCCACAGTCTCGAAAATGCATTTGACCTCCTATACTCGCCAGCATATTTGATTCTTTAGTCAGGTTATTAGCAAATTCCTTTGTTTCAGTTATCGATGGCTACATAACAGACTACTACAAAACTTCGTGGATGGAAAAAAATCGTTTTATTTTCTTCATGATTTTATGAGTCCAGAATTCAGGAAGGGCCTCAGCTACACCCAGTTGGGTGAGCCCGCCAGGCGGGGTGGGCTATTTCCAAGGTGACTTCTTCACATACATGCTTGGTGCACTGTTCTCTCTCTCTCTCTTTCTCTCTCTCCCTTCCTCCCTCCCTCCGTCTCCCTTCCTATGGAATCTCATCATCTGTGTGGCTTGGGCCTCTCACAATATGGTAGTTTCAGGGTGGTTACATTTCTAACCTGGCAGCTGGCTTCTAAGATGCAGAAAGAAGAATTTGCCAAGCCGACTAATGATTACGCCTAGAATTGGCACTGTGTCACTTTTACCATATTCTAAAGGTCAAAGCATTCGCAGGGCCTACACAGATCTAAAAGGTGGAGAAAGAGACTCCACCTGTCGCTGGGGTGGTAGCAAGGTCACATTGCAGAACAACATGTGGGGTGGGCCACTTTTGAAAAATGTAATCTACCACACCCTCCCTTCCCAGCACAATCAGTCATGGTTTAGAGACTTAAATGTCACCAACGGAATCAATCTGGTAAAGGAATTGCTGTTTACCTCACGGCGCTGTGTCATTTATTTTAGCACTGTAATTTAAGAGAGTGTCCCTACATAATATATGAAAACATGTCTTATGCATTGAGTCTACAACAAAGCAAGCCAATAGTGGTTCTTGATGGAATAAAATTTCATCATTTTTGATGCCCAAGAAAAGTATCCATCAAGAGAGACCTATTCTTCACCAAGATTTGAAATAACTCTCAAAATAATACGAAATCTATTGAGGACAGGGATCAGAGATGAGACACAGTTTGTTTTGTGGAATAAACATGGTACAGAAGGCACAGACGTGGACCCTTTGTCATCTGGACTGGCCTAACACAGGGAGGTCTATTGATCATCCTGGACACACGTCAACCATCACAGTACGTGGAGGTGCGCTCACTCAAGGATGCTAAGTGCACATTGTGCCTGAACTTGGACTACCTTTGAAAGACTATGGCAATTAAAGGCTGTTAAACTCAGTTCAGGAGCCACAAGAGCAGGTCACGTGACCTGGCTTCAGGCTCAACATGTTTCTCCGCCATGTGGCATTTGCAGCCATGTGCAGTATGGCCCTGAATTCAAAATGGAGGTGTCTCTGTTGCATGGAATCCATAACTGGTAATAACATTTCCGATCTTTTTTTTTGAAATGCCATTTGCCAATGTTGTTAGAATTACCGAGTAGTCATCAAAATAACAACGATAACTTTTCTATGAATGCAGCATGCTGCTACAATCTATACCAAATCTGCATAATTAACTGCTACCATCCCTGTTCTTTTATCTGCTCAGTGAGTATTTATCCAATATAGCCATACTGTTTGCTACTATGTGTTGTTAAAAAAAAAGCACAGCAAGAAAACTTGGGACCTGGCTGGTTTATCATACTGGGTATCCGTGTTCAAGCCATTAGTACTGTTAGAATTACATATCTTCAGCGATCTTGTAACAGCATTCTCAAGGCACTGTGTGAGAATTTAGGAACTCACAAAGATAAACAAATCCATTTAAGCTGGATCCAGATCTTGACCCACCTCACATTAAGGATAAAAGTGTACCTGTTCCTCTAAGCTTAAGATGAAAAATAAAGAGGATCTTTACCATCTAATCAGACAAGGTATATTTGAACAAAACAAATTGTCGAAGCTTTCTTGGCTACGCTGATAATGCAATCACGCGAGTACCTTGAAAAACAAGGCATTTAAACAGCACTTACACTCTTCCTTTAGTGTTCCATAAACTCCTTGGTTCTCTTTCTGAGGGGAAAGTATTACATGATTTGACTTCACCCGATATTATTTCACCTGTTCTTTAACAATTATAATTGGAATCATTTAAGCACCCATTCATCAAAGATCAGTTTAAGAGTAGGACTTTTAGTTGGACAATTCTATTCGCCCTGGACTTGGCCATTGTTCTATGGAGATAGTGCATTCTTGGATTCTGACTGTAGCCAGGTGCTTTGATGAAGTCTGATCCAGGGACCAACAGATGATGACCTTGTTGAAGAAATTAAGGAAGCCCTTAAAGAAGATGGCAACACATAAAGGTCTTCCTATGCAAAAAGGAAATGAGATATCAGAGTGCCCATGGCTTCATATCACTGTAGCTGGTATACACTAGGCTCTGACACAGGGATTTGCATGCAGGAGGTTTATTGGGGGGTGCTTTTGGGATTAATAACTATGGGAGAGTGAAAGAAGCAGGATTCGTAGAGGAAACGTTGAATTGAGAATTACTACAAAGATCTGGGATGGCCCTGAAAGTTGTCTCAAGTTGGGCCACATGGGGCAGGTCTTTCTATACCCAGATTGAGCAGTCATTGGATATATGTTCAACATAGGAGGGGGGGTATGACCTTGGATGAAGCAGTTCTTTTCAGCAGAGGACAATTTCTAGAGAGGGTGAACAGATAAAAGGCTTGCAGCTGCCAACACTCTCACACCCTGAAGAAATGAGTGTTTCAACCTGCAGCATCCACCGCAGTGTTCGGAATATATAAAGCAAGCACTCCTGCAACAATTAAAGACATTTGGGTCTTTCCAGTTATTAATGTCTACTGAGTTTTTATTTTACAAATGGCACTCATTCCTGAGCTCCTTCATGATAATACTGAAAAAGACATTTCAGGAATGTCAAGCAGTTGTTGATTTCTCAACCTATCAGTGCATTTTCATGAATATGTATTACTTTTCCTTACAACTCATGCTTCACCTAAGGGGGAGAAAATGCCAGATAGTTCTTGAGGCATTGATTGCTTTCTACTCAAAAACGATGTCATCTGCATAACCAAAATCCCACACAAATTGGAAAATGAAGATCTGGTGTTATTTTAGGATTCTAACACTTTCTGACTGCCTCATTGTCATGTCTTCACAATTCATGATAATCCCTTTGCTATTTTTTTCTAAAATAAGCCTCATTTATTTATTTGCTAATTTTTCCCATTTACTAGTTTTACGGTGTTTCCTATGTGCCAGGCACCGTTCCAAGTGCTTCACCAGTATTAACTCGTTTAATTCTCATAACAACACTGTGAGTTAGGTTAAATTATTAAACTCATTTTACAGATGAGCAAATGGAGGCACAAAGGTCAAGTAACTCACACAACCAGTTACTAGTACAGCCAAGATTTCAACCCAGAGAGTCCGGCCTCTAGAGTCCCTGCTCCTTATCCCAAAGCTATGCTCCCTTGTGATATCAAATGCTGATGCCATGGGTCTTCCGAAACCCCACATGAAGGATGATGTCAGAGATCTTAGGTGTCAAATCTCCATTTCTCACCTCTTGAAGCTGCCTAAACAATTTATTAATCCCATGGAATTCCAGACAGTTAGTTTTGTCTCTTAACTATGTATACATATATGGGGTGTGTGTGTGTGTGTGTGTGTGTCTGTGTGTATTGAAAGGGAAGTGCTGCTCATGGTCATAAGGGTATGAAGCAGAAAGTATGAATAGAAAAGAAAAGATTTTTGTACATAGGAAACTAATGTTCTTATTCTAAGAGGCAATAATCATATTATTCCGCCAAGATTGTATCCTAGATTATCATGGAAGTCTACACCAGGAGTTAGGAAGACTGGGCTGGTGGTCTAAAATTACTCCTGATGAGAAAAATGTAAGGATGGAAACCTAAAGCTGTTCCATCCAGTCCAGTTTAGTCAGGAGAGCCTACCAAAGCAATCTATTTTTCCATGAGAGATTAACTAAACAACTTTGGTCAAGAATATATAATCATTTTTCCAGACCATAGTAAGATTTTTTTTTTTGCTATGCTCCATTCCTTTACAAAATATCTTGGAGTTCTTCCAATTTTACCTTAAATGTCAGATGCACACCAGTTACTATGACAGATAATGCCATCTACATTCATTTCTGATGGTAGGGCCCTATTTACCTCTCTTGTGTTATGCTTTTTAAAAAAGGGCTTCCTCGGAACTGTCACCTAGAGCAGTGCAGCGTCCTAAGACATGGGCAAAAAGCCATTTTGCCTGAGCTTCATTGCCTTACATGCTATTTCTCCCCTAACCCCAAGACCAGTCTTGTCATATGACTAAGGACGCAGCACCATAAAATTTGCTTTCAGGCCTTCCATTCTGGCTGAGCTGCAGATTCCAGGTACCACAGACATGGAGCAGATGTCACTTGCTTAGACTCTAATCTCCTCTCTATACTGCAAAACTGACAAAGTTGTTTCCTGCCCAGATGACGGTGGGCAGAGGGTCTAGGCGGTACATAGTATAAATCACAGAAGCACTTCTCACAGGTGGGTATGACAACAAAAGACTGAAGATTGTTGTTTTGGATTTATTTTCTAGCCAGACACCCCGCAAATTCCCCAAGCGTGTGTCTAATCACTCAGCCACATCACAAAGGCTGAAGTGGAGATATCCTGTATGTCTGTACCCACTAGTGAAACATATGGCCATAAGCCAACCAATAAGAAGTCCCACAATCTTCCATCCACAAGCCAGAGAACCAGGAAAACTAGTGGTATAATCCAGTCTGATTCCAAAAGCTGAGAACTTTTTGGCCGTCAATTAAGTCCCAATCCATTGATCGGAGAACCAGGAGCTTTGATGTCCAAGGACAGGAGAAAATGGATGTTTCTGCTCAAGAAGAGAAAATTTTCCCTTTCTTTGAGTTTTTACTCTGTTCAGGCCCCGGTGGATTGGATCATGCCCAACCACATTGGAGAGGGTGGATATTTTGGTCTACTGAAACAAATGCTAATTTCTTCCAGAAACACCCTCATAGACACACCCAGAAATAATGTTTTATCAGCTATCTGGGCATCATTTATTCCAGTCAAGTTGACAAATAAAATTAACCATCACATTACAGAATTTAAACAAAAGGAGGTAGATATAATACATAAAAGATGTCTTTAGTCTCCAGTAAAAGACAAATGACCTAACAGCCAACACGGCTGAGAGCAGAAGTTTCACAATAGTTTGCAAAAGGGAAACATGGTGGGAAAATTGAGTTGTCAAATGGCACACGGTAGTAAAAGTTCGCCGAACTCAGAAGAACCTGCCCTGTAGAAGGACCACTTAGGAACAGGCTCACCCCTGCCTCGGAGCCTCTGCACCCACTGTTCCCTCTGACTGGAACACTCACCATGCTCCACCCCCAATAACGCCCAAATACTCACTCAAGCTTTTATCCAAACGTCACCTTCTGCACGAGGCCCTTCCTACATTACAAACTGCAATTCCCTTTTTCTCAAAGTCTTTACCTCTCCTTCCCTAGATTTTTCTCCTTAGCACTCATCATCATCTGACACACTCTACATTTCACTCAGGCATTTGGGTTATCAGCTGTCTCATCCCAGTAGAATGTGAGCTTTATGAAGACAGGGACTTTTGTTTTGTTCACTGATGTATCTGCTACCCCTAGAAGAGTGCCACTGAAAATAACAGGCCCTCAATTAACGTGGATTGAATAAAGAAATGCATACATGAATGAATATTTATATTGCAAGTACCAGTTTAACTTTATCACATCCATCTTATTTATCACATTCATGTTTTTTGGGGTTTTTTAGATTTTATTTATTTATTTGTCGTCGGGGGGGAGCAAGAGAGAGAGAGAGAGAGAGACAGAGAAAGCACAAGCAGGGGAGTGGCAGGCAGAAGGAGAAGCAGACTCCCCACTGAGCAAAGAGCCTGATGTGGGATTTAACCCCAGGACCCTGGGATCATGACCTGAGCCAAAGGTAAATGCTTAACCGACTGAGCCCCCAGGCGTCCGTCCCCACATTAATGTTGTTAATTTGAATTTTGTCACTTTGTAGTTTTCCTCATGTTTCATTTGTAAGCCTGTTTTGGTTTATATTTGTGCAGTAACATACATGTGAGTGGCTTATAATAACCTCGCATTCTGTCCCTACATATTTAAATAACATAATAAGAAATAGTAAAGGGAACATTTGAAGCCTTTGGACTGTTTTTTTTTTCCTTTTTAGACATTTTTACATGGTTCACACTAAAAAAATAATATTGGATAAGAAGTTTGCTGGCTAACGAGAGTGTCAGGAAGGGTCCTGTTTGCTGGGGCACTCTGTGATTCGATCTTTGTGCTTGATTTTTCAAATTCCCCCTCTCCCCTTGCACTCAGCCTTGGGTAGCAAGAATCATCTGGAACCAGCAACAGGGTGTAGGTTGTTAAGTAGTAGTTTTTACAAAAAAAGTAAAGCACTGTTACCGAAGCCAGCCCCTGCCTTGCCCATTAGTGTTACTCAAAAATTGCAACAGCTTTAAGAATCCATCTTTAAAATAAGGTCTCATTTCTCTGAAATTGTAGCTATTGTAAAGCACATTCAGAGGTTGATATGGTAGTGTATATTTTCCCCCTTAAGTTGATGGGTGTAACTATTAGGCAGTTGTTGAATGGACTGAAAAATCAATTGTTCTGGGGAAGATTTCCCCACCAATTGTTTTATCCCAAAGTGTTTTGATGGTGTTAGCTCAGTGCTTCAGGTGTGTGCTAAGTTTTTTTTTTTCTTCCTGAGCTATTTCTTTGATTGTTCTAGAAGACCCAGGACAGTGCTTTCAAATATAGAAGGAACTCCGTAATTTTGAAGGTATTTTATCAACAGGCCCTTCCAGCCTCCATTTTAGAGGTAGGAATAAAGCACTGTATTCTGGAGTTTAGAACACTCTGCCTCAGTCCACTCCCTTAGCCCCACCTCAACCGTGGAGACCATATGCAGTAATTCTTTTTTTTTTTTAAGATTTTATTTATTTATTTGACAGAGATAGAGACAGCCAGCGAGAGAGGGAACACAAGCAGGGGGAGTGGGAGAGGAAGAAGCAGGCTCATAGCAGAGGAGCCTGATGTGGGGCTCGATCCCACAACGCCAGGATCACGCCCTGAGCCGAAGGCAGACGCTTAACCGCTGTGCCACCCAGGCGCCCCCATATGCAGTAATTCTTAAACCCTTCATTTAGCCACAAAACAACAATGATTTTGCAGTTTCAGCATCAGAACTGTGTCTGGGAAATCTAGCCATCACAACATGGCAGAGACAAGAGGACGCTTCAGCCTGTATGTAGAAAGCATGGATTACAGATGGGCAAACTCCCCTTTCTCTCTTTCTCCTTTTTTTTTTTTTTAAGATTTTATTCATTTATTTGACAGAGAGAGACAGGCAGTGAGAGAGGGAACACAAGCCAGGGGAGTGGGAGAGGAAGAAGCAGGCTCCTAGCAGAGGAGCCTGATGTGGGGCTCAATCCCAGAACGCCAGGATCATGCCCTGAGCCAAAGGCAGACGCTTAACGACTGCGCCACGCAGGTGCCCCACTCTCTCTTTCTCCTTCTGAACACATTAAATACCTATTGCTACTGGATTCTATGACTAAAGGAAGCCGGAATAAAGCAATACTCCCTCATGATCCTGACTGCCAGACACATTTTTCTGAGACCAGTGATTTACCCTTCAATGTATTCATGATCTTACTACCACATCGAATGCAGAAAAGATCACTGGAAATATCGTACCATCTCCTTTCAGGGCCATGAGGTTGGATCCCATGTGTCCTGTGGGAGTCTTCCATCTTCTCTCCCTTCACATAGCAAACATAGAGTTTGCTTTCACTACTGCACTTCCCTTTCTTTCGTGTCTCACAGAGGGTGTCGGCTTTGAGAAATCTTTGCTTCACTTAAGTCCCAACCCAGCTTCACATTATCATAACCATACAACTCCTGAAAGCAAAAAGACACAGGCCACTCAAAACCATCTGGGGAAGTCTTACTACATGCAAAACTTTGTGCAAACATGTTTCTTCTTCAGTGTCTTGTGGACTCTGGTTCTAAAACGTGAATCACATTTGCATTGAACATTCTTGTCATTGAGCATTTCCAGTTGCAATCTCCTAAAAATATCTTTGAACTTGGCAGTAGGATTTCAAGGCCCTTCCTGTTGCCCAGAAGGATCACCATGTCTGCACCTGATCTCCAGCCTGTTCTATTCTCCAGAGCCTTTTATTTTTACACTGATACTTCCTAACTCTCACCAGAGGCTCATCTTGTCCCCTAACCAACCTTCTTAGCCATGCCTCCTCTTGTATGCTACAGTACTTATCTATTGCTATATAACAATATTACCAAAAATTTAGCAGCTTAGAACCACATACACTTACTTATTATTTCAGTTTCTATAGATCAGAAATCCAGTGTGGCTTAGGTAGGTCCAATGCATCCGGGTCACTCGTGAGGCCCAAGTGTTGGCTAGGGCTGAGAGTCTCATCTGAGGCTCGAATGGGGAAGGATCCGCTTCTAAGCATTTGTGGTTGCAACGGGATTCTGTTCTTGGATTCTGTTCCGTAGCCAGAGGCCACTTTCATTTCCTTGCTATGTGGACTTCTCCGGCATGGCAGCTTACTTCATCAAAACCAGAAAGGGAGAAAACCTGCTAGGATGACAGAAGTCACAATCATATGTGGCCTCATCGTGGGAGTGACATCCCATCAATTACTCTATCAGTTGGAAGAAAGGCACAGGTCTCTCCCACACTAGAGTGGAGGGACATCACACAAACATGTGAATATCGAGAGGCAGGGAAAATTGAGGGCCATCCTAGAGTCTATCCACCACAAATGCTCCACAATCAAAAATGATCTCTAAAACATTGAAAAATTAGCACATTTGCCAAATCAGTTCAGTTGTAGCAAAGACTGTCCATGTCTTTTTCATGTTTCCCTAGGCTCAAGCAATCTTAGTGCACCCTGGCTTGACTTCCAATGGCTAGCTTCTGTGTCTCTGTGTCTGAAACCTTCTCTCAAGTCAGGAGAGAAGGCCTGCTCCGTCCAGAGGATAGATTTTTCTTTCTTCCATCACAGTGAACTGTTCTGAGATGTAACAGTCCATACAGGCCTTCTGAAGTTGCCTCCTAAGACCAGGCAATCGCCTCCACTTGCTACCAAGCTGTGGCTAGCTTGAAAAAAATAGCCTCTACTATCTTTCCCCTGCCTTCCCTACTTCGGTACCCCCTTTCCCCTCACTCCTGCTTTCTTGGATTTGCTCCCTGCAATAAATTGGACATATGAACCTTTTGCCTAAAACTGTTCCCTGGGTCACCCAGGCTAAGACCTATAAAATAAAGTACTTAGAATTTGGCATGGGCCCAGTGTAAGGTTAGGATAGTGGTACATTCAGAGGAACGAGGACATATTCTTCCTGTCACCTCATTCCCAAACTACAGCATTTTTCAAATATACTGCTTCCCCACCCCCAGGTACCTATTGGGTTTAAACTCTGCCCTGAGGTTACCCTGAAGTATTAACACTTCTGTCCCCTCTCAGTCCCATTTTCCCATAACCGAGCTAGAATGCATGTCCTTCTTCCTGAGGCCCCTGTTCCAGTGCTGGGGGGGATGTTCATTATATATGATACTCTTCTTACCTACCCCGAGGGCACTCCTGTTGATCTTTCAGGGTCATGGTTCACCTCGTTAGCTATAAAACCGCCAAGGGAGAAAGAGTGGTTCTAGCTAAGATACAATTTTAAGAAGACACACAAAACAAAATGGGAAAAAAGGGCCCTCAGGCTGCTCTACACTTCTAAAGTAAAGCTCCAAAAAATAAAATAAGCAGGCCACACACAAAAAAGCAGGCAAACTTTGTTTTGCTGAGAGGACTCTTTTCCTTGGGTTAATTCCAAGAGGGAAAGGCGCTGAGTGAGTCACAGAATAAGTAGGGCAGAGTTTGCCTTTCAGGGAATGCGGTAGTGTAGGCGTACCCGTAGCCCCTCGAGGACACTCAGCAGGCACGACTTCCCAAATCCCAGACTATGTCAGGCAGAAGCCTACCGTGCAGAACTTACACACCCATGCAAACTCGCCCTGGTTCTGTTCCCATGCCTACCACAAACTGAGTTTTCAGAGTGAGCTCATCTCTCTGTTTGATCTGCTTTCTTAGTGAAAAGATGGGTGAGGCAGAGTTGAGCCTGTTGAGAATTGATAAGGGATACCCCCCCCAACCTGGAGCTGTGCCAATCTGTGGGAAAGACAAAGTAGAAATTTGGTCCACGTGTGCTGAGACTTGCTCAGTGGGATGTCATAACTAAGCGTACCAAGGGGGGTCCTGAGACCAGCATATGGGGCCAAGGATGGGGTGCGAAAGAGGAGGAATTCTAGAGAGAACAAATTCTAATGGGCAAGGGAAAGTGACCCTGAATAGTACCGGGCTCAGAAGACTGCTGTCCGTGGCTGGGTATTTGTGGAACTGGGCAGTCCCATGTTCCAGAGGCAGCAGAGACACTGCTCTAAAGACAATCAATACGTCATAGATTTCAGTGTGGGAGATAGACTCAAATCCAATAACTCAGGATTTAGTAGTTGTTTTGTGGCAATTGTTTTCCCCTAGAAGCAAACGCTTTCTTCAAATGCAAACTCATAGGCAAGTATAATAAATAAAGCAGATAAGAGAGAAGCTGCTCTAGTTGAAAATGAGGTGGTGTTTCCACACCTCCTCCAAAATCTGAGGCTAAGCCCCTTCTATGCCACTTCTAGCGCTCCATGGGATATCTTCTGAAACAAAAACACCATGCTACCTGACGGCAGACAAGTAAGGAGACTGGGGTAGAGCACTGGGGGTGGCAGAGAGGAAGAACTTGGAGCAGACGGTTCCCATTCTTCCTAACACTGAGAAGTTTATGAGTCGAATATTCTAGCACACAATTAGTACCTCCACAATGCCCACGGAGAACATGCATGAGTGTTCAGAGCTCTAGTTATGGTTTAGAAAACACCGACAGTCTTGAACGCCATTCCTCATTATCCATCCGTGTGTGTGTGTATGTGCGTGTGTGTACCAGTGTACCATAAAATAAAGACCTCTTTCTTGCTTTTTATCCTCCAGATAAATTACCCAATACTTCTTGTGCCTTATCAAAACAAGACTTCCAGAATCATGACCTTTGATCAATGCATGATCTTAGAATTTCTTCTGCATCATCAAAGACTAAATTATATTCAAAGTGGCTTTAGTGCTAAATTTATTTTATTATACATCACTTCTTTGAAAAGCCATCAATGTCTATGAGGTATAGTTACTCAGAGTCTCTTCTTATCTAGTAGACATTTAGTTTCTAATATTTTAGATAAAAGAGAATGTACTAACCCTTGTTAGAACACTATTATTTCACAGCTCCTCCCGCCCCTAAAACACCCTCAAATTTCGGCCCTCTTCGCCTTCTCTACCACACTTGGTAAAGTTTACATCATATTTTATTTTGCTTTCTTGCTTTGACCATGTTCTTTTTGATCAGCTGTTTCCCCTTTGGGCTTTTTAATTGACTGTGTTTTTTCCCTTGTTAATAAATACAGCATATGCTTTCAGCTAGTCACTAAGACTACCCACTTCAAAATCATACATTTTTAAAAATGAATCCATGTGCTTAAAGACATTTTTATAGAGACTTCATATGCCTGTGTTTAATACTGACCTGTTGCCTTAGAAGCTTGCTGTATAATTGTCATCCTGGAATTTCTTTTTATTGCACTGTTTCTTGGCTCTCAATCTTACTTGTTTTTCTCATTCTTGGATCCTTCTATTTTTGGTTTTCCTGAACCACACTCTCAAGTAACTTTATTTTTTTCTTCAGAAGTGTGTGTAGATATTAAACTTCCTCAATCCTTAAGGGCCTGTCTAAAATGTCTTTTTTTTCCTTTTTTTTTTTTTTTTTTGGCTTCTTGACCTTCTTAAAAGTTTTCCTGGATATAAGATACTATGTTGAAAAAAATCTTCCTTCAGAACTTTGAGACACTGCCCCATTGTCCTCTAGGATGTGGCGTTTGTAATGTCATGTATCATTATGGTTTCTTTTTCTATTTTCCACTGACCCCCAGAAGCTTTTAGGGTCATGCTTTTATCACTATTTTTATGAAATTTTAATTATGTGTCTCACTGTGGGCTTTTCTGTGCTTACCCTGCTGGACATTTATTGAGCTCTTTAAAGTTGAAGATAGATTCTATTGAACCCTGAGGAGTTTTCTTCTATTATTTCTTTGGTTATTTCCTTCTCTCCATTTTCTTCCTCCCTCTTCCTGGAACTCTGATTAGGTCGATTTTCAACTTACTATATATGATCTTCTCTATCTCTTGATTTTCTTTTTATTTTCTCTCTTTTCTCAAGTGTATTTAATAAATGCATTTTTAATTTTCCAGAATGTTTCTTTTTCTTTGCATGCTCCTTTTCGTAACATCTTATTCTTATTTTATGCATGCAATATTTTCTCAAATCTCCCTGAGGATTTTAAATAGATTTCTTCTTAACTTATATTCCCTGAATTATCTCTTTTTCCTCTGGGGTCTTTTAAAAATTATGACATTAGGTCTCTCTATGATGAGTCATTGGTTTCTTCAAATGCCATGTAATCTTAAGTTGTATATTTGAACTTAAAACTATGGGAACATTTATCCAAAGGATACAAAATGCTGATTCAAAGGGGCACACGCACCCCAGTTTATAGCAGCATTATCAACAATAGCCAAATTATGGAAAGAGCCCAAATATCCATCAACTGATGAATGGATAAAGAAGATGTGGTGTATACACACACACACACACACACACACACACACACACACACAATGGAATATTATTAGGCAATCAAAATGAATGAAATCTTGCCATTTGTAACAATGTGGATGGAACTAGAATGTATTAGGCTAAGCAAAATAAGTCAGCCGAGAAAGACAAATGTCATATGATTTCACTCATATGTGGAATTTAAGAAACAAAACAGATGAACATAGGGGAAAAGAAGGAAAAACAAAATAAGATAAAAACAGAGAGGGAGGCAAACCATAAGAGGCTCTTAAATATAGAGAACACACTGAGGGTTGCTGGAGGGGAGGTGGGTAGGGGGATGGTCTAAATGGCTGATGGGCATTAAGAAGGGCATTTGTTGTGGCGAGCACTGTGTGTTATATATAAGTGATGAATCACTTAATTCTACTCCTGAAACCAATAGTACACTGTATGTTAACTACCTTGAATTCATTTTTTAAAAGATTTATGTATTTATTTGCGAGAGAGAGAGAGAGAGAGAGCACGCACAAGCAGGGGGGAGGGGCAGACAGAGAGAGAGAGAGAATTCTCAAGCAGACTCCCTGCTGAGGGGGGAGCCCGACTCAGGGCTCACTCCCAGAACCCTGAGATCATGACCTGAGCCCAAATCAAGAGTCAGATGCTTAACTGGCTCAGCCACCCAGGTGCCCCTAACTTGAATTGAAATTTCAAAAAAGAAAAGAAAGAAAGAAGAGAACAGTTTCATTTTTTAAAAGTAGTTGATATTAATTTCCCTCTGGAACTATGTAGATCTTTCTCCACCTGAAAGGGAAAGCATATCATTCACGAGGGAGCTTTCTTTTAGGGGGGTGAAGGGACAGAAATAAGGGAGGCAGGTTGGATATCTCCCTTGAAATCAAAACAAAGAAGCCTTTACTATAGGGCACCCAAGAAGCACAATAGGACTCCAGACCTTTCCATTTCTTTATAGAGCCTTTCTTCTGTTCTAAAGAAGAGGTAGTCCCTCCACATGGACGTGCAGGGAATGGGATATCTATAATAGCTATTCTTGACATAGTATTTCTATTCATCATTCTGAATTCTAGCCCACTTCCCAATGCAACTCTTTGTACCCGATAGCACCTAGCTCAAAATCCCTCCACCTTCAGAGGCCGTTCAGTGACCTCGTCCCCTTCTGTGTTGTGAGTGGTTGCATCCCCTACTATTTCATCTGTCAAAATAACCCCTTATGTTTCCAGGCTTTCAAAAATTTGTCAAAATCTCTGGCCAATCCTTGGCCCTTTATCCCCCTTTTAGTTCTATTATAGATGTATTCCCTTTTATACTTCTTTACTGTCATTTCAGGGAGGTTTGGGAAGTAAAAGTGAAGCCTGCCATCCTGAAGGAGACTGAATGAATTTTAGATAAACCTCATTCTACTGAAGTCTGCTCCAAGGGAAAGAGAATTATAGAAGGGAGTCAGGCTATTTATGCTATTTTTCTTGTAGCAGTTCTATCTTTCAAGTTCTGTTTTCGGAAGTTCCCTTGGCATTCGAAATATTAAAATGCTGGTTGGCATACTCTGTGACTAAATAATACATGATCCAAATTTAATAATTGTACACAAATGTTCATTGTTATTAAACTTCACATACTGCACAATTAAAATCTGTATGCATATGTTTACAAAGTTGATAGTTTACAAAGTATTTCTATATATCTCAGTTGAGCCTCATTACAAGCCTTTAAGGCAGGTATATCAGGTCACACTGAATGCTGCATAGCTGTGAAGACAAATTAGACTGATTTGTTTCTAGTCTTGTTTCAGTTAACTCGCTAAAAACTATCTTCAGCTTCTACAAACTACTTAACCTTTCTTACACCCGATGTTCTTATTCATAAACTTAGATTACTAATGGTGTCTCCCTCAAAGGGTCATAAGAAATGAGAAAACCTCTAAACACTTAGAACATGTCCTAGCACATAATAAGTGTTCAAGAAATATTAGCTATTGTTGTTGTTATTATTTTCTTCATAATTTTCTCTTACTCCCTTCTCCAGATGACAAAACTATGTGCCATTAGTTAAGTCACTCTTAGACTCAGTTAATAAGAAACAGATCCCGGATACGAATTCATGTGTTCCGACTCCAAATTCAAGTTATTTCTTTTACACCATATTGTTTCAACATGCTAAGAAGATTAAAGATTAAAGCTGGGAATAACCATAAAATTCTCCTTCCTCTCCTTAACCACTAACCAAAAATGTGGTGCTATGCAAATTCGATGGATAGAAGGGGGAATGATCCTCTGGTCATGATCTCAGGGTCCTGGGATCAAGTCTCAAGTTAGGCTCCTGGGCTCCTTGCTCCGAGGGAAGTCTGCTTCTCCCTCTGCCCCCACCCTACTCGTGCTTTCTCTCTCTCTCAAATAAATAAATGAATAAAATCTTTAGATTCTGGAGTTGGGAAGATGGCGGAGGAGTAGGGGACCCCTTTTTCAGCCGGTCCCCTGAGTTGAGCTGGATAGGTACCAGACCAGCAGGAATATCCACGGAATCAGCCTGAGACGCAGGAAGATACATCTGGATCTCTACAAATGAACATCTCCAGCGATGAGTATCGAGGTACGAAGCGGGGAGCCATGAAACCGCGCACAGATATCGGAAGCTAAACAGAAGGGGGAGGGAGCCACCGTGTCAGGGCGCCGGGAAGCGGTAGCCACCTACAAGGGGGAGCGGACAGACCGCGGACCCGCACGCTTGAGACAGTAGGCTGAGAAGGGAGCTCTGGGAGCGCACGCGGGACGGCTGGCGGTTGGCGGGCCACCTGCTCGGGGGAACAGGCGGACGCGCGGACGGCACCCGCGAGACAGCAGACTTAGAACGCAAGCTCCAGGAGTGGGCGCGCAGGGCAGCTGGCGGGCCAACTGCACCGGGGAGCGGGCGGACCGCGGACCCGCACTCTGGAAAGGCAGACTGAGTCCGTGAGCCAGGAGCGTGCACCACCAAGCATCTCACGGAGCTCCGGAGCTCCGGTGTTCACTGGATCGAGGCTGAGACCGGGAGCTCCGGGAGCGTCCGCGGGGCGGCTGGCGGCTGGAGGGCCACCTGCACGGGGGAGCAGGCGGACTCGCGGTCAGCACCCGTGAGACACCAGACTGAGACGGGGAGCTCCGGGAGCCCGCGCGGGGCGGCTGGCGGCTGGCGGCTGGCGGGGTTGGAAACACAAAGGACAGAGACGTGCCGGCCCTGGAAGTGAGGGCTGGGACGCCGGGTGTGGGGCGCACAGCCCGGGATGCTGCAGGGTTGAGCAGCACCAACAGAAACAGAGTTAAAGTGGCCAGAACATCAGTGGAGAACGATCCGCGATCCCTCTGTTCTGAGACAGAGGCTGAATTTCAGCCGCTGCTGCTCTCTCAGAAGAGGCATAGCAAACCGCCAGGGAAAGCCGCCAGAGAACAAAAGCCCGGAAATACCGGCTCACAGGGTGCCCATCCCCATCCCCCCTCGCAAGGGACACAGAGACTCTACCCAAACAGGGTTTTCTGAGTACCGGCAGGCAGGCCCCTCCCCCAGAAGGCAGGCTGAAAAATCAAGAAGCCCACAACCCGGAGCGCCTGAGTGGCGCAGTCACCAAGCACCTGTCTTCGGATTAGGGTGTGATCACAACGCTCCGTAAGGAGTCCTTCATCGGGCTTCTCCACCGGGAACCTGCTTCTTCCTCTCCCACTCCTCTGCTTGGGTTCCCTTTCTTGCTGACTGTCTCTCTCTCTCTCAAATAAATAAATAAACTCTTTAAGGAAGAAGCCCACATCCCTAAGATCTCTATAAAACAAGGGCGCACGGCCTGGGTCCCAGTCAACACTTGGGCTCTGGACAACCCTGCAATCTCTCTTCATCAGAATGACGAGAAGGAGAAGTCCCCCCCAGCAAAGAAAAGATAATGAGTCTGTGGCCTCTGCCACAGAATTGGCCTCGGCCACAGAATTAATACATATGGATGTATCCCAATTATCAGAAATGGAATTCAGAGCAACAATGGTCAAGATGATGAGTAAACTTGAAAAAAGCATCAGAGAAAGCGTTGCTGAGAATATAGAATCCCTAAGGGCAGAAATGAGAGCGAATCTGACAGAAATTAAAAACTCAGTGGGCCAAATACAGTCAAAACTAGAGGCTCTGACGGCCAGGGTCACCGAGGCAGAGGAACGCGTTAGCGAATTGGAGGATGGGTTAGTAGAAGAAAAAACGAAAATAGAAGCTGGTCTTAAAAAAATCCACGCCCACGAATGTAGATTACGGGAGATTACTGACTCTATGAAACGATCCAATGTCAGAATCATCGGCATCCCTGAAGGGGTGGAGAAAAACAGAGGTCTAGAAGAGATATTTGAACAAATTGTAGCTGAAAACTTCCCTAATCTAGCAAGGGAAACAAGCATTCGTGTCCAAGAGGCAGAGAGGACCCCATCCAAGCTCAACCAGGACAAACCTACGCCACGGCATGTCATAGTGCAATTCGCAAATATTAGATCCAAGGATACAGTATTGAAAGCGGCCAGGGCAAAGAAATTTCTCACGTACCAAGGCAAAGGTATCAGGATTACGTCAGACCTGTCTACAGAGACCTGGAATGAGAGAAAGGCTTGGGGGGGCATTTTTAAAGCTCTTTCAGAGAAAAACATGCAGCCAAGGATCCTTTATCCAGCAAAGCTGTCATTCAGAATTGATGGAGAAATAAAG
The DNA here is from genome assembly GCF_002007445.2 of Ailuropoda melanoleuca. Lineage (NCBI taxonomy): Eukaryota > Metazoa > Chordata > Mammalia > Carnivora > Ursidae > Ailuropoda > Ailuropoda melanoleuca. The sequence goes on from NC_048238.1 coordinate 36,689,874, forward strand.
ACGTTCCAAAATCGCCAATCATTAACCAATTTCGTAACCACGAAACCAGCCCTACAGGAGATATTAAGGGGGGCTCTATAAAGGTAAAAAGGCCCCAAGAGTGATACAGAGCAGCAAGTCACAACCGATACAAAGACTTTAAAGAGAAATGGCATCATTAAAATCATATCTGTCAATAATCTCTATCAATCTAAATGGCTTAAACTCTCCCATAAAACGCCACAGGGTTGCAGATTGGATAAAAAGACATGACCCATCCATTTGCTGTCTACAAGAGACTCATTTTGAACCCAAAGATGCATTCAGACTTAGAGTAAGGGGATGGAGTACCATCTTCCACGCAAATGGACCTCAAAAGAAAGCTGGAGTAGCAATTCTCATATCAGATAGACTGGATTTTAAACTAGAGGCCATAGAGAGAGATACAGAAGGGCACTATATTATTCTTAAAGGAAGTATTCAACAAGTGGATATGACAATTATTAATATATATGCCCCCAACAGGGGAGCAGCAAGATACACAAGCCAACTCTTAACCAAAATAAAGAGACATATAGATAAGAACACAGTAATAGTAGGGGACCTCAACACCCCACTATCAGAAATAGACAGAACACCCTGGCAAAAACTAAGCAAAGAATCAAAGGCTTTGAATGCCATACTCGACGAGTTGGACCTCATAGATATATATAGAACACTACACCCCAGAACCAAAGAATACTCATTCTATTCAAATGCCCATGGAACATTCTCAAGAATAGATCATGCTCTGGGACACAAAACAGGTCTCAGCCAATACCAAAAGATTGAAATTATCCCCTGCATATTCTCAGACCACAACGCTCTGAAATTGGAACTCAACCACAAGGAAAAACCTGGAAGAAACTCAAACACTTGGAGGCTAAGAACCATCCTGCTCAAGAATGACTCGATAAACCAGGAAATCAAAAAACAAATTAAACAATTTATGGAGACCAACGAGAATGAATACACAACGGTCCAAAACCTATGGGATACTGCAAAGGCAGTCCTAAGGGGGAAATACATAGCCATCCAAGCCTCACTCAAAAGAATAGAAAAATCTAAAATGCAGTTTCTATATTCTCACCTCAAGAAACTGGAACAGCAACAGAGGGACAGGCCTAACCCACTGACAAGGAAGGAGTTGACCAAGATTAGAGCAGAAATCAATGAATTAGAGACCAGAACCACAGTAGAGCAGATCAACAGGACTAGAAGCTGGTTCTTTGAGAGAATCCATAAAATTGATAGACCACTGGCAAAACTTGTCCAAAAACAAAGAGAAAGGACTGAGATTATTAAAATTATGACTGAAAAGGGAGAGGTCACGACCAGCACCATTGAAATTGCAAGGATTATTAGAAACTTTTATCAACAGCTATATGCCAAAAAACTAAACAATCTGGAAGAGATGGAGGCCTTCCTGGAAACCTATAAACTACCAAGACTGAAACAGGAAGAAATAGATTTCTTAAATAGGCCAATTAACTATGAAGAAATTGAGTCAGTGATAAACAACCTTCCAAATAATAAAACTCCAGGCCCAGACGGTTTTCCTGGGGAATTCTACCAAACATTCAAAGAAGAAATAATACCTATTCTCCTAAAGCTATTTCAAAAAATAGAAACAGAAGGAAAGCTACCAAACTCATTCTATGAGGCTAATATTACCTTGATCCCCAAACCAGGCAAAGACCCCCTCAAAAAGGAGAATTACAGACCGATTTCTCTAATGAATATGGATGCCAAAATCCTCAACAAGATCCTTGCTAATAGAATCCAACAGTACATTAAAAGGATTATCCATCATGACCAAGTGGGATTCATACCTGGGATGCAAGCATGGTTCAACACTCGCAAATCAATCAATGTGATACATCATATCAACAAGAAAAGACTCAAGAACCATATGATCCTCTCAATTGATGCAGAAAAAGCATTTGACAAAATACAGCATCCTTTCCTGATTAAAACCCTTCAGAGTGTAGGAATAGAGGGTACATTTCTCAATCTCATAAAAGCCATCTATGAAAAGCCTACTGCAAGCATTATTCTCAATGGGGAAAAGCTGGAAGCCTTTCCCTTAAGATCAGGAACACGACAAGGATGCCCACTCTCGCCACTATTATTCAACATAGTACTAGAAGTCCTTGCAACAGCAATCAGAAGACAAAAAGGGATCAAAGGTATCCAAATCGGCAAAGAAGAAGTCAAACTGTCTCTCTTTGCAGATGACATGATACTCTATATGGAAAACCCAAAGGAATCCACTCCCAAACTATTAGAAGTTATAGAACAATTCAGTAAGGTGGCAGGATACAAAATCAATGCCCAGAAATCAGTTGCATTTCTATACACGAATAACGAGACTGAAGAAAGAGAAATTAGGGAATCCATCCCATTTACAATAACACCAAAAACCATGCGTTACCTTGGAATTAACTTAACCAGAGACGTAAAGGACCTATATGCTAGAAACTATAGATCACTTTTGAAAGATATTGAGGAAGACATAAAAAGATGGAAAAATATTCCATGCTCATGGATTGGAAGAATTAACATAGTTAAAATGTCCATACTACCCAGAGCAATCTACACTTTCAATGCTATCCCGATCAAAATACCGAGGACATTTTTCAAAGAACTGGAACAAATAGTCCTTAAATTTGTATGGAACCAGAAAAGGCCCCGAATCTCCAAGGAACTGTTGAAAAGGAAAAACAAAGCTGGGGGCATCACAATGCCGGATTTCGAGCTGTACTACAAAGCTGTGATCACAAAGACAGCATGGTACTGGCACAAAAACAGACACATCGACCAATGGAACAGAATAGAGAACCCAGAAATGGACCCTCGGCTCTTTGGGCAACTAATCTTTGATAAAGCAGGAAAAAACATCCGGTGGAAAAAAGACAGTCTCTTCAATAAATGGTGCTGGGAAAATTGGACAGCTACATGCAAAAGAATGAAACTTGACCACTCTCTCACACCATACACAAAAATAAACTCCAAATGGATGAAAGACCTCAATGTGAGACAGGAATCCATCAAAATTCTAGAGGAGAACATAGGCAACAACTTCTATGACATCGGCCAGAGCAACCTTTTTCACGACACATCTCCAAAGGCAAGAGAAATAAAAGATAAAATGAACTTATGGGACTTTATCAGGATAAAGAGCTTCTGCACAGCCAAGGAAACAGTCAAAAAAACTAAGAGACAGCCCACGGAATGGGAGAATATATTTGCAAAGGACACCACAGATAAAGGACTGGTATCCAAGATCTACAAAGAACTTCTCAAACTCAATACACGAGAAACAAATAAACAAATCATAAAATGGGCAGAAGATATGAACAGACACTTTTCCAATGAAGACATACAAATGGCTAACAGACACATGAAAAAATGTTCAAAATCATTAGCCATCAGGGAAATTCAAATCAAAACCACACTGAGATACCACCTTACGCCAGTTAGAATGGCAAAGATAGACAAGGCAAGAAACAACAATTGTTGGAGAGGATGTGGAGAAAGGGGATCCCTCCTACATTGTTGGTGGGAATGCAAGTTGGTACAGCCACTCTGGAAAACAGTGTGGAGGTCCCTTAAAAAGTTAAAAATTGAACTACCCTATGACCCAGCCATTGCACTACTGGGTGTTTACCCCAAAGATACAGACGTAGTAAAGAGAAGGGCCATATGCACCCCAATGTTCATAGCTGCATTGTCCACAATAGCCAAATCATGGAAGGAGCCGAGATGCCCTTCAACAGATGACTGGATTAAGAAGCTGTGGTCCATATATACAATGGAATATTACTCAGCTATCAGAAAGAACGAATTCTCAACATTTGCTGCAACATGGACGGCACTGGAGGAGATAATGCTAAGTGAAATAAGTCAAGCAGAGAAAGACAATTATCATATGATTTCTCTCATCTATGGAACATAAGAACTAGGATGATCGGTAGGGGAAGAAAGGGATAAAGAAAAGGGGGGTAATCAGAAGGGGGAATGAAACATGAGAGACTATGGACTATGAGAAACAAACTGAAGACTTCAGAGGGGAGGGGGTGGGGGAATGGGATAGACTGGTGATGGGTAGTAAGGAGGGCACGTATTGCATGGTGCACTGGGTGTTATACGCAACTAATGAAGCATCAAACTTTACATCGGAATCTGGGGATGTACTGTATGGTGATTAACATAATATAATAAAATAAAATTTAAAAAAAAAAAAAGAAGGGGGAATGATCTATTTAAAATAGACATTCAATATCTGTGCTTTCTCAACACGAGCCTATTAAATCTTTGTTGCAATGTGTTGCAGTTATTGAGTAAACATTTGCACCAGCTAAGGGACTAGATCATTCATTTTTGCATTCCTGAAGCAATATCAACAAAATTTATGTAACATTTCAAGTTCAAGGATATTTGATTAAAGTTACTTAAACAGAGGGGCATTAGTGACAATACCAAATCTATATACTCACTTCCACATACTTGGGTCCTCTAGAGACAGTGAACTTAAATGGTGAGACTCACTGCGTGGACTTTTTCAGAAAGTTTTTGCCTTTACTGTTCTTCAGATCTCAGATGAGCTGAACTACCATCACATCAATACATAGAAGGTAAATGTTTAAACAAACAAAATGATTGGAGGCCCAAGGGTCAAGAACCCGCTAACACACATATTATCTATCACTAGTGTTTACTCTTACTTCTGATCCTGAAAGATTTATGATATGGATTCTAGAATTCCTTTGTTTTTGTTATTTTTCTTTAAATTTTTTTTTCCTCTGCTTGCATGATGCTTACACACACCAGAATGTTTGCACGCATTCTTTCCAAAGCCTCAGAGCAGTGGAATCAAAGTTTCCCAGGGCATGGAAGTTTTATTTGTGGCAGGAAGAAAACAGATGGGATATAAACAGGTTTGGATACCTCCAGGGATATTAATGGTATTGCATGAAAATAAGTAGGCAATGCTAAATAGCATGCATGTTACTTTTATTCTTCTCCACCATACTATTTTTCAAAATCCAGTGTCACAGACAGAAGATAACTTTTAGGGCTAGAAGAAGAAGACAGAAAATTAAAATATTTATTTTTTTCTTCCTTATTGCGGGGTACCAGAAGGACATAGATTAGAGTCTTGGAGTTGATACACCGAAACTATATACAGCACTCAAACTATGATACACCTTTAGTGAATTTCAGAGTTAACAGGGAGCCCAACTTGGGGCTCCATCCCAGGACCTGGAGATCATGACCTGAGGAGAAGGCAGATGCTTAACCATCTGAGCCACAAAGGCACCCCAAATAAAGTCTTTTTTAAAAAAATAAAAAATAAAAAAGAAGGGAGCTGATCTTTCTTTGTTGTTGGTTGGACTTGAGATTGTCCTCGGTCAGTGTCCACACAGGGGGTCATTGATCGGAGTCTGACAAACTAATGGGCTAGAAATCCCCAATACATTGTGGATAAAAAGAGATTTGGGGGTCCCACAGGACCGGAACAATAGGCTGAGTAAAGCTCCAACAGAGCTAACTGGCGAAGGGAGCCCTGGCCTTCCCAGGTCCTAGGCCAAGAGTTGGGGGTGGGTGGGGAGGGGATCCCGTCAAAGTAATCCCTAATGCTTTAGAGCGGGTGTCTGGCCCCCCGTTTACTTCTCACTGAGAACTAGCCTTTCTCACTAACTTTGCATGCCACCCTGCCAAGAAAAAGCCAGTAACCGGACACATCTCTGACACTGCAGTAGCTACAGACGCGTTAGATGACTCATTTCTGAGGACCGGACAGAGAGGTTGCGGTTTAACATGAGATCACTCCAAGCTCAGCATTTCTAATGCTAGAGGTCCGTCACATGTTGGTTTTCCTAGGAAGCCGACAAGGGGCTCTTGGGAGCAACACCAGTAGGAGGGAGGGGAAGGACGAGGGACTGGGCTGAAGGAGAAGTCCAGCTGTGATGAATTCTCAGGGCTAAGACTTGGCCAGCTCCGCAGGGAGCTCTGAAGCTGGAATGGCCTTTCAGAGTTGTCCTGAGTTGGGTCCAAAGGAACAGGCCCCTTAGAAGCTTACGCTGATCAGTCATTGGGTTTGGGCCACCCCAGGAAGGAAGTGTGAGCTTGAGCCAAGGGCTTCTCTTCAGCCCAGGCCGTCCTGGGGAAGAGCGGGCTGACAGCTGAGGGCTGTCTGCAGAGGGCACATTCAGCAGCTGTGATGCTAAAGGGGGTCCGGACAGGGGATCACAGCGCTCCCCATGAGGTCCAGCTCTAACGCAGCTAGGTCTCAGTTCAAGCACCCAGCATGGCCTGTGATGTGAAGAGCATGCTGGCTCCTGGGATGCGTCCTGCCTATCTGTGAGCTGCAGAGTTTGCCCTGGTTCAATGCCAGGTCTCTGATTGATCCTACAGCCCCATGGAGAGCTCCAAGAAGGCGCTAACAATATCAAAAAGAATATTAAATACAGGCGACGGTGCCTGGCCCTGTTCTAAGCCCTCTTCTTGGGTGACTTCATAGACGTCCTCCCAGCAACGCCACGATGTGGATAGTTTTGCATCTCACAAATGAGGAAGCTCAGGGGACAGAGCAGAAGGGCCCACGAGTACCTCTTCTGGCCTCCCTCGGAGAAGATGAGGAATTCAGGGCTAGTGGGTTGTCCCAGGTACACCACTGATCTTCTGTATTTTCCTACACTTTTTTTTTAAGATTTTTTTTTTAAGAGAGAGAGCATGGGGGTGGGGAGGGGAGAGGGAGAGGGACGAGCAGGCTCCCCACTGAGCAGGGAGCCTGAGGCGGGGCTCGATCCAAGGACCCCGAGATCATGACCTGAGCCGAAGACAGATGCTTCACCGACTGAGCCACCCAGGTGCCCCTTCCCTGCACCGTCTTTATGCTCAGGTGCCCTGAGAGGAGCAAGGTATCTCCCTGCACAGCCGAAAAAGCCAGAGAGGGTATCCAGTGCTGGTCTGTGGGGAGGCTTTGTAAGAAAGGACAGACGCTCCCTGAAGGCTTTCCTGAGTTCTAAATGCAAGAGCAAACCCCTAAATCAATTTGAAAACACATTTCAGTCTGCTTTCAATTTATGTTCCCCATATACAAAAAGAGAGACCGTATGGCTATGTACAAACATCGCTTCCCCTTGGTTTCATAAGCCCTGGCCGATCTTTTGGTCTCTGCTGCTTATGAGACATAGACACCTACCTCTCAGATGAGGGTTGGAACAAAGCATCTTGAAGGCCCCCTCCAGCTCTAAAAATTGTGTGTTGCTATCAAAGTCCATAGTAACTAATAAAGAGACTTCAGAAGAAAAAAAAAAAGGAAACGTTCTGAGAATATCAAATAACTGAATGTGGTTCTTACCTGTGGTTTGGATTCAGGAGACAGAATTAATTCCTTTCTTTCATAAACTTGGCGCTGTCCTGGAAGTTTCAAAGCATTTTAAAATTAAAATGTAGACTCGCTTTACATCTAAATCCTGCTTCCTGTCCTCCCCTTTCATCTCCTACTTTGCAAACTTAGTGGCGATGAAAACACCAAGGACATCTTCAAAGAGAAGGTCGCTTGAAGCACCTGCCACTCTAGCCTTGCTTTTTGGGAGAGTCACCTTTTCCCTTCGTGTTCACCTGTGTCCCTCACAGCTCCTGGCGCTGGGGCTTGAGGGGACACAGGGGACAAGATGTATTCGAGTGTGTGCGCAGCTCCCGTCTCCAAGAGGCCTTCAGTGTGCTGGGAGAGAAGGGAGAGGCTCAGATATATCTGATGCTATTACAGAAAACGATCAGCACTTTAACAGGTGTAGAGAAAATGCGTGCACAAGAGAAAAATAATACTAGCTGCCGCTGATTGGATACTTACTAGAGACCGTGTGTTTTACTAACATCTTTTTATGTAATCATTCCAACAACCGTGAATGGAAGGTATTATTTATTATTACCCTCATTTGATTGTGAGGAAACTCGACTCAAAGGCGTGACAAGCTTCGCTTCGGGTGACTCAGCTAATATATGGGAGAGCCCGGATACAAATCTAGAGCTTTGCGACTCTAAGTCCGTTCCTGTCCATTAACTATACTTTTCTGCCTCCCCCAAGGCAGGCACCCACTAGTCTGACTCAGGGGTTTGAGGTGTGGTTTGCACTGAATGTGGAAGACTGAGTAGAAGACGCAGTAAAAACAGGAAGACATAGGGACGCCTGGGTGTCCATCGCCTGGGTGACGCATCTGCCTTCGGCTCAGGTCAGGATCCCGGGGTCCTGGGATCGAGTCCAGCATCTGGCTCCCTGCTCAGTGGGGAGCCTGCTTCTCCCTCGGCCTGCCACTCACTCTGCTTGTGCAGTGTACCAACAACTGAGTGTGTGTGTGTGGGTCGGTGGGTGAAGACAGTGTCCAGGAGGTGAGGAGGAAGGACTAGAGAAAGAGTAGCATGGGGTGGGGACGGGACAGACTGAGTACAGCTGTGATCTGAATCGGACTACCTGTGGCAACTTCTGAGCAAACCTGCACACAGTCCTGCCATTCGACGTGGTGAATGTGTGCAAAATTGTATACACATCACACACACACACACACACACACACACAGTAACAGTGAGGTCTGCCCTGCAGAATTGAGCTCAGCTCATGACAAAGCCATATTGTAGAGGAGTGATTCTTAAATTTGAACAGCGATGAGAATCCTCTGTGAAGCTTGTTACAGCACCCATGGTCCCAGCCCCAGAGAAGCAGATGCTGTAAGCCTGGGGCTGGTCCCAAGAATGCGCATTTCTTCTTTTTTTTTGTTTTTAAGATTTTATTTATTTATTTGACAGAGATAGAGACAGCCAGCGAGAGAGGGAACACAAGCAGGGGGAGTGGGAGAGGAAGAAGCAGGCTCATAGCAGAGGAGCCTGATGTGGGGCTCGATCCCATAACGCTGGGATCACGCCCTGAGATGAAGGCAGCGCTTAACCGCTGTGCCACCCAGGCGCCCCAAGAATGCGCATTTCTAACCAGCTTCCAGGTCCAGCGGGGACTCACTTGGCTGGGAGCGAAAGGTGAGAGATTTGGCATTTGAACACTAAAATCATTCGCTTCCTTCGGGGCCTCTCTACAACAGTCTGGCACAGCGTGGAAGTGGCCTGGCGACAAGGCCAAGCTCTCCACTGATCTGGCACCCCCTTGAAGACAGGCACTGGGTCTCTGCCTTTAGTACATGAACAAACAACTTAATAAATTATCAGTGAACTGGTGTTATTCCACACCTGGCAAGAATTCACCATCACATCTGTTCTTCCTGGAGCAAAGGATTAGGTGCTTTCCTAGGTTCGGGGCGGGGAGAGGGAACCTCACTCACAAATAGCATAAGGAAATGACAACATGCCATCAATAGCCCAGAAGCAGCTGTATCTGTTTTAGGATTTTTCCATCTGGGCATTACAAACCACAGAAGCAACTGTTTTTCCTCCACAAAGAACATATTTTTTTTTAACAGCACACTTTCCGAAAGGACATTCCTTCTGTTGCATTTTGATCTATCGTGATTTAATTTAAAGTTTGGAGATGGGGCCCGACCTTATCTATCACTGGCTGAGCTGTTGTCTCATGGAAATGCAGTTTGAAACTCATTAATAGGGTAGCCTGCATATTATAACTTAGAAGCTCTGGGTTATCACTGATGCTTTGCAATTGCTATGGAAACCGGGTTCACATGCACCTTTCAAAGAGTCTGCTTTAAAACAGGGGGAAAAAAGGGAAGAGGGAAAAAAAGGCTCCTTGAAAGAATAAGATATTAGTACCCAACATGCATAGGCAGGTTTCGCGATGCAAAAACGCTCTGCCTACACAGTGATAAAAACAATTCTTTCTATTTTTTAGGAGCTAATAATGTACAACCTTGTATTAGAGAACTGTGTTTATACTGGTGAGGAAGAATGCCTCCAGCAACACCCCCCCCCGGCACGCACACGCGTGCACGCGCACGCGCACACACACACACACACACACACACACAATTTTCAGCTTTCCCCAGACTTTTCCCAGACTGCATCCTTAAGTCCTCCAAAAGCCCCTGCCCGTGCAGCTTTAGCTGCCGAAGGCCAACCAGTGTGGACACTGGCAGACAGCTCAGCCTCTTCCGCCCCTACCCCTGGCCTCCATTGCTTATGGACTGAATTTCCCCATGAGGAAATGGTAGCACTAACTTGATCAAGGGTCTTATAAAAACAAATTCTGGTTGTCTTCCCCCCACAAATCTGGGTTTTGGAGGCCCCATCCCTCACATCTCTCCTTGCCCACATTTCTCCCTAATGATCCTATTAATCCGAGTCTGGTATTGTGCTGGGTAAATGAAAATGTGAACACTTACCAATCTGAAGGGGGAGACTCAGCTGCCACCTGAGACTGGGACAGGGGGGCAAAGCCAGAGAACAGCGGTGCCTGGGTGGCTCAGTTGGTTAAGCGTGCCTTCGGCTCAGGTCATGATCTCGGGGTCCTGGGATCCCGAGGGCTCCCTGCTTAGTGGGCAGTCGGCTTCTCCCTCTGTCCCTCCCCACCCCCACTTGTGCGCTCTCTCTCAAAAAAAAAATTAATAAAATCGTAAAAGAAAAAGCCAGAGAATGGGGGTGAGGGTGGGGGGGTGTTTGATGACAAAGGTCAGAATTGGCTTCTGAGTGGTGTGGCCCTACACACACATCATCTCACTCTTACTGCCAAATGTCTGTCTTTCCAGCCACCTCATTTTGTCTGCATTTGCTCTTCTGTCCTCCTTACTTTGTCCCCACTCACCAGTCTCTAGCTAAGGCGCCCCCTCCAGAGACTTGGTTTGTCCCCTGGTAGCAGAGGAGTCACAGGACTCGTAAACCATTTATAAGACAGACAGGAATTGGCTCAATAATCCAAGAAGGGGACACACAATTGTGAACACATTAGAAAAATCCAAGAGGGTTATGGTCTTGAATGCTGTTGTTTCTTACCCTACAAAAATATTTCCCTATAAAACTTGGTTCTTTCACCTTCTTTTTTCTTCCCTCTCTCCCTCTCTCCTTCCCGTCTGCTCTGCTCTGGCCTGACTTGCCTCCCTTCCGGCCACTCCCCGGGCCTTCCCCATGTTTCCTCCCCATCAGGTGGGGCATGGAGGATTGACCGTAGAGGGATACACACCTCTCAAACCAGCACCTGCCCTGACCCAGGGTTTCAACAATGGGCACCAGTGTTCCAGAGCAGGACAATATAGCTCCATAGAGCCCATCCAACAAAAGGAAGCACGGTTTATAGTCCATATTTTACATAACTGCTTAACTTCTGAGACGAAGCATCTGTAACGCCTCATTCAAATAAGAGAAAAACAAAACTCCCAGCATCATTTTGTGGTAAAGGATTCTCCAAGCGGACAGCCCACTCTCAATGCACCACCATTTGTCAACCCCTCTGATCCTCGTCTCTCTGTTTACTGCCCCACTTGTGACTCCTTCTCTGGCTTTCCCCTAATCCCCTCTGTGCTCCTCTTCTAACCCTGAACACACGTGAGCTGGGCCTCCTCTTCTCTTGAACCGGAACAGATCCTGAGGGCTGGATTCCCTCTGTGCTCACGTTCAGACAGGAGGAACTCAGAAGAGAGCATCTCTTCTGAAGGCTGGTGCTCACCTCACAGGTATCTAGAAACTACCTACTGGCTTTCAAGTCGTTACGTCACCTAAACAAGGACCCCTGCCCCTCTTTGAATATAGGCATCCTCGCTCCTGGAAGACTTCATAAATGATCCTTTCAGAACCATACGGGTCTCCCCCCTTGACTCAGACCTCCTTGGGGGCAGAGGCTGTGTTTCATTCGTCTTTTTCTCCCAGGCGCGGCTACTGCCCCTGACGCATGGCCATGCTTGGTAAATGTTTGTTCACTGGTTGAAAGTCACATATGCTCCATTCATCTCTGTTTGAGTGACTATCTGAGGTTCTTCACTGAGCACAGACTCAGAGCAGAGGATGGGAGAGAGTAGCACGTGCCCCTGGGGCTCAGGGCGGTGTGTGTGTGGGGAGGGGGCAGCTCCTAGATTGTAGAATGTTCTGCTAAGACCACTCCCACTTTGTAGCTGTACAGAGAAGCAGCCCCTGCTGCATTGTCGGGGTAGACGTGTGTGCTTAGGGGGTGTGCAGGAAGAAGCCTCAGTCCCCGTCAAGGACCTGAATCGAGTCAACATTGCACAGTAGGGGGGGATGACTCTGCCAGACAGGCCTGGGTCTGAATCCGGATTCCATCATTAAGCAGCTGTGGATTTGGACAAGTTACGTTAAGTTCCTTTATTTCAAATGTCCTCACCTCTAAAATAGGAAAAATAATACTATTTCAAAGGACTGTTGGCATAATTGAGGGAGACAATGTTTTTGAAGCCTTAGTACAGTGTCGGACACATCACGTATACTCAGGAAATGGCAATTATTAGTCGCAGTATTGGTAGTGGTATTGATATAATTATTTGGTTGGGTGGAAAAGAGAACTATCCTCTTCCTCATCATTCCTTCAGTAAGATTTTGTGTCCTTCTTATGACAGTTCAGTGTTAACGACTCATTGAAAGCCAGTCATAACTTTTAGAGCTAGTGAACTCAATCCTTCATTCTTTTTTTCCCTCATTTTTTTCTCCCCTCCCTTCCCAATTCCTCACTCTGGCTACCTCTTCTCTCCTTTTGTTTTTATAATGATCCCCAATTTTTTTAAAAGATTTTATTTATTTATTTGAGAGAGAGAGAGAGACAGCCAGCAAGAGAGGGAACACAGGAAGGGGGAGTGGGAGAGGAAGAAGCCGGCTCCCAGCGGAGGAGCCTGATGTGGGGCTCAATCCCAGGACTCCGGGATTGTGCCCTAAGCCGAAGGCAGACGCTTAACGACTGCGCCACCCAGGAGCCCCAATGACCCCCAATTTTGACCCACTCCCTTCCCAATCAATACTCGATACCACATTCTTTGTTTATTCTAAGGTGTGAAAGGCTGCTAGGCACCTATGATGTTATTCCCAGGGGATATTTGCACACGAAGAAGAACAGAATCCTTTAACTGAAAATATTAAGATCCTTCTAGTTCAGTGTTTTTCAAATTACAGGTTGCAATTTAAAGGGACCAATTTAGTGGCTCTTGACTACCATTCTTTTGTATTATTGTGCCTTATTACATGTTATTTAGTGTACTAATGCAGAGGGAAAAAATGCAAACAATTTCACAGTCTAGAGGGACATGTAATTGCTTTAACCTTCAAGGGGAAGTTACTCTTACTTAACAATCCATTTATACCATTATGTGTCCCAGGTTTTAAATAACTAGGCCTGGTGAATCTCAGACTGAAAAAGGAGTAAACAAAGGCTGACATGAGAGGAGTTACTAGAGGAGATGAGACTGATAAAGAGTTGGAACTGGAACAGAATGTTCTCAGACTCCTTTCACCAAAGGAAACTTCATAACTTAAATAATAAAAGTCCACTTTCTATGGGCGCCTGGGTGGCTCAGTCAGTTACACATCTATCTTCAGCTTAGGTCATGATCTCGGGGTCCTGGGATCGAGCCTGCCTGTGCTCCTTGCTCGGTGGGGAGTCTGCTTCTCCCTCTGTGGTATCTCTTGCTCTCATTCTCTCTCAAATAAATAAAAATAAAATCTTTTAAAAAAAGCAATATTTAAAAAAAAAAGTTCACTTTCTATACAGCCCAATACTATGTCACTGACTTAGGAAATCACAATTTGGAAAAAAAATATATCTTTCTGGATTACATTTGATTAGGGTACCAAAAGCACCATGCATAAAAGGAAAAACTGGTAAGTCAGACCACATCAAAACTATAAACTTCTGGGGCGCCTGGGTGGCTCAGTCGGTTAAGCATCTGCCTTTGGCTCAGGTCATGATCTCAGAGTCCTGGGATCAAGCCCCACGTTGGGCTTTCTGCTCAGCGGGGAGTCTGCTTCTCTCTCTCCTTCTGCCTGCTGCTCCCCCTGCTTGTGCTCTCTCTCTCAAATAAATAAATAAAATCTTAAAAAAAAAAAAACTAAAAACTTAACGCAGAGCAGAAGTCTCCATAAGAGGATAAAATAAGGTACAGATTATAAGAAAAGATGTGCAAATCAAAGAACTCTCAAAACTCAACAGTAAAAGCCAATAATCAAACTAGAAACTGGGCAAATGACATTTCATGGAAGAGGATATGCAGATGGCAAATAAGCACGTGAAAAGATGTGTAACATCATTAGCCATTCATGAAATACAAATGAGGACATCAGGACACTTATAAAAATGACTTAAAAATAGTGACAATACCAAATGTTGGTAAGGATGCAGAGAAACTGGAATGCTCATATACGCTGGTGGGAATGTAAAATGGCACAGCCACTCTGGAAAACAGTTTGGCAGTTTCTTAAGAAACTGCAACCACCATACAAGCCGGCAAGTGCACTCCCGGGCATTGATCCCAGAAAAGTGAAAACTTATGTTCACACAAAAACCTGTGCACGAATGTTCATAGCAGCTTCTTTTGTAATACCAAAACCTGGAACCAGTCCAGATGTCCTTCAGTGGATGACTGGATAAGCAAAGGTGGTACATCCCAAAAGGTTATATACTGTATGATTTCAAGGGCAGAATATTCTTGAAATGAGAAAACTCTAGAAATGGAGAAAAGATGTGGCTACAAAAGAGCAACATGAGGGATCCTTGTGGTGAGGGAATGTTCTGTACCTTGATCATATTAACGTCAATATCTGGGTTGCAGTGTTGTGTTATAGTTTCACAACATGTCACTGGGATATAAAGATTTATAAGAAATAATATGTTTGCTCATCCAAATGACCCAAATTATAGTACTCAGATATATTTGAGTACATCCACAGTTCCCTGAAAACACTTCAGAGCCATAAAGATGAAATGGGTGTCTTGCTGTTAATGAAAGTGACTTTTGGACCCCACCAAAGGGCAAGGCTTGGTTGCCAGGGGAACCAACCATGTCACTATAGGGTTGAAACTTTCAGCCCTGCCCCCTGACCTTGGGGGAGGGGGCGAAGCTGAAGTTTGAATTAGCCAATGGCCAATGACTTAGTCAATCCTGACTATGTCATAAAGCTCCCAAAAAACCCCAAAAAGACAGGGTTTTTTGGTTTGTTTTTTTTTTTTTTTTGGAAATCTTTCATGCTTGGGGAACCAGAATGCTTCCATGTGCCACCAAGCCGGGATCCAAGCTCCATGACAACAGAAGCTCCTTTGTTCAGGACGTCCCCCTGTGTGTGTCTTCATCTGGCTATCAATTCATATCCTTTAATAAACTGCCAAATGTAACTGTTTCCCTGAGTTCTGTGAGCTGCTCTAGCAAATTAATCAAACAAAGTTCTTTGTCCTTGGAACCTGCAATTTGTAGCTGGTCGGTGAGAAACAAAGGTGACAGCCTAGGGTAGTGAGTGGTGTCTGAAGTGGGAGCAGTATTGAACCCTTAACCTGTGGAATTGGATGCTATCTTCAGATAGCCTGAGAATTGCTTTCTGTGTGTGGGGGAAGCCCCTCCTCCCACATTGGAATTGGGTCCGGGAACCCTAAAAGAGTTACCACTGAGGGAAGCTGGGTAAAGAGAACTCAGGATCTCTCTGTATCATTTCTCACAATTGCATGTGAACCTACAATTATCTCAGTAAACTTCTAAATTAAAAAAAAAAAAAAAAAGGAAATACACACACGAAAAACCTTTGGGCTTACTTCTGTCCAGGAGCTATAATCATGTCACTGGTTGCAAAGGAATCTGTCATAAAAGAAAAGCTCAGTTGTTTTCTCAAAGCTAACTAGGTCAAACAATAAACTAATAATAGCAAGTTATTTAGCAAGCTATAAACCAAAAAGGTGTAAAAACTTGGCAGCTGAATTTTTTTTTCCTACTTCTCCACACCTCAGAAGACTGTCTAGGCCGTAGTGATCGAAGTAGAAATAACAGTTTCAACAAATGATAGAATATTTGAGAGAAGGAAGGGTCCCCAGTGTCTTGAGAATCCACGATACTCCATAAAGGGTCGTGTGAGTATCTGTCGGGAGGATTGAGGAAACAAAGGGTTGAGGCTAAGACCCTTATGAGAAGGGAGTACTGAAATACTAGATTTTTAAAAAAATATTAACATCTAATCTGCCCACCTGGTGTACAAGACACACTCCGAATAGACACTGGCACAATTTTAACCCAGTAATTCGTGAAAAAGAACTATTTCTGTTGAGAAAAAAAGGTAGCATTTCCTTGTAAGCACTGAAAGAAAATTAAGAGAAAATGTAAAGGTACTAAGCTCAGGAAATGGAACAAATCACTCTTAAAATACCTCCCCCTCCCCAGTTAAACAGGCAAATCACCCTAAAGCCAGTCGGTGGAAAAAAAAACAAAAAACAAAAAACCCAACCAACCAACCAAGCCGGCACATCTACAAGTGAATAAAAATGAGTCCCCTTTAACATCTAAAAAGCTATATAATATATACAGTAACCAATAGTTTAAAAGCCACACGATTTTAAATTGCTATCAGTATTTGCCGCAAAGAACCACGCACAGAAATATCAAGCAACCGTTTTGCCGTTAGTGTATTATTTTCTAAGTTCACCATTGAATTATGGAGGTACAGTTTAACTGAAAGGTATTTTCAGTACTGGAAGCCTCCTCTCGACAGAGCAAGCAGCAGCGTGTTGGACTAGCAGTTCGTAGCAGTTCGTAGCAGTTCGTATGTGGCAAGCGATGGCAGGGCTGAGCAGGTGTTGTCTATGCGCCGAATGACTGGGTTTGCAGTTCGTCACTTGTAGGGCCTTCATCCGATTATTCTGCAGCAGTGTTGTCTTCCTTGTTGTCACCATGTAAAGTTTCTTCGTTGTCATCCTTGTCTTTCTGTTTCTGAAGGTCTTCGGAGATCAGTTGTCTTGCCAGCTTGAGGTTCAGGCCTTCGGTGTAATGTAGCTTCCTTTTCATTTCGAACTGCCGCTGCTTTTCTTGCTTGTCGAGAAGGATCTTGCTGCTGTGTACCCCGTCACTCTCCGGCTCTCCCAACTGGCAGTTCAACTCCGCGGTACTACTGGCGGCGAATTTCTTGGCTAAGATGTCCGGGGTCATGGCTTCCTTTGCTTCAAAATCATTTACGGGATCTTCTCCATCGTCTTGAGGGCTGAAATAGGGGCTGCTGGGCTCGTTCATCTTCATTAAGTCGTAGTCTCTGTAGGCTAGACGGCGTGTTGCCAGGATGTTGGATTCGTCCCATCTCTGGGACTTCTTTCTCTGGACCTCTTGGATTGTTCCTCCCGACTGCTGGGCAGAGCTAGCCGCCAAGGAAGCGGTGGAACTCTTGTTCTTCAATATCCCCTTGATGGGGCGGTGTGAGGCGGTGTAGGCCGCCATGACTGCCTGGGGAGCCGAGGGCCGCCCCCGGGAGGGTTGGGCCGCCGCAGCCGCCTGCCCGTCGCAGCCGCCTGCCCGCCCTCCAGGCTGAAGCGGCAGCTCGGTCTGTTCTGGGCCCTGGTCGCAACGGCCTTAAGAGCTTCACCAGGGTCCAACGTCACAAAAGGACACTGCAGACAACGCCACAGAGGCGGCTGCTGCCGTCATGGCCACCGTCATGGCCGCCGTCACTGCCTCCCGGCCCATGCTGGCTGTTTTTGTTTTAAGGAGTAATATGGCAAATATCCCTGCGTTACACACGAAACAGGGAAACGCTGTTTTGTGAATTTCTATATAGCCTGTCTGCGTACCAGAGGCTATGTAAAATGTATGTCTTACTGTAGGTCCCGGTCAAAAATCTGAGTCACTACTTTGGTTGGAAAGATTGGAGGCGTAGGTGCTACAGGGTGATTACCTTCTGCTCCTACCTTCTGTCGCCATGTACACCTCCCTCTCCCCTACCTACTTACACACACACAAAACCCCTGGTCTTTTCACGCTCTGCCTCTTGGTTAATGGCCCCTATATCCAGTCACTTACACCAGCTGGGCATCTGGCATCGTCGCCCGTGCCTCACTCTCCAATCCAGCCCTCCCCTGTTTCAAGTCACCGCCGCCTCTTGTGGGGATTACAGCCACAGCCTTTGAACTGCAACCCCCCATAACCCCTCCTGCTGCCTTCCAACCTCTTATCCACCCTCTAGCCAGAGCGGCTTTTCAAAAACACCCATCAAATCTTGTCACATCTCTCTTTCAAACCCCTTAACAGCTGCCCATTTTCTGTAACAAAAAGACCCAAATCCAGAAGAGGCCAAAAAAGGCAGCTCTCTGAACTGCTCAGACATATATCTGGAGCATTCTTCCCCTGAAGTCTCCCCACCCTACCTCCACCTTTCAATTCTGGCTTTTCTGTGCCAAGAGCAGCCACTTCCCTTCCTGTCCCAGAGGTCTTTTCAGTTTTCAGCTCAATCATTATTGCCTTATTTGGGCCTGTTTCCCGGGCCCCAGGGCAGAGAGGCCTTCCTGTGCTCTCATGGCTTCTCTTCCTCTCCTTGGCAGTTGCGACTGTGCACATTAGATGGTAACTCCAAGAGAGGAAGGAAGATGCGTTTTGCTGACCATCGTCTCTAGCTCTGTATCTTCACAACATGATGCTGTACCTGACACATAGTAGGTATTACAAAAATATTTATTAAGTGAATGATAAATGAGAGGTGATGGGGAACTGGAAGAACGCGATGTGTGAAGAGAGAAAAGAGGACTCCAGAGCCTTTATAATCAGTTACAATTTGTCCAATCAGTCACGTGGAGGGGGGGGGACGAAACCAAAAACCTGTATGTGGAATTTGGAAGCTGTTATAGGAGTGACTTTGGACCATTTTGTCCTTCACAGGCCT
Organism: Ailuropoda melanoleuca; assembly: GCF_002007445.2. Taxonomy (NCBI): domain Eukaryota; kingdom Metazoa; phylum Chordata; class Mammalia; order Carnivora; family Ursidae; genus Ailuropoda; species Ailuropoda melanoleuca. Next base: position 36,708,687 of record NC_048238.1, read on the forward strand.
CATATTTCACAGGCAGTGACATTCTTCTAAAAAACAAAAAGGAAATTAAGATCCAGTTTCACATTCTCCCCTCCAGGTAGCATTCACAAGATTTTTTTTTTTCCCTTCTGATAACATTTTGCTTCCTCTTCTCTCCCTCAAGGTCTTTCTGTATTTTCGAAACACAAAAGCAAAAGCATGAAAGAACCATAAAACTTTTACAAGGGTCTTAAGCACCTTAAGTTCGAGTTGTCCTGTATTCTCCAAAGTCCTACTAACTTCAGGAACTCTGCAATCACTTTAAAACTGTGTTATTCATCTTAGAAAAAGAATTTCCTGATACCATACTCTTTGAAAAAAAAAAAAGCTGTATTCTGTGGTGAGGGCTTTCAGGGATTCAAAAGCTGATATTCAAGGCTATAGGAAAACCCTCTGGTATGTGAGGGGAGGAAAAAAACAACCTTCATTATTCAGAACTACTCCAGGCTACCCTTTTAAAAAGCCTAACTGCAAGGCAACACAGAGCAGCACAAATGTGGTTAGTCCTCCTGGCTGTTAGGCACAGTGCGTCTGTGCATGTTTAGTTGTAAACAGGATGTTAAAGGGAGATGCTGATTCCAGTGCATTGGAATTTTGCTTTTGTCCGTACACAGCACCCACCCCCACATACTGTGATCTGAATATACAAGCTGCTCAATATATAATGAGTCAGCGATCCGGTCGTTCTTGCACTTTCTGAAATTCATCTTTGAGTAGCACAAAGGCAGTTCATGCTGGGCCAGGAGCACTGTGATCGTGACCTATTACATGGGCCACAAACAACATGGTTTAAAGAAGGAAACAGCCAGGCCTGACAGATTTCAGTTGTACATTATGTAAAAGTATTCCTTTTTCACCTACCATTCGCTCGTTATCTGCTTAATTAAAGAAAGGCACCCTAAGAAAAACCCAAGTTTTGAGTTCTTGTCATCAAACTAAAAATTCTCAATCTCAGCAACGCTACCACAAGCTTGAGTTAGAAAAGATCAGCAGGCTTTTCAATATTCCTCTTTCTTTACCCCACTCACTTGTTATTGCCCTAGGACAAGAGCTAAGCAGGTATGTCTGAGGCTCCTTCACACACACACACACACACACACTCACTCCAGAGCTAACTAAAACTTTCCCAGTCAATGATACGTTATATGAGATTTAGATACACTCCTAGAAAGTCTTTTCACCACATATTTAGCGACCATCCACTGTATTTCCAAGAGCAGAACTTTCATCTCAAATTCACAAAAAGCAAAGTGGTGTTTTGGTGGTCCTCCATGGGTTAATGTTTGATAAATACATCTAAATATCCATGCTGTTCTATCATCACAGTTTTTAAAAAATATTTAAAAAATATTACTGACATTTAAAATCTCATTTGAACCCTCTGATGTTTGCACAGGATCAGAGTATCTGCAGAGCACTAATGGACTCCACAGCTTTGTTTCTTCCCTGAGAATAACCTCTTTTCCATGGAGACATTCTCGAAGTGCTGTAAGTATGGGGCTGGTTTGAAGGGAGAACCAAGCCGGAACAAAGAAATTCTCAACTAAAGGTGGAAACATCTAAGAAACCAAGAGTTCCCACCAACAAGTAAGGTATCCCAGATGTCCCACTTGTTGCCATTAGTGAGAGATTAGTAAAACTCTGAGAAGGCGGTGGGCTATTTTGGGACCAATCATGCTACTGGAAGCGGGGATTAATACTAGTTTAACCACGTGGTATCTGAAGTCATGCATCAGTTTATCCAAGAATTATCCACAGTACTTGGAGAATTATGTTAGATACTGTGTGGTATGAAAACAAAAGTGCTCTTTGGTTTTGAATCTCTATGTCTTGCCCAATTTCTCTCTCTCTCATATTCCAAACCCAGGTTTCTGACATACTACTAAAAATCCATTTCTTAGATTGTGTTCCCTTACAAACCAACCCTGAGACAAGGATTCGAGTGCAAGTAGTCTATACTTCGGAAGAGATTTGCAGAAGACATTGATAGGGAGTGGGAAAGTCAGACAGGGGAGCGCAGGAGACAAAGGGCGCATCACCAAAGCAGTTCCTCCTGTGGGCAACTAGAGCTTAATCCTGCTGCAAAACTGGGAGTCAATGAGGAAGAGCGACCCCCATGGCTCACCTCCACCTCATGGGTGAGGGTGCTAGAGTATATTTACGCATCAACTGCTGTCATCTTTACTTAAGAGGGGCGTTAACTCCCTGCACGTTGGATTCCTGCTGGAGCACTGGGAGTGGATGACCAATGTGTTGCTATATTCTCTTGTTGGCTTCCTCCCATCCCTTTTCACAAAACTTCTCCTGTTATCCTGCTCCCTGGGCTCACAGTCCAAAATGAAAGTCTCTCTCTCCAGATCTGCTTTTACAGGCAGAACCCAGACTAAGACAAGGATTGTGCATTTATCTTCAGTTCCCCCACACCTAACACATAATTGACACTTGCCCAAACTCTGGCACATGCCCGTGTTTCTGTAAAATAGGTGAATGAACTGAGGAAAGTGGACAAAAATCTTTTGAAAGGAGGAGTCTGACAGTATGGGCAGATCTAGAGAGGTTTGTGAGGTGACACTTTTCTATCTTTTTCATTAAAAGTTTGAAAACAGTAGAACTTTTCTTTTCCAAATGAAATATTACATAGAACTCCAGAATAACGACTGGTATCATTGGAGCTAGGAAGCAATGGAGTCGGTCTGAGTGAAGAGGGGACCCCAGAGTTATCATCACTTGGCACCTCAGAGGTGGTTCCTGAGGCATCACCGGGACCTGAGGAAGGAGGCCAATTTGAAAATCACTGTGAAGGTGAGTTGTTGCCCAAAGCATGAGTGTCTGGTTATCCCACGTGTTGATTTTCTGAGTGGTCACTTGTCTTGAGGAGATTTTCTGCTGCAGTGATTGACAATCATCGTCATTGAGATCAGGTCATAAAGGAGACAGGACATCACTGAAAATGTCTGATGTAACACAGTAAACATCAACTTAGCCCCCCCTCCAAGGGGATAATCTAGTTCGGGAATATTAAATGAAGAGAAAGATCATCAGTGGGAATGTCTGCCAGGAGTTATATAGAAAGGAGAGTCAAAGATATCAGAAAACAGGCCTTTGCAGGGATCGGCTGAAGAGTTTGTAAGAGAGAAGTGTTCTTCCCGTACCCTAAAGGACGCTAAGACATTTCATAGGAAAATGAAAGGTGGTTCCTCTTCTTACTCTTGACCCTGCTTGGTCAGGGAAGGGGCTATTGATAAAATAGAACATGGTTTTATCAATCAATTATTTTCATATATACACATAAAATTAGATTCCAGAAAGTATTATTTTGGCTTAGATGGAAATCCTGAAAGTTGTATCAGCCAAGTTCAGGAGGCAGAGATGGGAAGGGGGTTTGGATCTAAACTTGAGGAGAAAGGGGCACCTGGGTGGCTCAGTCAGTTAAGCGTCTGCCTTCAGCTCAGGTCATGATCCCAGAGTCCTGGGATCAAGCCCTGCATCAGGCTCCCTGCTCAGTGGGGAGTGTGCTTCTCCCCCTCCTTCCCGCTTGTGCTCTCTCTCACCATCTCTGTCTCTCTCAAATAAATAAATAAAACATTTTTTGAAAAATAAATAAACTTGGGGAGGTATCTGATTTGGATAAGAGACATGTGCTGGAACCCCTGACTACCATCACTTCAAGAAGGGGTGTGTAGCAAATGGGAAAGCACACTGCCACAGCAGTCCCAGAGGACTCCTTGCCTAGTGGAGAAGATTGAGGATCAAAAAGGTATGGTGGCTTGTTCAGGGTCACGCAGACAGTTAGTGGCACAGCTTGCACTAAAAATCCAGGTCTTCTGGGACCACTGTGGCAGTGCACTTGCCCACTTGCTACACACATCTTCTAGAAGTGGTGGGAGTCAGGGTCCCTGCAAGTGTCTCATATCCAAATTAGATACCTCCCCGAGTTTAGATCCAACCCCTTCTCATCTCTGCTTCCTTGGCCTGCACCATTCTCCAGTAGCACTGGCACTTGGAAAGAACAAAAGAAACAGCAAAACCACCATTTCAGAAAGATTAAAATCCTGAACCTTGTGTCCTCTGGGTAGCAGCTAAAATATGAGGTGCAAGCTCAGCTTGAGGCACAAGTGGAAAAGTTTTTTGGGCAAGGAATCAATAGGCCAGCTGACCAAGTTTTCTAGTTCTGGATGAACCATAGTCAAATTAGAAAAGCAATAATGTGATCCCAGGCAGCAAAATTCAATTTTGCCAACAACACTGAGATTCCTTGAGGCAGCCCTTTAAAGATGACATTATAGACAGGATTATTTCCCATGTGTACAAATATGGCTGGGGAGAAAAACACACACATGGAGATATAACCCGATGTGTGATCCATTCTATTCAGGAAACAAATTTTCTTGTTATTATATATCTATATTTTTTAGAAAGAGCATTATAAAAACAGCAAGAGAGGGTAATAGAAAAAGAAATGAAACGCTGCAAGTCTTTTTTATGATGTTTTGTACGCAAAAAGAAAAATAACTCACAGAATCGTCAGATTTCTTAGAAGCTGCAGTAAATATATTGTTAGCATCCCCATGACTCCCTAACCAGATGCCGTCTGCAGGGAGGTGGGGCAGGAAAGCTGTCACCGAATCCCAGTCAATGATTTATAGTATTTGTGACTACCACATGGAAAGATTGTCAGCTGGCAATTTATTCTGGCTGATGTAACACGACAGACTCTTCTTCCTTTCTGACAACCAGTCCAGTAAGTAAGGTTAACACATTTCAGCTCTAATAAACAGAAGTAAACCTAGCAGTGAAGTTTGGTTCCAACTTAGTCATGCCTATGTGTTGGTTGTATTTAAACAAAGCCAGCAAAACAGTTAATGGCAGCCACAAAGACCCTGATAAGAAGGCGGGAGTCAAAGAGAGTAGAACAGTGGTTGTCCAACCTCAGCGTGCAGCAGAACTCCCTGAAGGGCTTGTTAAGACACAGAGTACTAAGCCCCTCCCCCAGGGCTTCTGATTCTGTAGGTTTGGGACAGAAACAATCTGAGAATTTGCATTTCTAGCAAGTTCCCAAGTGATGTGGATGGTGTTGGTCCAGGGGCTACATGGAAAACCAGTGGAGTAGAACATGGTCCTGCCCCATCTGGCAGGTGACTAGGACAAATCCAGGTCCACAGCTGGAGACCCTGTGCTCTACTCTTTGGAAAGATGAGCAAGTACAAAGGGAAGTAAGGAGGGAGGGGGAATTCATTCTGCCATGAAGGCCTTGTACAGTGGGTGTTTTTTGAACTAAGCACTGAAGTGAAGAAGGGCCAGGGAAGGAGACTGCAGGCAGAAGAAGGTGGTCTGTGGCAGATGATGAGTGCAAAGGGTCTTTGAGGGACAGATCCATAACATACTGCAACAGTACAATGGCTACTCCCTTTATAACTATATATAAGAATGGCCCATTGCTCTTTGTTTAATCAAACATTCACACGTACTACTTGAGTGGATTGCACACGTAGAAAGAAAAGTAGGAAGAGGAGTTGGCAGGGTGGGTTCCCTGGCATTCCCTGTAGCTGATTCTCTATTGTTGTTTGCACTTGCTCAGTACAAACCAGAGTCACATGAATAACTATTTCTCAAAGGCAGAGTCCATTTCTCTTAGCTGGTGAGTTTTCCCCAGGGAATTGTCATTGTAACAGGTTACATCGACCCATAGATACTTGATTGGATAGTGGGTTGGTGGTATTTTAGGCATCTGATAGTGGGTGCAGGGTATTCTTTTGGACAGTGCAACTTTCTTGGCACTCTTGAAATCTCGTCTCGCAGATGGTCGCCTGCAGGTTAGGCTGGCCATATTCGTCCAAGCATGCTTCATCCAACACCCAATCTCAGTAGTTCTCACGGCTCAGTTTTCACAAGGAGCCCAATTAGAGCTCAATGGAAAGCACCTCACATGTAGAGATCCTGTTTTTAATGTCCTATGTGTCTTCTATAGCTCCTAATGCACACAGTAAGGGCTTGATAATGCTTTTGTTAATAAACAGCAGGGATCAATGTAAGCATGTCCATCAGAAAGTTATTGTTTGGGGCTGTTCCAGCTGATGGCTGCCTTCACCCTAATAGAAAATCCCCAGCAGTAGATGGACACAACTCTTCAAAGGGATTAGCTCCCACCCCAGTGTAAAATGGTCACTTCAGATAATTGTGCTCAAAATAATACACTTTATTATCAGGTTTTTTTGAGAAATATGCACTTAACAAAAGATAAAACAGAATATTGCTTCATGGCTCAGGCAATACATCTCTGTCTCCATTGTTTGTTTAAGTCTTATTAGGGTCAGTTGTGACCTGAATTGTTCCATTTTCCATTTCTCTGTGCCATTATACTTCCAAACATTTCAAAAATAAAGTCCCCTTTTTTCATTTTATTTTTTTATGGGCAAGTATTGAGTATGACAAGGCCTGTCATCACCTAATGAGAAATGGCTCTTGGGCCACTTATAACTATTATTAGGATGACGTTTTTCCCCTCTGAGTACCAACAGGAAACTGAGATGCATGGCTTTAAAAAACAATACAAAACATTGAAGGACCAAAGAGAAGACAATAGCCAAAGCAAAATAGAAGAATCAGATTTACAAATTTAGGCTTGGACTGGTAACATTTTCGAAGACATCTTGAAATTTTTCCTTTAGAGAAAAACAGAGAAAAGCAAAGGGACACGAGGAAAGTGAGATCTGGTATATCATGAGGTTTATTACTTTTCAGTAGGCTTCTTGAGTTAGTGACCCAGTATTCTCACAAAGAAAAAAGTCCCTCCCATTGTCTGCTCATCAAGGAACCTGTAGCGGAGAAAGTCATTTTCAGATCGGTACTGAACTACAAGATGAAAATCATTAGTACGGCATACATGCATACATAATGCATTGCTGCAAAATTGATACTGGGTATCACAGTACAGACATGAAGTAATGTATTAGAAAACCACCATAAAGTATTGAATACTTACAAACACCGTTTTTCTTTTTTGACAGCATAGTGAAAAGTTTCAAAGCACTCTTGTCTTTCAAATTATAGTACCATTTTGTTTTTATGGTTTCATTTCCCAATAGATCTTTAGATATGTGCCAACAGTCATGGGGATGAGGATGGGTATGAAGATGAAATCACAAACTCAAAACTGTCACAACTAATGCCTGGAATCTGGAAAGTTAGAGCAGATGCCTGAGTTATGAATTGCAATTTTGTGTGGAAACAATCTGTCAGCAACACAGGGCTGAGTAGCAACTGTTCTTTAGAAAATAGTTTGTCTCCTTTGGTAGCATGGCTATGCTTGAAGGATAAAAGGTCGTGAAAAGGTCATCTGAAATTCTGGAGGCATGGAAGCAGGGATACAAGGCTAGATGTCATTGCAGGTGAGGATGTCATACTCAGTCCTGTCATTTTTACTTAGGTTTCCCAAATCTCTGACTTGGAAGGAGTTCAAGATGTATCTAGGCCAGTACTTCTCAACGTTAACGTGCTCATGAAACATCTGAAGATCTTGTTAAAATGCAGATTTTGACTCAGCAGGTCTGGGGTGGGGCCTGAGATTCTGCAAATCTAACAAGCTCCCAGGTAAGGCCAATGCTGCTGGTCTGTGGAGCACATTTTGAGTAGCAAGGTCTAAGACCAGTTTTACTTGTTTTTTGTTTGTTTGTTTTTTAACCTATAGTTTTTAGACATATAGTGTTCTGTAATTATGTCACAGGTAATTTGTTACCAATGCTAGTTAATCACCAGGTTTCTTCCACTCTAACTGTATATCTATGCATATTTCTATCTCTCTCTCTAGTTATAGCTGTATCTATGAATCAAAGTAATTTAAGATTATCCCCATAATATTACTCTCCTTGACATTGTTGGGGAGCAAAAATTTTCCTCTACCCTTTAGGATTCTTTTGGCTGGACTAACAATTACGTTGACATGACACAGATTAACAGGAGAAAATAAGATTTAATTACATACATATGGTGGCTCCAGAAGAATATGAGGCCCCAGGCAGTCAGGCAATTGAGGCTTATATGTTGTCCAGAGCTAAGGGGGCTGAAGTCTGGAGCTTCAAAGGGAAGAAAGATATTTCACAGGAAGATGAAAAATAATAAATGTTTGGTTAACAAATGTTTCCTGGGTCGTACAGAAGCATTGAGACGTAGAGGAATTTTCACAGACTTTACTAGGTTCTTCTCTGTCTACCACACCTAGTTTCTACTATACTCTAGTTATCTGTGGTGATAGCTCCCTCTCTGGAACAGGTCCTCTATCTGAATTCTTTTAGACAATTAGAAGGAAGGCCAAAGGTTCTTCCTAAGCTTTCCATTTCTTAAAAGTAATCAGCCTGAAATAATCCACATGCCAAGGAGACACATTTTGGGGTGGCAAATCTTGCTTCACTACAACATCTAGCTTCTGACACACTATTCTTAGTGGAAGAGAAAAAGGTGGATTTCTGCCAGGGAATTACACATAGGCCTGGTTATGCCTTTGGGAATGTGTTACACAGGGAATGTCAACTGCCATGAGTGGAGGAAAGATTGAGAATTGCTAATCTAGTTCAATCTCTCAACTGATGATTTGAAAAGCAGGTCACATCAGCCCCTAAATAAATATGTATTGAATTTTAAAAAATTTACACAAAGAATACATCTCCATTTAACAGATTTAAACAGTGAATATCTATGCAAAAGAAGAAGCAATCAACTCCTTGTATTCCCTCCAACCCTGTATTAACTGTTTGTTGTGCGTACTTCCTGATGAAGTTTTTATACTTACATAAATATAGTTTTTAATAAAGTATATAAATTGCTCTGCAACCTGCTGTTATTATTTAATATTTTGGAAAAAGTGTTTTAATCAGCTTAAAAATAATTTTCCTGGTCTTTAATTCTGCTTTTGTGACTCACAAACTACTTTTATTAAGCAGAAAATGAATACCAATCAACATGTATGCCCAGGACACTAGAATGTAAGTTCTATGAATTCCAAGATCTTTGTCTGGATCAGATGTATCCCCACTTCCTACAAAGGAGCCAGATACATAGTAAGTACCTGATAAATATGTATTTAATGAGTCAACATCAGCTAGACAGAGTGAGGGCAACTAGGAGATGGGTGGGGAGATCAGGATAGATTGTCAAGGGAAGGGGCTGAGGTATGCCCTATATCTATTAAATGTTGGTCCTTGACACCATCCAGTAAGAATCAATGTAGTAGTTGGGCAAATTGTGCCTGTGTCTAAATTTTGTTTAATGGCTGAGCACATAATGAAATGGGTTTTCTTCATCCTAGCAATGTGATAAAATGGATATGTACTTTATTTGCCTTTCTAATGTATTAAAATTACCTTATGGAGCTCAGTTGATTAAAAAAAAAACTAAAGAACACTATGTAATTGATCAAATTCTAATTTGTGATTTGCTGATAATTCTCTTCTCTGATCTATAGGTAGATACTTATGTAAAGGCTTTTCAAACTTCAGAAAATGTTCATTTATTAAACAAATATTTCCATCCTTAGCACCAGGACCAAGGGGCTATGTATGTGTATAGATCTTGGTGTGAGGGCAGGATGGAGGGAATAGCAATATAATAAGGATCCTCATGCTTAGCCCAATACCATCCCTTAGAATGCTGGAAACCTTCACAGCCACTTGATAATTATCATACTCAACCTCCAAGTAAAAGAAAGCTGGGTATTCATTTGTGAATCAGGAGCAGAAGAGGCTTAGCCAAAATATTTTGTACCCTGCTGATAACTCTCAAGTGCACTCTTCCATGGCCTTTGGCTCCATCTGGGGACAAAGAATTACCAAGTCATGTGATTTTCAGATGATCTAAGACATCTAGAATTTTGAAGTATAAGTTATGCAAAGAGGAAAACAAAGACTCTTTGCTTCAGGGGAATTAGTTAAAAGATTCACTCGAGCTTTGAACTTGTTTGTATGCAATTCTACACCTTTTAAGATGCAAATCATTTTGCCAGATAAACCAGAGGAGATCTGTTGAAAAAATACTGTGGACTTTGGCAGTTTAATAAAAGGTCCATTTTCAAAACCTTGCCTTATATAGTGTGGGTCATGTCAGGTGATCTCATTTTGATGCTACTTGAAGTTAATAAAGGGGTGATAACTTCTGACAAAGGATGTTGCAATTTAATATAGTTAACAGTTCAGGGATGGAGGAGGCCAGATCCTATCCTTATTTCTGTAGCTTAGAATCTTTGTGAACCGAAAGAAATTACTTAACCACTGTGAGACTTGGTTTCCCCATGTACAAACAAAATAAATGCTAGTATCTTCTTGATAAGGTTGTCAGAAAAAAAATCAATGGAGATATTGTGCGGAACATTGGCTCAGTGCCTGGCACTCAGTAAGTGGTCAACAAGGTTAACTAGGATCATTGCTAATAAGAATAAAACATACATTGGGATGCCCGGGTGGCTCAGTTTGTTAGGTATCTATCTGCCTTTGGCTCAGGTCATGATCCCAGGGTCCTGGAATTGAGTCCTGCATCAGGCTCCTTGTTCAGCAGGGAGACTGCTTCTCCCTCTGCCTGCTACTTCCCCTGCTTTTTCTCTCTTTCTGACAAATAAATGAATAAAATCTTTTTACAAAAAAAGAATAAAACATACATTCTAAGCATGAGAGTATTTGTATTAGTTTGTTTTACTAGAAATTCCTCCTACTGCTCTATTGGAGAAAGATCTAGCCAACACGTGGACTCAGCTTCCTGCTCTTATTTGGCCAGCATTATAGTTTGCTTTTAAACTTTTGTTTTGGCTGGATCTTGAGTGTCAGAAAACTTAGAAGAGAAGAACACAGGAGAAAGAATATTACTTTAAAATTGCACTTCCTTGCAATCTAGCCTTGAACCTATTTGGCCAGATCATCCAGAGTGGTGCTGATGACATCTCCTGCCCTCTTACTGGCTCAAGAAGAGCTGTCAGGAATTGATTGCCTTGTTCCACTTTAACAAGCCCATTTCGAGTCATTATGGTTTCTTCGTTAAGCACTTCTGAAACACATATTCTTTAATTGACAGATTATTTCAGCTCCTTCAGAGCCACTGCCATCTATTATGCTGAGCGGTCTTAGTATTCAACTGTTGTTAAATTAATATGTATATATGTAGTAGAAACGGACATGAGGACAAGTTACTATGCCAAGGCTTGTGATAGAAAAGCAAATATTTCAAATCCATCACAGTATGACTATGTGGTTACAAGGCCTGGCATTTTTTAATGCATGTTTTAGCAGTCGTTAAGTTTGCGTCTCCTGAAAATAACATGAACTGTGAGTCTTTCTATTGTCCCCCAAACATATATTAGTCCTTCGTTACTATAGGTATTGTAGGAGAGAAATGAATTTCTGTCCCTTCTAACATCCATTCTCTAGGCAGGAACCAAAGTGATACCTTTCAGTAAATCAGATGTTATCCCCTTGCTCAAAAGGCTTTATTGTCTTTCCATTGGATCTAGAAAAAGAATCCAAATTCCTTCCTCAACAGGTGGTGTATTATTGGGGCCCTGATTCCTCCTTTCTCTCTGTCTTCATCTTCCACTGTCGCCCCTCTATCACTGTCTTTCTTCTGTTTCTCTAAATGCAGTTTGCTTCAGCCTTGGGAACTTTGCATTTGCTGTTTACAGAGGGCTCTGTCCTTAACCTTTTGCATTCAAGGCTTTAATGTCTCAGCCCAAAGACCACTTCATTTAAGCCTCCCTTGACACCCACACTAAATTAATACCCTCATCATCGAAACACTCTCTACCCTTTTGTCCATTATTACTATTAGTATTAGTATTAAATACAGCAGTCATCACCACCCAAAATTATGTTCATCTCTGTTTTCTCATTTGCTATCTGTGCTTTCCCACTAGCATGAAGGCAGGACCTAATGCATCTTAACTCACTGATCTATCCCCAGTGCCTGAATCAGTACCAGGCACAGAGCAGGCACTCAATAAATATTTGAATGAATCTTATGGTGAAGCCTCAGAGAGGTGGTATGTCTCTCTTCGGTGCCTGATAAAGCGTGTTATTACCTAAAGGCAGGTTCTCATCCAAGCTCTGCCTTGACTTAGCTGTGTCATGTGAGACAAAGTATCCACATTGTTGGGCTGTACTTGATTCATCATTAAAATAAGAAGAAGAATGTAGCAGGGTCTTTCAAACTAGAAGCAAAAAATTAGTAATGGATACTCTCTATTTTTAATATTTCAAAAAGATCGATGAAATCTGACATTTGATCCATATTATATTTGTAGTGAGCAAATACAATATCAATTTTTTGGCTTTGTCTAGAATTCTATTAGTTCAGAATAATTAGCAGTTTTATGTCTTTTACTAAATCAAGGGTAATTTAATTCTTCAGTAAAAAATTTTCAAATGGAAAAATAAAAGAATGGGTTTTGGGGGCTAAACAGGCATTGGAGAAAATGAGCTCTAAGTGTCTTATCAGCTTCAAAATTCTGTGATTCTTAGTACATCATTCAGAATCCCTAGCTGTGAGCAACAGTCCATTCTAGCCAGTTACTGCAGAGGGGATTTAATAAAGAACGGCAGGTACCCTACAGACTCTCCAAGGCAGCAAGTAGCAAAGACTAGACACACCCTGGGACTGCAAAAATAATGGTACTCTAATTCTATTATTGTCAGTTGAATTTTTACACAGAATTTCTTGGTTAAAGCTCATACATTATTTACGTTGATAGGTAATACTAAATTTATACCCACAAATCATATGACCAACAATGAAGGGAGAGGAAGCCCTTTCCCTCACATCCTTGCCAAGTGCCAGGGCGTTAGTGGATTGTTGGCCATCCATCTTTTCAAGGCCATGTTGAGACATCTTACTCCTCTCTGCGTGGACCTCTTTACGACCATTTGTTCTCCTAGACTTTGTTGCCACTTTGGGAATCCAAACAGATATTACAGGTATAAATCCCTTTGTCCCTTGGTCCTCCAGCTTCCAATGAGGTATTTCCAACTCCTCAGGACACCAACTCAAAAAGGAAGGCTCAGAATTATTTCTCTTTCTTGGAGTCACAGGCCTCTGGGCTCCTTGCTTCCCCTCTGTTTCTCCTACTTCCCACCATCCCAAGAATATTTTTCCAGTCCAAGCAGGAGTGGTGCTCTATTGTCACTCATGTGATCCTTCCAAACATTGTCTATGCCCCAGGTCAGCTCTAATTAAAACAGAAGTCACAATATGGTAGCCAAGAGGTCAAATTTGACCACAGATTAATTTTGTCTGGGTAGTATTTTTAAAAGAAATTAACTGAAAGCTTTTAAGTAGGACAAATACTTTTTGACCCAGAAAACGTTTTGAAACAAACAAACAAACAAACAAAAAACAAATAAAAACCCTACATAAATGTTTAAAAGTGTTTTTTTCCACCTCTTTGTTGTCTGTGACCAATTGGCAATTGCTGGAACTTTCTTCAAAGCTCAATGCTAGACCCTTTTCTCTCTTCCTCTTTATTCTGCCCCTAGCCCATCTCATTCATGTTCAAGGCTCTAATCCCCATCTATATGCAGTGATTCTCAAATTTATATCTCTGACACAGACCTTTGATTTTCAGCCTCTTATTTGGCATCTCTACTTCTGCATCTTGAATATTTTCAAGCTCAACAATTTCAAAGCCAAATTTATGATTCCTTTCTCCTTGGTCTTCTTCCATTATGCTGTATTTCAGCAAATGGTACCACAGTCCTCCTGGTAGTACAAAATCATGCACAAGAAAACAAAGGAACAAACAACAAAAGCTGGAGTCACCTTGACCTCTTTCTCTTCTTCATTCCCTGTATCTTATCTATCAAGTCCAACTATTGCCAACTCTTTTATATACTTACAAAGCATAATGAGTCTGTCCATTTACCTCCATTTCTACTATGACCTCTCCAGTCTAAGCTCCTGCTTGAACAGTCTCCTAAGTGATCTCCTTGCACCCATTTCTTTCCCTCTAATTAGTTCCCCACCACGGATCCTGAGTGAACTTTTCAAAATACAAATCTGATCATGTTAGCCAAGCCTCCTCTTCCTCAATCACCTCAAACAGCAGAAAAACTTTCTGTAATTCTTAAGATGAAGATTACAATCTTCACAGGGTCTACAAAGCCTTGCATGGTCTGGCCCCTGATTTTCCTATCACATATTGTGTCATGACGCTCCTAGATTTCCCTGCTCTAATCATACTGGCCTCCTTCTGGTTCATCCACTAACCATATTCTCTCCTTTAAGACTTTAGCAATCCTCTCCACCCCTAATCCCACTCCCAAGCTGGATAACTCTTTTTTTCTCCTTCAAATCTCACCTCAAGTAACACTTCCTCATGGAGACTTTCTCCAACTCCCCAGACGACCTCAGATCCCCAAGGTATATGTGTCATAATGCCATGTATTTTCTTTCAAAGCTGGGTGGACATTTGTCTTTTGTTTTTCTTTTGGCCTGCCACTGGCCTAACTTCTTAGTTTGGAAAATTCCCTGTTGTGGATGTTCTGGAGTCAACATATTTAGGAACAAATTCAACTGACTCTTTTTTTTTTTTTTAAAGATTTTATTTATTCGACAGAGATAGAGACAGCCAGCGAGAGAGGGAACACAAGCAGGGGGAGTGGGAGAGGAAGAAGCAGGCTCATAGTAGAGGAGCCTGACGTGGGGCTCGATCCTATAACGCCGGGATCACGCCCTGAGCCGAAGGCAAACGCTTAACCGCTGTGCCACCCAGGCGCCCCTCAACTGACTCTTGGTAAGCATACAACACAACTGATGGGGAGAGAAAGAGCACAGCAAATCAAGAGAGAGGTCTTAAATAAGCAGTGTGCCATGAGCACCTGTCAGAATGCTGAACAGTGGGACTGGAGATCCCTACCAGACATCTACTGTTTGTGGACTTACTTGAATAAGGTCTCTGTATTAGTTTCCTATTGCTGCTGTAATAAATGATTACCAACTTGATGGCTCACAACAACACACATTTATTCTCTCACAATTCTGGAGGTCAGAAATATGACATCAGGGGCGCCTGGGTGGCACAGTGGTTAAGTGTCTGCCTTCAGCTCAGGGCGTGATCCTGGCGTTATGGGATCGAGCCCCACATCAGGCTCCTCTGCTATGAGCCTGCTTCTTCCTCTCCCACTCCCCCTGCTTGTGTTCCCTCTCTCGCTGGCTGTCTCTATCTCTGTCAAATAAATAAATAAAATCTAAAAAAAAAAAAAAAGAAATATGACATCAGTATCACTGAGCTGAAATCAGGGCGGCTGCAGAGCCACACTCTCTGTTTCCTGCCTTTTCTTCTAGAACTTGCATTCCTTGGTTCAGGAACCCTGCCTCCATGATCAAAACCAGCAGTGTAGAATCCTGTTTCAGTCCTCACGTTTGTACTCTTCTATAGTAATGTCTCCCTCTGCCTCCCTTTTATAGGAAATGACATTACATTGGGCTCACCTAGATAATGCAGGACAATCTCCCCATCTCTAAGATCCTTAACTTAATCACATTCACAAAGTCCCTTTTGCAATGTATGGTCACATCTTGGGCCATTATTCAACCTACCATCATCTCTCTCCTACATTAGACTTTTAGCTTCAAGAGGGCAAAACTTGCATCTATTTACGTTCATTGTTGTGTTTGGCAGACCATTTGACCTCTAGTAGAAACCTAAAAAATATCTTCTAATGAGCAAATACGATTCAGCATCTTTTTGAAGGATTATTAAGTCCGTGTGGCTTCCTTTTGAAAAATTTATTGTATAGTTTTGTGCTGGCATTTCAGTAGAGCACTTCAAACTTTCATTTACTAATCCTTCATAGAATAAGTGCATATGGAGTGTTAACGATACTTAATATGAGTACTATATGTTTAACGGGTATCCAATAAATGATTTATATAAATTTAGGGTTATAAAATAATTTGTCCTTTTATTTCACAGAAGAGAGAACAGAGTACTAGGAAACAGAAAATGATTTGCTTAAGAGTAGAATGTGAAAATGAGGTCTAGTTAGGATTTGAACCAAGATGGTGTTCATTACACCAAAGGTGATCTTGTGGTACGTTGACATCCTTCCTATAGCTTACGTGTTGTAAGACTAAAAGGAGGTTACTTTTTCTTTCCATGCTTTAGTCATATGTTCTATATAATGAAAGCAGTATTTGTCTTTCATATTTGTGATAAGGATTAAGTTACACAATGCATATAAGTACATCTAAGACACCAACAAATGTCACTAATTCTTGTTCTTTTCTTCAATTGTGGATGGCAGATTTGGCCATCTGAATGCATTTCGTATTTGTGACTTTCTTTCTAGACTAGAACAGCTAATTTACCCTGAAAACCCAAGTTTCGAATAATTCAAAGCTAACAGACATAAAAGGTAAAGATTTAGCAGCTTGATTTTTGCCTTTAAGTATTTGTCAAGAGAAGCA